>NC_046324.1:32573646-32920898 GCF_009819535.1 Lacerta agilis | reverse complement strand
TAGCCTGAGTCATTGGTGTCTGGGTACCCATGAGGACTGTTGGGGTGGAAGGAGAGAGCTCAAGGTAGGCAGATCCAGAGCCAATGACAGGCAGAGGCAACTAATTCCAGTTTTGTCCCCAGCCTCTTCCTATGTATGATCAGATCCTTCAGGGGGCACAAACAGGAAGAAGAGACCGGGAAGTGGTGAGAAAGAGAGGCTTGTTGGGAAAGGCAACCCCTATCTTGTCTCACAAAGGTGAAACTACCTGGTAGGTCTCTTCCTTTCAAGGTTTCTTGCCTTCTTCTTGCTCATGCCTGTCTCTTCTTCCTGCCTGATGCACCATCCCTGGCAGCTCCAGATGAATCCAAGCCCTCAACCTGGCCTGTAGTGATCCGGGGATATCGCAACCCAACTCAAGCAAGACCCAGGGTTATCTGAAAAGCTCGGTTTGGCTAGTATTCAGGATGGTGAGGATGCAAAGTCCCATGAAGAAAACAGAAAGAGCTGACCGTATTTAACCTGGAGAAGAGAAGTTTCAAGGGGATCCACAACATCAGTCTTCAAGTATCACAGAGAATACAGAGCCAACTTCCTGTTGTTGATGCTCTGGGGACAGGACAAGAATGAGTGGGTATCAATTGCAGCAAATTTTGCCTAATCATTAGGAGAAGAGGTTAGGAGAAAAGGGATTAAAAAGAATTAATGGTAAGAGGTGCTCAACACTGGAACAGACTGCCTGGGAAGGTAGTGGGACAAATAATTTTAAAGAAAATTTTATTATAAGAAACAAGTAATATTTCCAAATAGCACATGCAACACAAACACATATTAAACAATGTATAACAATGCAGGATAGCATTACATTTCTGGTGAAGGTGGGGAGAAGGATTTCTATATATATTTTGTACTTATCATATTAGGCCACCTGGGGACTATTCTAAAAGGTAGCATTTGCTATTACAAATCTGAACGAACCTTTTATGAGTCCCATATCTGTGTCTATCTGGCTGGGACCTCTGCCTTGCAGCCTTTCTGATGGACGGAAGTGGGAGATATTTAAGCAGAGGCCAAAATCAATCTTGCTGCAGTTGTAAGACTAACTACTGCATTGAGCAGAGGCTGGTAGAATAGATGACCTCATAGGATTCTACCCACTCTAAAAATCCTCTGATTATATTTTCCCTCTCCCATAAAGTACTTGTTCTGTTGATGCACAAGCACCTGAGAAAAACTGCAAGGTTTGCAAAGGTACTAAGAGCACACGTTTTGTCCTTCTTTGTTTTCTAATTTAGTTTTTATTAGTATACTTAATGCGCTCAGTATTGTTCATGCCCTCTTTTCTTGCTGACTTGACCCTATTCTGGAGTGGCACGCTCCTTTCGTGCATAATTAGCAGAGTCCCATTGTGGATGAGGGTTGTGGTGGGTGGATGTGAGTTCTGGTTAAAAAAAAATGTGATGACTCACAGGCCAACTGGGAACGGCTTTATCGCAAAGCTCGTAGTAATTGCTCCTTTATGAAAAGGGTCTCCAGTGCAATTGACATAAATTTCTCCTATGGATTAATGAAGGCCATCACCCAATAATGGTGGTGGTGAGAGGAAATTAGAGGCAAAAATCTGCATTGCCGAGTGCAGTAATTGTCTCTTTGCAAGAACTCTAAACTGGTGGTGGGTCACTAAGGGCGTGGAGAAATTCAATTTGGTTTGCATTTTTGTAGAGAAATGATAAAACTCACACTTTTCAAACCAAGATGCAAACCAAATCACAGCTGTCCATTGAAATCTGCACTTCCCCAAATTTTGTGATGCAGTTCTTTAACCGAACAATGTGTACAAAGGTGTGTATGTTGGGGGGGGGGAATTATTGCAAAAATGGGCATGCCTTCCCTCTTGCACTAACATCAGGAAATTGCCTGCCAGTGGTGGGTGGGACCAGAGGCAAAAGTTGTCATGGAGATACCTTGGCACTGCTGATCATAGGGGGAGGGGGTGAGGATTGGACCTCTGGAGGAGCCCAGTGGTCTGTGAAGTGCTGATTGGGATGCTGGGCAGCGACTAAGTGGTTTTGCCCCTCAGGATGCAGTGATGGGCACCAACTTGGATGGTTTGGAAGAGAATTGGACAAATTCATGGAACAGAAGGCTAGCAATGGCTACTATACATGATGGCTATGCTCTGCCTTCACAGAGGGGCAACAATGCTTCTGAAGGCCAGTTGCTAGAAACCCTAGGAGAGCAGAGTGCTTTTGTGCTTGGATTCTGCTCACAGGTTTGCCACACACATGTGGGTGGCCACTGGGAGAAGAGGATGCTCAACTAGATGGGCCATTGGCCCGATCCAGCAGGGCTCTTCTTATGTTTGTATGTTGTCTGGAAAGAGTCCCACCTCCGTCATCAGATGCCCCCAACGCAGTGGCAAAGGCTCCTGATGTGAAGCCAACGCTATTCCAGAAGGGAAGCAATTCCCACATCCAGGAAGGTACCATATCAGATAGTGAGCAGAGTTCAAGGGGCATGTCAAGTATACCTTGAAGATCTGCTCTGAACTTTGGAAATGGTATGTGAGCACTTACCATGTCCACCTTGGGTTCCATGATGGAGAAAGTGAAATTGCAATAACGTAATGATTAACAACAACAATAACAATAATGTTGTTCACATACCTTGCTTTTAGATTTCCTTGAGGCGTATGTCTGGCCACAGTCAGGAACGGAGTGTTGGACTAGACTGGGGTTGGGGAAACTTTTTTAGTCCAAGGGACAAATTGGGATGCCATATTTTGAAGAGCAGAAAAGAGGACACATTTGCCGACTTCTACTTTTAACTATGGAACACTATGATGACTCTCATTTTATGTACCCATGAAAAAGAGGACGTGTCCTGGAAAAAGAGGACACATGTCAACCCTAAATCTACAACCTTCTGCAAGGGCCGCATGCCAGTTGTGGGCACGACCAATGGCAAACATAGAGCAATAATTAATTTCACTGCACACAGGTGGTGTAGTGACAATAAACGTTTATTATTATTATTATTATTATTATTATTATTATTATTATTATTATTATTATTATATAAGGTGTGACTCTTACTGTTGGACAATAAGTTACATTGCAGCCATGTCACACAGACATAGACACAGACACATGCACATCCTATTCTGCACCCTCTGTGCAGGCAAGCAAGATGTGGCACATTCCAGCAAGGAAAAGCACTTGAGGGAGGGTGTGGAGTTGAACCAGTGAGTGTTGTGGCCTGGAGTGAGTTCTGAGGGCTGGATAAATAAAAGGGCTTCGTTTGGCCTCGGGGGCTGAGGTTCAAAACCTCTCCTCAAGGGAAGCACTAACTAGAATACAAAAAGCATATAAAGGCATCCCTTTTGTCCTCCAGTATTTTTTTTTTTAAATGGACTATATAACCTCCTGTAGGTTAGCTGAGAGAACTAATGCAATTATTCCGTTCATTCATGCAGGACCAAGTTCATGTTCCAAATTAGAGGTGACTTGTTATGAGAGACAGTTCATCTTAATAGCTCATTTTTCGCCAGGTGTCAAAGATTGCTATTTTATTTCTTTCCTCCACAAGCTCTTGATAATTAGAGAACTAGCAATGGTTGAAGGGACCCTGCTGGAGAGCAGGCCTTGGGGTATTTTGAAGGGATTTTGATCAGGACTGCATGTTCTTTGTTCTTCCATATGAGTTCTGCTCTCAGGAGGTGAGGTCACATTCTTTGTTGAAAAGAGTTGGATTCTGTGAGTTGGACAGGCCTCCTAATAGTCACGTGCGTGCTCTGTTGGAGGCCACCAAGATACAGCTGGAGGCCAGTAGGACATGTTTGATGGCCACCATGTGTCTGGAACACTAACCAATGTTTTACTTGAAACAAGCAGCAACAATAATAAAAGGGAATCTTCTGGGATGGCAGCTCAGTGGTGGAGCATCTGCTTTGCATGCAGAAGGTCCTAGGTTCAATCCCTGGCGTCTCCAGGATAAGCCATGAGACACCTCTGTTTGAAACCCCAAAGAGCTGCTGCCAGCCAGTGCAAAATATACTGCGAAAGATGGACTGATGATCTGACTCAGTGGAAGGCAAGGATGATGGGAATTGCAGGGCCACAGGTTTCCCAGCCCAGCTCTGTTGCTGCAAGTCCTGCTTGTGGACTTTGCAGATATATCATCAGGTTAGCCACTGTGGGAAATTGGATGGTAGTTGGTACATCTGAGCATCACACTTCATACGTTCACTATGGTGTTGTATTTGATGTTTGGGGCTCAAATGAAGGCAGATAAATATATCTCTAATGAAGAATAGAGCTCTTCTGAAGGACACTGCAGTTAATTTGGCAAGGCACCCCTCTGGAATGCAAATTCTGTCCATTTCCACAGATCTCTGCTGTACTGGTTGGATTTCCAGAGTTGCCTTTGTAGGCGAGACGACTGAAGGAAACAATACGATAGCTTATGAACAAGACTGGATTCTGATGTTTGACTCTGTGGATGTAGTTTAGGATGGCTTTTCCTGTGGGTGCACATACACATCCAAAAGCTAAATCACCAATGGTATATTTTAAATGGAATGCAAATGACTGGATTGCCTGTGATTTAACAATCATTGGGTATTAGAAATGGAACACACCACAGTTCTCAATGTACAGTGGTACCTCTGGTTACATACTTAATTTGTTCCGGAGGTCCGTTCTTAACCTGAAACTGTTCTTAACCTGAAGCACCACTTTAGCTAATGGGACCTCCTGCTGCTGCTGTGCCGCCAGAGCACGATTTCTGTTCTTATCCTGAAGCAAAGTTCTTAACCTGAAGCGTTATTTCTGGGTTAGTGGAGTCTGTAACCTGAACCGTATGTAACCCAAGGTATCACTGTACAGTTTGCAAACCTGGCCATAGACTTTGTCATCATCAATAATATTTATTCACTGCTATCAAGCAAGGAGTCAGTTTAATTATACATGAAATCTGCAAGGTGTGAAATTTAATGCAAGTCCTCTCAAGCCAAGAATGTTTAATCAAGGGTTTGAAAATCTTGTTTGCTCCTGCTGACATTTGTAAGTATTGCTACTCAACTGCCTGGAAAAGGGGTTGGCTGATGTTTTGCCCTGGGATGTTTAGGGCCCGATCTGTTCCACGTGGGGTCATGCTTCTTTCATAGAAAAGTTGAGTGTGTGACTCAGTGGAAATCTGAGCAGATATAACCATGGCCCTTCCACATATATACTGCCTTATGATAATATATTACTTACATGACTGTTGCCTATATGTATATACTTAGAAACATAGGAAGCTGCCTCATAATGAATCCAACCATTGGCAGTCCTGACTCCCACTCTCAGACAGAGTGCTTGGACTGTCTGCCCAAGGAAACCCAAAAGCTTTATTCAAGAAGCCAGCACATAGTCTAAGCGCTAGCTCATAAGTCTATGACACAGGTCGAAGAGACATGGCAAAGGAATAGCTAAGTTGCTGCCTCAACAGCTGACACTCCCCTCCCCACAATGTAGTGGGACCGCCTCCGAAGTTACTGCTTGAACTCCCCCCACACCAAACCTCTGGTTCCTCCACCTCTGATCAATCTTGGTCCTCCACCCCCACCATTCAGCTCAGTATTGTCTACGTTGACTGGTAGTAGCTCTCCAAGGTATCAGACTATGGTTTTTCTTTCCCATCCCTACTTGGAGATGCCAGGTATTGAATTGGGGAAATTCTGCATGCAAAGCAGATGCTCCACCACTGAGCTGAGGTCCCAGCAAAAAGGCCCTTTATTGCTGTCCCAGTGAAATGTTAGCTAGCATTTCTAGACATGTGATGGCCATCAGACATGCCCTCCTGGCCTCCAACATAATACAGACATGACCAATAGGAGGATCTTACATCTGTAAATTGAAATGTCAGATCCACTCCCATCCCCGGTCATGCACACACTTCTAATTGAATAATTCCTTCTCTCCCCCACCCCACTATTATATTCATTTGTTCAAGGTGGCTGATGGTTGGATGGCAAATTGCTGCAGCGTTAGACAGTTGCAATGTAATTCTAGCAGGAAGAGATAACTTTTTAATTAAAAGGAAGACATTTGGACTAAATCACAGCAGAAATCGGTTTCTTCTTCTGTCTGAAGTCAAGGACAATATTACAGGCTTCAGATCAGCTGGTTTTATTTCAGAAGAGTCAGAAGTACAAAAGGCTACATGCCATATTCACAAAAGCTTTTATTTGCTTAAAAAAAAAACACCTGCAGGTTGGAAAGAAAATGGGTACACTTGCCATCCCGCTCCCCTCTCTATTCCACACAGATAGCATTTTAAACAGGATCTCCGAACCCTTTCAGTTTTCTTCCTGCACAGAGTGAGAATTTAACCATAGTGTTGGTGTGCGAGGTAGCTATGGATATCTGCATGCTGCAAGTGAAACATGAATGGCAGAATACAGCTTCTTATCGGGAGGATCATAGCTCAGGGGTAAGATGCAAGCAAATGGCTCCGGGTTCAATCCCCAGCATCTCAAAGTAAGGCTGGAAAAGGTTCCTATCTGAAACCTCTTTTGAGATTCATGCCATACCTAATGCTTCATGTCACAAGGGACGAAACAGGGGAAGGGGCATAGCTCAGTGGCAGATTCCCTGGCATCTGCAGCCCTTGGAAAGACCCATGCCAGAAACCCTGGAGGGACTGCCAGGCTGTGTAGGTAGCACTGAGTTTAATGGACCAGTGGCCTGGTATAGTATATGCCAGTTTTCTATGTTCTGAAGTTTTCTTTAGGGTATGGGGGCCCTAAGTCTTTGTTAAGTTCCTGCCTTCCAGCAAAGGGCCATTTCTGTATTAATCTGAAGTAGAAGCTGAAATATTATTGATTGCTCTGCAGATAAGCAAACTAACTTAAACACCTGACTGTGTGTGCTCCCAGGTTTGAAGAAGATAATGCATGAGATCTGGAATCTTTGGGGAGGACAGATTGATCCAAATAACTGTGCAATGGTTTTGAGGGTTATCTTATACTGTATGTGAATTCTGGATTCTTATCAGCAGTAGGGCCATAGCTCAGTGGTGGTTGAGCATCTGCTTTCAATGCAGAAGGTCCTAGTTTGAATACCTAATACCTCTAACTAGGGCTCAGTGGAGGGGTAACCCTGTCTCAAATCCTGGAGAGCTGCTGCCAGTCAGTGCAGGCATACTGATCTAGATTGGCCAGTGTGTCTGACTCTGTATAAGGCAGCTTCCTGTGAATTGCCATAAATAATTATTTTGCTTGGCCGAAACCTGCTGAAAATGGCAAGATGTCAAGATTCTCTCTCATTCCGAACATTCATCCCCAGAACTTTGAAGATCTTAGATTCAAAGCCAGACTTCCAGCTTTGTCAGAAAGTGCATGAAAGGGACTCACAAGGCACCCCATCCAATCACAGCTGGCATGTGCTGATGAGCTGGCCTGCAACTCTTGGCCTAAAGAGAATTATTTCCCAACCTCTCTTGGGATTCCAAAAGGGAGATAAAAGAGGTGGGGGTGGGTTGGTTTTTTTTGTTTTTTGCTTTTCTGTATTAGTTCAAAGGAACTAGGAGAAGATGATGATATCCTCTGAGAGGGGTGATAAGGAAGATGAGAGATATCAAGACAAGGGTGCATTGAAGTGCTCCAGGGTATAAAACTCAAATGGAAATAAGAGAACATGCACCACGGAGAAGGCAATTTTTGAGCTGTGGTTCCTGAGCTTTGGGACCAATCGTTCCCATATGTTGTGCCATAAGAGCATAGCTAGGATGCTATGAGGAATACATTGACTAAGGGTGCAATCTGAACCTCCTTTGTGCCAGGTGTGGTGATGAAGGATTGGGTAGAGGTGTCCTACTAATCAGACCTGTGGTCTTCTGCTAACCATTAGCCATGGACTGATGCCAGTGCTGAATTTGTGGTTGGGTGGAAATATATTTTTCCAAGAAGGGAGGAGCTTTGGGACCAATAGTTCCCATATGTTGTGCCATAAGAGCATAGCTAGGATGTTATGAGGAATACATTGACTAAGGGTGCAATCTGAACCTCCTTTGTGCCAGGTGTGGTGATGAAGGATTGGGTAGGGGTGTCCTACTAACCAGACCTGTGGTCTTCTGCTAACCATTAGCAATGGACTGATGCCAGTGCTGAATTTGTGGTTGGGTGGAAATATATTTTTCCAAGAAGGGAGGAGGAACAAAGTAAAACACAGAAAGGTGGGAACTGGCTAGTTTCTCCCAAAACATTCCCCATCATATTTCAGGGGCTACAAATACTATAAACTTTCTTTTTCAAAAAAGAAAGAAATCTGGAGATTGTGGTTCAGCTGGGGTGGGGGGCAATTGTCCCCCTTGGCCACCCTAGAGATGGCCATAGGTCGAAGTGTTCACTGCTGGTGGAAGCTAATATCTGGCAGTATTATTTGTACCCACATAGATCAGATGGAAGGAGTAATGGTCAGTGGGCTTGATGAGACTTGGCAGCCTTTCTGTCTGTCGCACATAAATCCGCCTTATACTGAGTTAGACTATAGTCCATCTAGCTCAGCATTGTCTGCACTGACTGACAGCAGCTCTCCAGGGTTTCAGAAAATGGGATATTTCCAGCCCCACGTGAAGATGCTGGTGATGGAACCCAGAACATTTTGCATTCAAAGCAAATGTTCTGCCCACTTTGTCTCTGGCCCTGCCCACCATGGGCATGTGGACCTCAGGAGGTTGACAAGGAGGTAAGGTGGACCTCAGGCTGAAAAAGGTTTCCCACCCCTGCTGCTAAAGAATGTTATTTGTACTGTTGAATATGTTCTCCTGAGTTTCTGTTTTCCATTTTGTATAATGTTGAATCATACAGTGCTCTGGAATTGTATATCCTGAGAGGCATAGAAATCCCTACAAAAAGTATTAATATTATTATTGTTGTTTAAATTTCTATACTGCCATGCACATGAGGTTCACAGGGTAGTTTGCAATATAAAAACACAAAAATGCATAGCAATGCAAGAAGCAAAAACAGTACCCCACCACAGTATGTGGTCTGTGGTCTCCCTACCACCAGAGGGTACCCTTTTCAATGCACGAGGGCTTCATCTGTAGTCAGTCTATGTCTCACGAGTTGCCTCCTTAGTATCCCTTGCAAAGTAATTTGCACAAAACGAAAGAGAAAATCTGATAAAAGTATAGGTTGCTCACAGACTATTTGTGAGCTGAAATGACAAAGAGGAAAGCACATTTCATTGAATGTATTATTCGATCGGAATGAGTCACTCGTTTTAAGCAGGTGGGGGGGGGACACGTCTACACCCCCTCTTTTTTAATCCCTTAATCTACTGCCTAGAGTTCCTAGACAGTGGAGGCTTGATGGCACACTGCCCCACCAATCTCAGCCAGCTGTCAGCTAGCACCCACTTGCCTGCATTCCTATAGTCCAAGGGGAGGGGGGCGTCATTCACTACCAGCTTCCTCTGCAGCTTTGCTCTTGTAGATTGTAAGAAGAGCCCATTAGATCAGGCCCATGGCCCATCTAGTTCACAAGCAGCACAAGAGCCCTCTGGCCTCCTGTGGTTTCCAGCAACTGATATTCAGAAGCATTACTGCCTCTGATCTTGGAGGCAGGGCATAGTCATCATGACTAGTAGCCATTGATAGCCTTTTACTCCTCTGCTAATTAGTCTAATGCTCTTGAAAGGCCGGTGGCCATCACTGCCTCCTGAGCGAGCAAGTTTGACACCTTAGCAGTAAAACTCAGCAGAGGAAAGGAGGAGGAAGGGGCAAAACTAAAGTTTGTTGACTTTTTTCTGTCACTGGCTCCACCTGCTTTTGACTTCCCAGCCTTCCATCCCACTCGTCCCAATGAGCACAGGCTGCCACTGTTCCTAGAGGAACTTATTGAGAAAAAGATGCTGGACTACACAAAGGCTAGTCCTATGTTGACCTGAATGGAGCAAGGCAGCATTTCTATCCCAACTCTATGAAGGAATGGTGTGTGAGATCAGCCACTAGGGATCTTATTTTTGCCATGTTAGGAAATCATTCTGCAAAGACACAACTAGAAAGTTTCTAGAAGGTTCCAGAGTTTTTCCTTTATGTATGGGTGTGGCACTCTGAGCTTAATTGGTGCCAGCTGGAAGTGCTAATAAAAAGAAGACCACTCGGCTTCGTTTTTTTGCAGACGCCTAATGGCAGACGTCTGACAGAAGAGTATTGCCTGCGAATTCTGTTGAAGGACTGTTGCTGTGATTTACGAGGTGCTGGAGATAAGACTTTTGTTTGAATTGCTGTTTATGTTAACAGTCGGAAACATTTCTTTTGCAACCATAATGCTTGTACCCAGTCTGGGAATAAAATCTTTTGACCGAGACTTCACAGTTTGGTGAGTCATCTTCAAAACAACTTCGTCAATGTTCACCACTTCCGTGCGCGCGCGAGAGAGAAAGAAAGAAGATAAACTCTGCTAAAACAGTTTAAAAGAGGTTTTACCAGTATCTGCGCAGCGAAAGCGTGTGGACGGTAACCTCTAATGTGTCATTCTAGGATGGGAGTTCTTTTCCTATGTGCTGGACAAATCCTTTTGAAAGGGATTTCTAAAATATAAACAAATGCATAATTTTTAATCAGATGGTCCCCACGGTGGCTTTGACAGAATAAAAGGATGCAAGAATGGACTGCACACACTCAGCCAAGGAGGACAAACAGTCTGTAGTGTAATTCCAGCTGTCCTTTGTCAACAACAAATTGTCACTTTTTTGTGTTGAACATATGCTATATGGTAATTTATGGACCTAATAGGTATCTAAAGCCATTTGCACATGTTGCCGTGCAACCAGTCCATGCAGAATGTAGGCACCCTATATATAGAAATGAGCAAATCAGTGATATTTTAGGGAGCAGGCTAGCAGGTGGGGCCCATTACTTACATTACTGGAACCTACACAACACAAAACACTGTTGCTGTATGTAGGTTTTATTTTATTTGTTTTTTTATCTTATATTTTGGAAATGTACATCCAGGTTTTTTCCCTTTGAATTTTTTGAGGGTCCCCAAGAGAGTGGGGCCCTAAGCTATAGCTTGTTTAGCTTATCCGTAAACGCGGCACTGAGTGGGACCACACCTCTCCCACCAGGTTGATATACCTAACCTTCTACCCCAAAGATGATGCTGCGCTTGCCTCTTCAAGCCCCTTCTGGTTCTAGGAGACAGTGGGGCAGAGGATGGCAGGGATTCAGTGGGCCCACCCCTCACCTGAGCAGTCTCTTCCTCTGCTTCTGACATGTCCCACACCCCCTCCTCTGTCTCCGACTGCTCAAATTCTCTCCCTTCCTCCAGCCCCGCTTCCTGCCTTGCTGGGGGCACAAAACCCCATAAATCACTGCCCCCCTCCTGGGTTGGACTCCAGCCCCCACATACTTGTCAGAGCCCTCCCAGTCCCTGACAGAGAATAAAACATGTCACAATTAAGACAACTGCAATCGGCAACAGAAAGGCACAATAAAACACTGGCATTAAAGCATGAGTGCACAACCACCCCCTCGGAAAAAAAGAAAGGAGCCGCACCCCTCCTCTCTTCGTTTGTCATAAGAAGACAATAGTGCATCCCACTCAAACAGGATTATTGTAAGGATCCCTAAGATCAGGAATGCAACATGCTTTAAACACTCAAAAGGCATCGTCATAATTGTAAGTATTCTTATGCTGCTGAAGCAAGGCAATGCATGATTAAGTGTCTTTTGGTTAGAAAGCATTAGATGTGGATTATGCTACTCAGTGAAGGGGCAGCGGCAGGATTTCTGGCGAACAGGATTTTGTAGTCAACAAGCAATGTGGGGGGCCATCCTCCCTTGTGTGATGTGCTCCACTGCCCTCTGTTGGGTGGAATGGATACTATCGGAATAGGCAACCCAGGCTCATATTAAATGTGTGCGGTGTATCTTTTTCTCTTTGAGGGCCGCATTCCTTCCAAGGCAAACTTCCGGGAGCCACATGGGTTGGGGTCAGAGGCAAAAGTGGGCAGAGTAATGAATGCAAGCTTTACCTCTGTACAGTAGGCTTGTTTCTGCACACACCCACAACAGACAGGGAAGAAGCATTATCAGAGATCAAGGACACATTCCAGCCAGGGGAAAGAAAAAAACCAATCAGGGTGTGAAGCAGGGCTAGTGAGAGGTGTGGACTTGGGAGAAACAAGATTCAAGAAGGTTGGGCCTCTAGGTATGTGCAAGTTGTCTTTTCCTACTGATTAACCAGTGCTGCTTTCATGGAATGAATGCAGACAAAGGGAAGTGGAGTCAAAGTCAAAAGTAGGTTTAGCCACCCTTTTTTCCTGCCTCTGCCACCCTCTCTTTCTCACACTTTTTCTCTGTTTCTCTTTCTGTTACCCTCTCCCCCCCTGGCTTTTGTTATCCCCCCCCCCACATATGAAACAAGCCCAAGCACTGCAGATTCCCAACCATTCAGCAGGCTGATGACCAATGAGCTAGACTTCCTTAAATCTTCCTTTCCGGGGGGGGGGGGGGGAGAGAGTAACAAAACAAGGTCCTGTCTGGGATAAAAATGTATATATCGCTGTTTCAGTCGGAAAGTCTTTCCCCAGACCTGTCCTGGCTATGCTGGGGATTGAACCTAGGATTTGTAGAATGCAAAGCATTGCAGATCCTCTACTACTGAGTGACAGTCTTTCCCTCTTGTTGGATGGCTCAGTTGGTTAGTGTGTGGTGTTGATAATGCTGAGGTTGCAGGTTTGATCCCCATATGGGATAGCTGCATACTCCTGCATTGCTAGGGACTAGATGATCCTCAGGGTCCCTTCCAACTCTACAATTCCATGATTCTATGAGTTCCATAATCCCTGGATTAGGGATGAACACATGCAAGATTATGAACATAGGAAGCTGCCTTGTACTAAGTCACACCACTGGTCCATCTAGCTCAGCATTGCCTACACTGACTTGCAGCAGCTCTCCAGGATTTCAGGCAGGGCATCTGAACCTGGGATTGAACCTTCTGCATGTAAGGAAAGGTGCTTGACTATGGTCTCAGCAGATTCCCATCCTTGCTGTTGCTGCTTCTCTCTGTGAATTGTTGGGAATGTTGCGGTTGGAATTGTTTACTCCCAACACAATGCAACAAATAGAGTCCACACGGTTTCGTAAGTGTTCTGCCATATGGCATGGGGAGTGGCTGCTTGAGAAACACAAGCCCAAAACTCCATCTGGGTACCTGGAGCTAGCAGCACAGGGCTTGGGGGTCCAATCCGTTGCCTTCAAGATCCGAAATCTGCCACCCAGCACAAGAAGCAATTTGCAATGTGTTGCTTGTCGAACACAAGGGCTGGAAAGCTCCAACACGAACCAGACCGGCAGCAATTGTTCCAGTATTTGTCTTTTCAAAGCGGGAGCTCAGGCAATCAATATATCTGTCTTTAAACTTCGCCGTGACACTCACTGTGAATCCTGTGAAGAGAAATGACTCCTGGCAGCAACGTTAGCACAGTTCCCAAAGCAAACGCGCCCCCTGCAGGTGAACAGTGTGATGTGCACTTTTTACAAAAAAAGATCCAGAATCAAAAACGATCCAGCTCACGTACAAAAACCTAACACAATATTTACGTAGAATTTAGAAACTGTATTGGGATTTTTGCAATTATTTCTTGTGCCCATTACAGTGCAAAGAGGAGCAAAGAAGAATAAGAAGAAGCTGTTAAGGTTACATCCGACTTTTCCATCTGATGGCCAAATCACTTTCAAAATGGTGTTGCTTGGCATTGCCTGGGAGAATTAAGTCCTGCTCCCAACAGATTAAAAACAGAATAAAACATCAAACATTAAAAACTTCCCTAAACAGGGCTGTATTAGGCAGTGCAAGGAAGAAGAGTTTAGGTCTAGGCTTCTAATACGGGGGTAGCTTCTGTTATGACTGGCTAAATGGAGATGAATTGAGGGGCTGACCCCAGTAATTACTGACACTGTACAGGAGCATAAATTAAGCTGAGGAGGCCTCGGGATACTAATTTCAGAGCTGCTCTGTTGCTTTTGCAGTTTCCAATGAGAAGGGCGGTATTGGTAGAGGTCAGAAGCTGGGTTTCCAGAGGAGAAACCAGGGCAGCTTTGCATCCCACCCACAATAACACAGAGAAGAGACACAGACTGTACCAGGCATGGCATGATTCAACCTGCATTCCCAAGGCTGGCAGAAAAGATCCAGTAAGCAGAGTATCAAATTTCTGTACATACCAATTTCATATCCACAGCTGTACATTAAGCAAGCTTGCGTGCATGTTCCTTGCTTGTTTGAGTGATCACTCACAAATAAGGCTTGACCTTACTAAGGTTGCCCAGCTTTCCTTTGGGAGCTGCTCTTGCACATTTCATGGGAGGTCAGCATGCAGAAATTCAGAAGGCCCCCCAACTCACCTGAACCTGAACCTGCAGGCTGGAGAAAGCTCCATCTGTTGGATTTCTGTCTGTCACACGCAGCTCTAATGGGTAACCATATGGCCAGGGCTCTGTGCGCGCGCCAGAATTCTAATGGAGCGCTGGGAAAGAGTGGAATATGTTTGGGAATGGGCACAGAATTTGACTTCCCAAGAACCCAAAGCTTTACTCTTGCTATGTCTAAAAAGAAGCTTCTAGTCCTCATGGATGAGAAGATATTCTTGAAAAGTCAGCTGCGTAAGATGCCAGAGGAATGGTTGAAATAAGAGGGCCTGAGGTAACAGTGCTCTACTCCTCCTTCTTGACTAGCAAAGTTAAAATAAATTATGGAAAATAGGAGAAAATAAACAAATACGGCCAATTTGCATGATGTATATAGGACAATGATTTCTTCTTTTCTCCTCACCAGATTTGGATAGCTTTAGTATTGCTTCCTCCACCTGCCCCCACATACCTGCTACAGCCAGAACCACATATATTTCCCCCCAAATTCCTAAAGTAAAGCAGCTTTACTTTATTTGAAACAAACAAGATGCAAGCTTGGGTTCCAAAGGAAAGCATTCACTTCCCTTGATATATTGCCTCTCTGTCAAGCTGAGCATGAATATCTTTATTAAGCTTGGCTAATTTTCTAGCACCCTCAAGTTCCATAGATTTTCTGTTTTATATCCAGGGAGATAATTACTTCTCTCCATCTCAGAAATCAACGGAATAGGAATGTGTAACTGCTTAAGCTGGCAATTAATATGTGAGTTAAAGTGCCAAGGCTTGGGTGTCAAGGGACATCCCCTCTTGCTAGAAGACTCAAACTCTTCAGGGCAGCTGGTAATAACAGGGTCCTCTTGTGATTCACTGGATAGTGACCTGGAGTCAATATTACTTGGTCAGGAGGTCTCACTGCCCCTGAAGCAGCCAGAAATGAAGCTGAGGGTGAAACACCCCATTAATTTATCTGGGGCACGGAAAGAAGTACCAGACATCTGCCCCCATCCTGAAAAGCACAGGAGGGGAGAGTGCTTGGGTGCTGCCTGACGATTTCCTATAGGGTGGCCTCTGGGTGCTAGACAAGATGGGCCATTGGCCTGATCCAGCAGCCTCCTCTTTTGTCCAGACAAGTTCTTCTCATCTGAATGTCACTCTCAGATGTTGCATTTCACCTTCTCAGTTTTGCTGCTGTTGCTTTTTGTCACTTGCTGGTTCTCAGATTTTTCATTCTAGCACACTTTGAGGTGGGAAAGGATGCTCCACTGCGAGGTAGAGATGCACATATCTGCCTCTACCTCTGTGCTCCCCTTTCTCCAACAGAAGTTTCTGGGGGATGCTTGGGGACAGGTGCACTGGGTTCTGCCCAACATTGCGGGTGCCTGTTGTGTGTCCATGACATCAAATGGCAGGAGGAGGCCTGACAGGGCCTGCCACACCCTCCAAAAAGCCCAATGGGGCATGCCGCAGCTGCGTCCATCAGGGGCCCTCCTGCTGCAGTGACGGGCTCTGTCGGGTTTTCACTGAAAATTGGGGTGGGGGCTTGGGCTCTATGATTCTGCAGAGCTGGTGCCCCTCTCTTTAGGGGAGTGATTGGTGCAGTTCACAGGAGCAGGACAAATCCAGCCCTCCTAACAAGAATATGGACAAGACTGTGTTCATCCCAAATCTGGGGTGCCTCATCTTTGCAAGCATCCCTGCTGAATGCTCACTGCCTCCCAGGCCTCCTACTCTGACTGGTACTTCATTCTGATTGACACATCACACTCACATGAAGTCCAGGGTGCCCTCTTACATCCCATACATCTCTTTCCCCCCCCCCTCTATTGTCAGAGGTAGGATCCCTCTGCATGCAAGTGGCTGGGAATTACAGGCAGGGAGAGTGCTGTTGTGCTCAGGTCCTGCTTGTTGGCTTCCCATCGGGGCACCTGTGGCGGCCACTGTGAGTACAGGATGCGGTGGACCAGATCGGCTGTTGGCCTGATCCAGCAGCCAGGCTCTTCTTACATTCTTATGCCTAACTCAGACTGCAAGCTGCAAAACCACAATGCTCTTCTTTCCTTGCAGCACCTGTTCTTAAAGAAAAGGTCAGGGTGGGGGGGTGGGGGTGGCGGCAAGCAGATGTAGTGAAAGCGTTTGGGAAATAGCTTGAATGAGGCAACTCCAGACCCCAATCTGGCTGTTGCCTCCTAAGCGCTCCCCACTGAAATCAGAAGGAGCTTCCATGGAAGATGCTCAATGGCTATTAGACAGAGCACTAAGGGGAGGCATGCTAATTAAGCCTGCAAGCTTTAATTGATTAATTGGTGCGGTTAATACACTAAAGCTTTAATTGGAGGTTAAAATCCTCTCTGATTCAGCTGGTATGATATGGAAAGACTGCAGAACATAGGACTGGCAACGGCCTGGCAGAATGCAGGCATCGCGGTTGTGCTGGACCTTTTAGTCCTGCCCTTTGCGTGATGTGATGCTGCCACTGTGGGAGTTGGCCCACATCACTGGCTTCTGCGGTAGGTGCTCTAACCAAAGAACCAGGCAAGCAGTTAAGGGTGAGCAGGGTATCCCTTGGGGCTTTAATTACAGAGAAGAAGTCTAGCTACAGATCACATAAGGCAGTGGTGGGAACTCTCTTTTTTCAGCCCAAGGGCCACATTCCCACATGGGTGAGCTTCTGGGGGCTGAATCTCGGAGATGGGCAGAGCCAAAGGCAAAAAAGAAAAGTGGGTGAAGCAATTGATGTGACCTTTATCTCTGCACAGGCATTTCAACCATGTGAAAGTCAAGGGGTTTCTACATTCCTTTACACAAACACCCTATCCAGGTAGCAAGAGGCATGATCAGAGTTCAAGGCTACATTCTGTGACGCAGGGCAGGTAAGGATGGTGGCCTCAGGCCTACGGGCTGGATACAGTAATCCAGAGGGCCACATTTTGTTCCTGGGCCTGAGCTTGTCCACCCTTGTCTTAACAGAAGGGGTTCTCCTCCTCCTCCTCCTCCTCCTCCTGCTTTGCCCTTCATCCTCCAAAGTATATAAGAACATAAGAGGTGCTTGCAGGATAAGGCCAGTGGACCATCTAGTCCAGCATCCTGTTCTCACAGTGGCCAGCCAGATGCTCCAATGGGAAGCTCGCAAGCAACACCTGTGTGCAACAATGTTCTCCGCTCCCATGATTGCCAGCAAGTGGCATTTCAGAGGCATACTGCCTCCGACTGTGGAGCCAGAACATAGCCATCAGCGTTAGTGGCCATGGATAGCCTTGTTCCCCATTAATTTGTCTGCAGACCATCTCATGTATTAAGGTATTAAGATTGGTAGAGGCGGCCATCTTGGTAGTTGCACTACTCTGGTGGCTTGGGAGACGGCATTCTCTGTGGCAGCTCTGAAGTTACACAACTTCCTCCACCCAAAGCAGCACCCGACACCTTCATTAGGTGAAAACACACCTTTGTACACTGGCTTTTGACCCTTGAGGTGGATGATTTAGGACTCACTTTATTTCTGTGATTGCAAGTTGTTTTAAATGAGATGAGCCCGGGGGGCCCAAGTTCTTTATAGTTAGGCAGGAGAACTTAGTTCTCTGGATCCTGGTGTGTGCTTGATGTTGCAGCAGGTCTTAGACTTTGAAAAGGAGAGGAGCGAGGCTGGAGCTCAGGGGAAACAGGTGTGTGTGTGGGGGGGGTCCTGACTGGCCTCTTTCCCATTGGCAACTGCCCTGCTTGCGATGTGTCCCTTCACCCACGCAAGACAGGTAAATGTAATAAGAGCTGAATGTGAATGACAATACCTATCTGGCGAGATTGATGGAGAGTCTGGCCTTGCTCCCCTTGGAGGCTCGGCTTACTGTTGATACAGCAATAAGTTTGACTGATCTGCTCATTAAAGTTTAATATTTCCAAACTTCTTTATCCTTCCCATCTGAGATCTTTCCTAATGTAAGATGTAACTACACTGGAGACTGATTAAACCTCCCCCCCCAGTCTTTCTCTTCTCCCCCCGCAGCTCTCCTCTGCTCTTTGGCTGAGATAGTATTTCTGCAGCAACTGCAAAAATCTGAAATTAATCACCAATGTTTGTTAGTTACTATAAGGAGCATGGAGGGGAAAACCCAGCACAGCAAAGGTGGACGGGTCCCCAAGCAGTGAGCTCAGAATGAGAGCTGTTCAAAACATCTCAGAAGGAAATTGGACACCAGGGAGACTACTGTAGTCTTACCAGAGTTGTAAAGATGGTACAATAATGCATGGTGAAGGAGACTAAAACCCTCTTCAGGTGTTGTTGTTTTTTTACTGCCTACTTACTCCCGCTCCATGCCAAGTAGACACACCCACTGACCTCACATGCACAGATTAGCCCCTCCCACTGGCATCCATCCATACAGTGCACATTTCTACAGGGAGCAGGCTTTGATGCATGTAGCTGCATGTGGAAGGTCTTCTAGATGATCTGGAACCCTGCACAAGCGAGACTCGGGTTGCGTGGAGCCTTTGTGTCTGCAGGTGCATTGCTGACCTGGAGCAAGACCTGCTCCTGAGTGAGACAAGGGAGTTAGGGCATGGTTGCAGCTTGAAAGAGCCATATCTGAGAGACAGAGGGAGGGGGAAGCTGAGGGAATGATCTCAAACATTTCTTGTTCATTGCAGTGCAATTCATGGTAGTTTAAATGCCTCAGTTGTATTAAAATATGTGCTTGGGAAGAAAACTCTCATTTACAATGCATCAGAATTTGCATTTTGAGATGATAAAAAATTAAGTAAATTATTGCGGGAATGGAGTAGTGGGTAAAAACATGTAAAACATGTCAATAGTCAGAAATTGACATTTGCCCCATCCCCATCCCCTTCCCCATCAAACCACGCAGACCACACCGGCATAGAAAATATTAAAGAACTTGCAAACAGTCTTGGTTTAAATTATGAATATGTTAAAGTTCATTGGGCTTGTTAAACCTTTGAAAACTGTGAACCTATTTGATTTTACTTACTGACCAACTAATTTGGCAGCATTGGTTGTTATCCATTTATTTCCTTTATTCTAGTTAAGACTGTATAAATTGCTCTGCAATCACCTGAGCAGTGTCCAGAAATGAAATACAAAGCACAATACCAACCATAAAACAGCCTTAAAATGCAAAAAAAAAAAAAAACCAAGTAGAATTAAAAACTGCAGAAATAAAATAAACAAATATGGCAAGGCTTGGAGAATAAAGTTTTCAGCAAATGTCAAAATAAGATTTGAGGCAAGTAAATTGAGAGTAAGACCTGGATGCACAAGGAACAGATACAAAGCAATAATTTCTGTAAGGCTGATGTCAGGCTGGCACATGTTGTATAACTTTCTAAGCAACTTTGAAATGGTTGATTCGCCTCCCTTCTCTTCACATTTTACCCTCACAGTGGACTCCCCACAGTAATATTCTGAGCTGCACTAAGCCAGATGCCTGACACAAGTCACGTTTACCCGGCAAGCGTTCATGCCTGCCGGCAAAGATCTGCTCCAGCTCTGAGTCATTCACACATAAACAGATGTGCAATCCCAGTAGGAGAGTGGCAGGTTTCCTGAAACCAAACAAAAATGCCCAATTCTGTTGTTGTTGTTGTTGTTGTTGTTGTTGTTGCAGCATTGTGCCAGAAGGGAAGGTGCCTGGCACTCCCCCCCCCACCTTAACATATACCAAAAAGTAAAAGCAAGTTTCCATCAACATAATGCAACACAATGCAAAAAAGGAAATAAATAAAAAATCTCAAAATGGTGTCTGGCACTTCTTAATGTGCAAACATTTACGACGAAGAGACACAGGGTTAGTTTGCATGTGCATGGTTTATTTGCACTAGATGCCTGTACACTTGGTGAGTGAAAAGGATCATTGTGAACTTGGGGTTGGGGGTGGGCATAAAGCAGTGGCAGCAGAACATCTGCTTTGCATATTGACAGTTCCATGTTCAATCCCTGGCATCTCCAGGTAGGACGGGGATGAGAAACCCCTATCTGCAACCCTGGAGAGCGACAATACTGAGCGTCTGACTCAACACAAGACAGCTTCCTATGTTCCCAAAAGCATTGCTCTCCAGGGAATATGAAAGTCCCATCCACGCCTGCAAAAACCATGATGCAACTAAGAGTTCTGAGAACGAGCCACAAATCTTGTCTTACTCTTGGAGTTTTATTTAGAGGAGCATACACAAATTGGGTAACACACCAGACAGAATCTTGGAGGAAGCCATAGCAATGACTTAGGCCATATTAACAATGAAGGGCAGTAGAATTTCAGACCAGGGTACTCTGCCCATATGTTCCAGAGTTGATGCTTTAGTATGGGGGTGCAGAAACTGCAGCCTGAGCCTATTTCATGTGGGTGGGAGATAATGAAGGTGCTGTGGTGGGATGCCAGAATGGATGGAAGAATGGAAGGAGGAAGGGGGAAATCCCTCTGCAAGGACCTTGGCAAGAGAGACCCATCATTTCCCCCAGCAGCCCACTGGCTGGGAAAGGTGGGCACAGAGAGAGAGGAGGAAGAAAGGGGTATAAGAAAGAGAGATAATGGATGTCATTGTGTGTGAGAGAAAGGGGGTCACAACAATAGAGAGAGGAAAAGTGGGTGCAAAGACTTTTGACTTTGGCCTTACCTAACACCAGGGATTGCCCAGCCCATTTACTGGCATGCAGCTATAAAATACCATCTTCTAAAGGAATATAGGCCCCAAAGGAAAAAGATCCCCTACCCTTGTGTAATAAAGAATTCTCTGGGGAAATGTCTCCATCTTCCAGGGCAGTCCCACATGGGCAAACTTTGCAGATTGGTGGAAGTAGAACATAGATATTGTGACTAGTAGCCTTATCATCCATTAATTTTCCTAATCATCTTTTAAAGCTATCCAAGTTTTGCCCTTGCTGCTTCTTGGGGAAGCAAAGTCCAAGAACATCTAGAGGGACACAGATTCCCCATCTCTGAGAGAGATCTTCTCTGATCCAATAAGACATTTCTTATGTTCTTAGAAGTTTATTACAAAGGAAGCATATTTTTTTTGAATACACAAATCCATTCAAAACACACACACACACACACACACACACACCCCTCTATTGTAAGCAAATGGAAGCAGAATTGGGTTTGTTCATCTGCCATTCAATCTTCCATGAAGCTTGTAATAACACAGACACCCACTGTGTCATGCCTCCAATGCTGTACCAAATTACAGATGTAGACACACTTGCTTGCATGGAGGATAGAGAAGGGTGTGTGTAGAAAGGAGCCTACTGTGCAAAAGTAAAATTTACATTTGTTGCTCCATCCACAGAAGGAAATGTGGTCATTGGGCTCAAAAACATGTCCCCCCCCCCATTTAACAGCTGCCTTTGTCCAGTCTCTTACTGGCTGCAGAATCCTGCTGACAGTGTGTAACCTGAGCCTCCATACCCACTAGGAGGTCAGGATGAAATCTCCTGGCACCCAGGGCGTGGAGGAACATCACTAATCCTAGAAACTCATTATGAGTAACTGGAAGACAAAGGGAAGTAGCAAAACACAAGGCACAACCAATCCATGGAACACTTACAAATTAGAAGAATGGAGCTCGGCCCCTTTTTTCTGTGGCTGCAATGGAATGTTCACAATCATTCCAGGGGGGTCTTGGAAAGGGGCTCAGTGTGCCCAGAAGGTATCTCTCTTCCCGTGCTAAAGGTTCCTCCTGGCTGCAAGCTATCCTGTTCTTTCTCTCCTCCTTCCCCCTCTCCTTTTCTGCTTTACCTGCTCTTTGTGCAGATTAGTGCTGGCTGCTGTAGATGGCAGCACACGCTAAATAAAAAAATAAAATAAAACACACAAATCTGGGCCGCAGAAAATAAATATCACCCTT
This sequence comes from Lacerta agilis, assembly GCF_009819535.1. Lineage (NCBI taxonomy): Eukaryota > Metazoa > Chordata > Lepidosauria > Squamata > Lacertidae > Lacerta > Lacerta agilis. Next base: position 32,898,656 of record NC_046324.1, on the reverse strand, counting down.
GAATTCATTTGGGTCTGTGTTGTGCCTGGTTTGTGTTTTCTCTCAAAGTCTCTGCAGGCTATTCTGTGTGTATGTGTGTGTATGCGCCCGCACACACACAGATTAGAAGTGATGGGAAGCACGCAATACTGAGCAAAGGTTTTCTGGGTGAAAGGACTGTGTTCATCTCTAGAGGGAATAGGGAAGCCAACACAGCTGCTTGGGCTCAGTACAAGGACTGTAGTCAGCCCCTGATCCCATCTCTGTGGGCTTGGCCCCCCCTATGTGTTGCTCTGAGTTCTTGCAGCAAGGACAGAATGAAAATGTGGGAAGAATTAATGGAGCGAAAGGAGAAAAAGATGCCCAACCCCACTTGCTGACAATGAACCACCCCATAATATTTACATAGGAAACTGGCTCAAAGATGGGGTTGTTGTGTGGGTCCCTAATGAACTGTGAACCCCCAGTGGATTTCAGATTAGGCCTGAGATGGAACGAGTCTGTAAGGGACACCTGCATACTTACACCAATGGTGTGGAACCTCCAGACCCAAATATTGGCCCATGAGACTGATGTCATATGCGATGTCAGGTGTGGGACAAGTGCCAAAAGCTGTCCATCAGTGTCTCATATGTTTTCTTTGTCTATAAGATAGGCTTCTATTTTTCTACCTTAGTCTCAGGGCACACCAGAAATTCTTTACAGCATCTATCAGTGACCAGGTATGAGTGTACCTTGTCGTTGTGAGATGGGCAAGGGTGGTGTTTGTGGTTACCCCCCAGTAAACATTTCTACAACACTCTGTAGTCTCTTCTGATCTGGGTCATCCTCCTGTCCCAAAACAGAACAACAGTGAGTCTAATTTATAAGGCATGTATCTTTATTCAATCTAAGAGTGGTACAGGCTCAAGGTCCAGAAGTAGAATCCTGTGTGTAGAATTTCCAGAAGGTTCCAAGGCAAGAGGTTCATAATCCAAAGGGAAGTGATGAAGATGTTCTGACAGCTGACATGCCCTTCCTATTTTATATATGGGGTGGGGAGAGCTCACACATGGAGCTCCAACTGCTGAATGTACACTTTCAAGCTCCATCTGGGCTGATGCTTCTGATCCCACCTACAAGCAGTGCCTAGTTCTTGGCATCAAGACAGTGTCTTGCCCCTCTGTCTCCAGCTCAGATGCCTCTTCCTCCTCCTGCTCAGCTCCTCACTCTGGCTGTCTGAAGTCCTCCCCCTTCTCTGATAAGGCTCTACACTCCACAGTAGAAATGTAGAAGGGGTGGGCTGCTTCTCCCTCTCTGACATCTAGACTCACAAGGGGAGGACCTCTCTCCTCTGTCCCTGGGAGCCAGCCTTCCACCCACCACCAGCTCCTCCTTCCTTCTCCTCCCCCTGATCCACCTAGGGCTGCCAAACCATGCCAGATCCTAACAGAGCCAAGGGGCCCATGACCACCGGCAGCTTTTCATGATCTGAAAAAAACTCCATGGGAACTGAAGCACAGTCACCTGGGGAGGCTTCAGAGTGCAGGTCACTGGTGAGATGATTTCTAGAATGAAAGAAAGGACGCTCCTGAGCAGCCCTTAGCCACCTTGACAGTAGGATATATGCAAATCAAAAACTCTGCACCCCCACCCCCCATGGGAATGTCACTGACATTTTCCTTCCCCTTTGATAATTTTCTAATGCAATTTCTTCTCTCATTAATTAATGGAGAATCGTCAGGGGGGAAAGGAGAGGTAAAATTTCCAGCACAACAACATCGCCATCATCATCATCATCATTGTTAAGTAGTGGGTGGACACAGCAGACAACACAGTGATTTCCAAGCAGCTATTGTTTATTCTCAGGCTGGAACAGAAGTGAGCTGAAGGGCTCAGCAGCCTGCTTATATAGAACTCAGCTACAATGCAACAGTAACAACTTTCTGTAGTTACCCAATCCCTGAACGTCACTTTTCAATCCTTCATTTGCATGTGCGGACCTGAGTGAAAACTGCAGCAGAATGAACTATATACACACACCCCTAGTGGCCTAGGGTGAGAACTTCAATACATAACAATCATCATCATTCTTAAAACAAGCATTATTATCATCATATTGCAGATGAGGATGCTGAGACTTTGAGGTGGAGATGAGATTTGACCTGAGAGCTTCATGATTTAGAGTTCAGCATTTTAACCACATAGGCCACATTCACCATGCATTTAAAGCCCTATGATAACACTTTAAACCAGAGGTTTTCAACCCTTTTGAGTCCGTGGCTCCCTTGACCAATTACCTTCTTTCTGCGGCACCCCTGTGGGGCTCAGGAGCCGAGTTATGTCACACCCTGCCTACAGAGCTGGCAGCCCCTCACCCTTTTTCGAACACCCTCCCTTGTGGAGTGTTCCCTCAGCCTCCTCTCCTCTCCCCTCTCATTGGGAGTCCTCTGGGCACCTGCTGCTGCCACCTCGGTCTCTGAACTGGCTGGCTGGGCTCCCTTCACCCACTTGCTTGCTTACTCCAAGGCCACCCCCAGAGGCACCATTCGACTGTTGGGCTTGTAGCCAAGGCTGTTGCAACAAACAGCTGTGCAAGCCTTTGTGTGGCAGAGATGTGAGAAGGCATCAGAGGAGGGACAGAAGGAAAGAGGGACAGAGGCCAGTGTTGCCCACGGTACCCCTGATCATCATTCAGTTCACCCCAGGGTGCCACGGCACTCTGGTTGGAAACCACTGCTTTAAACAGTTGTGGCTTTCCCCAGACTCCTGGGAACTGTAGTTTGTTAAGCGTGGTGGAAATTGTTAGGAGAGTTCTATTCTGCTGCAAGAGCTATAGCACTCAGAGTGGTTCAGTCCCTCTTCCCTGCGAACTCTGGCAATTGTAGCTCTGTGTGGGCAACAGAGGTCTCCTAACAACTTTCACCACCCTTTACAAACTACAGTTCCCAGAAGTGTTTGGGAGAAGTAATGACTGATTTAAGTGTTGTCATAGGGCTTTAAATGTGTAGTGTGAATGTGGCCTAAGCCACCCCAATGGTGCACAAATCTATGCATCAGACATTTCTCTGGCTCTACTTTATACATTCTCATTGTTCATCTCCCTCCCATCGCTTCCCATCCTGCCTGTAAACTGCCATGTTAAAACAGCAGCCAGAGGCAACAGGTTACACGGTCTCCTTTTCATGCAGCTGTTGCTAAACATCCTGGGAGAAAAGGAAGTACTGTAACTCAAGACATAAATTGGGTAGAGCCTTCCCAATTCTCCTTGGTCCACTTCTTAATGAGCAGTTGGAGAGACCCACGCTAACCCTTTACCCTACATTTTTACACGCTCCCTATGGAAATCTGTATCTGGACCAATAAGATAATGGAAGACAGAGACAAAACTAAATAGAGAAAGGTAACTGGACTTCTGAAGCTAGGAGCACACCACCTTAACCTTCAAAACCTCTTAAGTAAAGAGATTTCCAACCCACCCCGTTGAGGGACAACCTCTCAGGGTGCAGAAGCCATCTCCCCTGTGACCAGGATATGCAATGAACGGGCTGACCTGGATTTCCACTCTGCTCTCTGAACAGAGGTGAGATGCTCTGAGCGCCATCTGAACCACAGAAAACAGAAAGGGTGAGATGTGAGTCACCGCAAGTCCCAAGCGAGATTCTGCACATTTTGATTAAACTCGCACTTGAATGTTCACACAAGAGTGTTCACTGGTCAGATCCTTGTGACACCATAAGGTGCAAGGGAAGGAGAGTGCTGGGATTTGGTGTCCTTGAAAATAATTGACCTTGAATGTTCAAGCCAGCTAAAGGTTCAGATGTTTTAAGGTTGGGAGAGGGTCGACAGTCAGATAATTAATAATAATAATAATAATAATAATAATAATAATAATAATAAATTTATTATTTACCCGCCCACCTGGCTGGGTTTCCCCAGCCACTCTGGGCGGCTCCCAACAGAATATTAAACAGAATAAAACTTCAAACATTAAAAACTTCCCTAAACAGGGCTGCCTTCAGATGTCTTCTAAAAGTCAGCTACAGTGGTACCTCTGGATGCAAACGGGATCTCTTCCAAAGCCCTGTTCGCAGCATGAGCAGCCCGCATCCTGAGTGCTGCGTCTGCGCATGTGCGCAATGCGATCCGGCACTTCTGCGCATGCGTGTGACATCATTTGATGCGTCTGCGCATGCGCGAACCGTCAAACCCGGAAGTAACCCGTTCCGGTACTTCCGGGTTCAGCACGTTTGTATCCCATGACGAACGCAACACGCAGCATTCGTAACACGAGGTACGACTGTGGTTGTTTGGGGCGGGTGGGGAGAGAGGCCATGGGGCACCCATCTTTTTTTATTGGACAATGCACCTGGGATCTATGCTTTGCCACCACATTGCATTATTTCCGGTGCCATTCTTAATAGATTGTTAAATCAACTGTCACCTGGCTGCTGAGTGCAGACACTTGCTTTTATCTGATTTTTTTTTTGTGCTAGCTGAAGCTTCTGGACTGCCTTCAAGGGTAGCCCCAAGCAGAGCATATTACAGTCATCACAACCACGGAAGGATGATCACCAAGGCAAAGTGAGGCAAAACCCTGCCAGCATTTTCACTGCTGCATTTCATAAATGTCAACAGTATATTTATGAGGGAAGAGGATGGGGACAAAATCATAACAAATTGGCCCCCGCTTCCAATGATCACCAGGACTAGTGATTACCAGCCACCACAGATCACAGCAGAAATAAATTCTTCCTAGTGTGGCTCTGTGTGGATGCCATTTCTTTCTTTTTTTTTTTTTTAAAGATTTTTATTATTTTCCATTAAAACAAAGAAAAGAAAAACACAGCATAAACATAAACATAAACACCATAAAAACACAATACATAAACACAATAAAAACAATAACAATATAAGCAAACATAAAGAAAAACATATACAAACCTTAACCAACACTTATCTTTGTAGTTTTCTTGTTACAATCTTCTCTATTCAGGGGACTTCCCCCGTTCCCTCCACTGTCTTCAAAATCATATATATGTTATAGGTAGCTTTATATCTTATTCCATTAACATTTACCATATTTCTTGATGCACTTAACTTTACTTAATCAAATATAAAACATAGCTTAAACACCAGATCTTAAAATACTTTTTAACAATTAGATCATTCACACAAAAAATTTCTTCTAGACAGTTTTATCTAACATAAACCTGCTAAAGCCGATCTTCTGCTTAATTCTGCTCAAATATTCAATTTTACAGATTTAACTAAATAGTCTTTAAATTTTTTCCAATCCTGCGACACCTTCTCCTCCCTCTGGTCTCGAATTCTAGCGGTCAGTTCTGCGAGTTCCATGTAGTCCATTAACTTCATCTGCCATTCTTCCACTGTTGGGATCTCTTCACCTTTCCAGGTTCTTGCCAATAAAATTCTAGCCGCCGTTGTGGCATACATAAAAAATACTCTGTCCTGACTGGGTATCTCTTCATTGGTCATGCTCAAGAGAAATGCCTCTGGTTTCTTACTAAAGGTAATTTTCATTACCTTTTTAAGCTCATTGTAAATCCTGTCCCAGAAAGCGTTTACCCCTGAACACGACCACCACATATGAAAAAATGTACCTTTCGCAACTTTACATTTCCAACACACATCTGACATTTTGGAATTCATCTTAGCTATCTTAACTGGTGTCAGATACCATCTGTATACCATTTTCATTATATTTTCTCTTAAACTGTTACAAGCAGTAAAATTGATACCTTTCTGCCACAATCTCTCCCAGTCATCCATCATAATATTATGTCCCACATCTTTCGCCCAATCTATCATTGTTGATTTAACCAGTTCATCTTTCGTATGCCACTCTAGCAACAAATTATACATCTTGGAAAGGTTTTTAGAGTTCGATTCGATCAGTTCTGTTTCCAGTTTTGATTTTTCCACTTGAAAACCAATTTTTTTTGTCTAATTTAAATGTTTCGTGTACCTGATGATATTGCAGCCAGTCGGGGACTCGACTTTTGACTTGATCGTAGCTTTTCAGCTTAAATGAGTCCCCTTCCTGCTGCAATATGTCCATGTATCGTAACCAACTTGCAGACATATTCGGTCTCTTATAGGCCTTGGCCTCCACTGGTGAAATCCATCTAGGAGTCTTTCTCTCCAATAAGTCTTTATATCTTATCCAAACCTGATACAAAGATTTTCTAACTATATGGTTCTTAAAAGTTCTGTGGATTTTAACTTTGTCATACCAAAGGTATGCATGCCAACCAAACATATTATCATGTCCTTCCAAGTCCAACACATCCACGTTCTCTAGTTTAAACCAATCCTTCAACCAGCAAAAGGCCGCTGCTTCAAAATAAAGTCTTAAATCCGGCAGGGCAAAGCCTCCTCTCTCTTTGGAGTCTGTCAAGATCTTAAACTTGATTCTAGGCTTTTTACCCTGCCATATAAACTTCGATAGGTCCCTTTGCCATCTCTTGAAACAATCCAATTTATCCAAAATTGGTATGGCTTGGAATAAAAACAGCATCCTTGGTAGGACATTCATTTTAACCGCTGTTATTCTTCCCATTAACGACAGTTTTAATCTCGTCCATATCTCCAAATCTTTCTTTATCTCTGTCCACAGTTTTTCATAATTGTCCTTGTACAGGTTCAAATTTTTTGCTGTGAGATTGATACCTAGATATTTTACAGTTTTAACAAAATTAAGGCCAGTGCCATCTTGTACTGTGTGGATGCCATTTCAATAACCAAAGGCACAAGAAGGAGCTATCACCTGTACTCCAAAACCAACTTTCAGAATAGCCTGTGTCAGCAGTGTGCATGAAAAGCCTCATTTTATTAGAGGCCCAAATCTCTGCACTTTTTGTCTTGACTCTGAGACCCATCAGACTCAATTTTCTGCATGGCAGATGTATAAAAATTAAGTAAAATGGACATGCAGTCGAAAGGGTAGGGCACTCCCAAATTATTTCTAAACTCTCCACTTCTCAGAGGCAAACTGCAGAGCAACCACTTAAAAAATGTGCTCAATACATGGTGAATGAACACTGAAAAGCACTGGGTATTAAGGTTTATGAGTCTATTAATGCACTGCTTTGGGAGAAATTAAAGTTTAATATTGATAATAAACCTTCGGTAATAAAAGGTAGAGTGAGTGGGAACATATCTCCCCAATTGCACAGATCCTGGTCCTTTCTAGAAGCAGGAGGCTCAGAAGTTAAGTAGCAGAGCATCTGCAGAAGGCCCTAGGATCAGACTGAATCCAAAGTCTGGCCCCACTGGTGCCATGGCTTAGTGGTGGAGGAACTGTCCTGAATACAGAAGGTTCCAGGTTCAATCCCCGGCATTTCCCCATGGTCCCCTGCAAGAAAACCTGGGGAGCTTCTGCCGGACAGTGTAGACAATATGAAGCTAGATAGTCCAATGGTCTGCTTCAGTACTGTATGTTTCTTTTTAAATCTGCCCTTTATTCAGAAAAATAAAGACTGGGATCTTGGGGGATTAGGCTGTAGCTCACTGTGAGAGCACCTTCATTGTATGTAGAAGGTTCCAGGTGACCATCTAGCCTCTGCTTAAATATTTCTAATGAAGGAGAACCTACCACCTTCCGAGGCAAAGGCTGTTGCATTGCTGAAAAGCTCATGCCCACTTAAATTTTCTAAATTGAAAAAAATCCCACATACTTCCTCTATCCCTCAAAGGAAAGGCAGACCACCTTTTTTTGGGGGGGAGGAACCGCTATTTTCTGTATTTCTTCAATTTCTGCTCATTCCAGTAACAACAGCGGTGGCTGGTCCCCACTGAGACTGGTAGGGCAGAAAACAGAAAGACCAACAGTAGGTGGTGCCAGAGTCAATGACAGGTGGAGCAAACTCAGGCCACATCTGCACTGTACATTTAAAGCAGTATCATACCACTTTAAACAGACACAGGTTGAGTTCTCGGAAGTATATTTTTAAGGGTGCTGATAGTAGTTAGGAGACCCCTAGCCCCCTCACAGAGCTACAACTTCCAGAGTGGTTTAAAAGCCAATCCCTCTTCTTTCTGGGTATCTCTGGTACTGTAGCTCTCCCAAGCGTTTAAAGTGGTACGATATTGTTTTAAATGGATAGTGCAGATGAGGCCTAATTCTAGTCCTGTCTCCCACTCTCTTCCCTGAGACCTAGGAGGATGAAGCTGACAGGCAAAGCCATTTACTGGACTGATTGTAAGTAACAAGGCAGGCAGGTGGGGGACTAGCTGAGGGCACACTGAGGTTGGTGGGGCAGCGCCCCATTCACCCTAATGGATAAACCATCACTGTGCTAACAAAGTGGTGAGACTGTGAGCTGGAATCCTAAAGAATTGTTCAGTATGCTGTGATTTCTTAATAGTAACTCTAGGTAGCTGTTGTGGTCCTCAGCTTGCAGCACTGTGTGCTGGTGAGATATTATAGCAGTCCTCACCACACCTGGGGGATTTTATTGCTTCCCTGTGACCTGAGTTGACTTCTATCTTGTCAGCCCTGTGAGCAGCTGTAATCACCGCAATGTGGTTCCCTGCTCCTGTCGCATCGTTGAACAAATTAAATTTATTTGCTTAAAGTGTTTATAAGCTGACTTTTAGAGCATTGACCTCACAAGGTGGCATCCTCAACAAGATACATTAAGATATATCAGTGACGTCTGATCATAATACAGCTCAGGAATTCAAAAGCTAGCCACAGAAATCCGCAGGCAAAGCTGCTTTCTCTTGAGGCAGACCACTGGTCCGCGGCATCAGGGACAAGGATTGAAAATAAAACTACAGGTGCAACCATATCTGGAATACTGTACATTGCTAGTATAATTTAGTAAACATAATGTCATGTGTAGGGTGGCGCTGTGGTCTAAACCACAGAGCCTAGGGCTTGCTGATCCGAAGGTTGGTGGTTCGAATCCCTACAACAGGGTGAGCTCCCGTTGTTCGGTCCCAGGTCCTGCCTACCTAGCAGTTCGAAATCATGTCAAAGTGCAAATAGATAAATACAGTGGTACCTCGGGTTACATACGCTTCAGGTTACATACACTTCAGATTACAGACTCCGCTAACCCACAAATAATGCTTCAGGTTAAGAACTTTGCTTCAGGATAAGAACAGAAATTGTGCTCTGGCAGCGCAGTGGCAGCAGGAGGCCCCATTAGCTAAAGTGGTGCTTCAGGTTAAGAACAGTTTCAGGTTAAGAACGGACCTCCGGAACGAATTAAGTTCTTAACCCGAGGTACCACTGTAGGTACCGCTCCAGCGGGAAGGTAAACGGCGTTTCCATGCACAGCTCTGGTTCGCCAGAAGCGGCTTGGTCATGCTGGCCACATGACCCGGAAGCTGTACGCTGGCTCCCTCGGCCAATAAAGCGAGATGAGCGCAGCAACCCCAGAGTCGTTCGCGACTGGACCTAACGGTCAGGGGGGGCTTTCCCTTTAATGTAATGTGTAATGATAGCGAAGGTGAAAGATCCCTCTTATTATATCTGCTACATGAGCCCAAAATAGTTCAGCTTTCCTACATCTCCACCATTATCAATATAAATCCCTTCTTTCAACTTTGCAGTACCACTCTTTTCCTTTCCCAGCGCTTCTTTCTACAGTGGTACCTCAGTTTTCAAGCATCTCGGAAGCTGAACACTTTGGTTTTCGAATGCTGAAAACCCAGAAGTAATTACTTCTGCTTTTGATGCCTCAGAAGTCGAACGGTTTCCGCTTCGTGTTTTCCCATTTTCCAACTGAACTTGCAGCTAGCCCTCTAGCCCTTTGTGCCTCAGTTTTCGAATGTTTTGGAAGTGGAACGGTCTTCTGGAACGGATTACGTTCGAGGACCAAGGTACCGCTGTATTTCATGGAGAGCAATGCCATACTTACTGGTCAGCTTTTACTCATGGAATGAGAGGCAAGATGCCAAAATGCAGTTGTCTTGGGCCAGCTCTGCATCCTTCCCCCACTCTCCTCTATTCTGGGACTCTGAAGAGTTGAGGGGTATGTAGGGAGGGCATGCAAATATCTGAATGGATCAGAGGCAGCATATATGCCTAGGATGGGGTGGGGAATCTTTTCCAGCTTAAGGGCCACATTGCCTTCTGGGAAACCTTCAACATGCCACTGGAGCCAGAGGCAAAAGTGAGCAGGGCAACAAATATGAGTTTTGCCTTTGTACAGTAGGCTAATTTATACACCCAACCACAGACCCACCTCTCTATAATCCATCCAGATAACCCAGACACATTCTCAGAGTTCAGGGACTCATCCCAGACAGGAACAAACATTCAAGGAGGGTGCAAAGCAATGCCAGTGAGTGGTGTGCCCTGGGGGGAGTTCTGGGGACCAGCAAGAGAGGCTGGAGGGGTGCAACTGAGCCCCAGGCTTGCGATTCCTGGCCTGGGACAAAGAGGGGGAGGAGCAAAATGGGAGAGAACAATGCAGGGAAAGCCAAAGGAGAGCAGAGGAGGAGACAGCCCTTCCTTTGCTGCCTCAGCGCACCGTGTTGAGTTGTCTCCTTGAACTTCTTCATTACCCAAAATGATGAGTGGAGCACAGATATGAAAGTTAGTCATTGGCAAAAGGGGAAAGCTTTCGTGAGGAGCAATATTGGAAGAAATATATTCTTAATTTCCAGCTAATGGGAAATCCTTATGGCTGATCAATTTGAGACATTTTGAAGCAGATGCTGCGATTGCTGATCTTCATCAAAAGCGACGGCTGTGGGGAGAAAGTCAATCGGAAACAAATTTAGGCCAGCTCAACTAGAAGAAGTAATTCTGCTGCAGGGCTCCGACAATTTCACTGGTCAATGTATTGGAGCCTCAATGCCACATGATGTCTCCATGTCTGATAATTTTGTGAAATCAATGCTGTGCTCTGAATCCTGGTAAGCCATTTGGCATGCAAGTTTCTCATTACATAAATGCAATGCAGTGTGTGTGTAGCGGGAATCCTATGCAGAAAATCCAAAGTTCTGGAAAAAAGTTCTTTTCTTTGTAAGGGTATCGCTTTGCCTAACCCTGATGCCCTCACTAAGCCTCTGAACAAGCTCTCTGACTTTCAGGTTATTATCTTGAAGCCAGCTTAAATGTTCTATAATTGCATAATAACTGTTAATATTTTATAGGGTACAACATGGTCATCAATCTACCCACCCTAGTTGCACACTGTTGTCACACTGGGCACTCTAAGACCCATCCCAGCAGAGACCGTAGCCCTGGACACTCCCTTATACCAAGCCACACCTCTGGTCCTTCTAGTTCAGTATTGTCGACATTGACACTAGCAATAAGAAGAGAAGCAAATCTGGTTCTCTGCAATTTTCATCACCACCTACCTGTACTGGCTATTGCTGAGTATTACTCAGGAGACAGAAAAGCAAATGCCAGGTAGGAGTTATAGAGCCATGTAGTGCTTTTAACTGACATTGTGAAGAACAGTAGGAAGAGAAGCAAGTTGGGCTGCAGTTCTGTGGAAGAGCATCTGCTCTGCATGCAGAAAGTCTAAATATTTATCCCTGGCATCTCCAGGTAAGGCTGAGAAAAGATATCTGCCTGAAACCCTGGGGAGATTTTTGCCGGTCTGTATAGAAAATACCGCGCTAGCTGGACCAATGGTCTGACTCAGTATAAAGGCAGGCTGCTAAATATAGCCTAGATGACTTCCACCCAACTCCACAGAAGACAGACAGCTCTTCTTTCCATCATGCCAGGAGTGAGGAACCTTAGGTCGGTCCAGGGACCTCTGAGGCTTTCTCTCAGGCCTTTGGTACTCTCCCTAAGCCACACCCATCACTGATCCTGCTTCGCACCCTCCTTCACTGCTGTTGCCTGGCTGGAATGTGCCCTTGAAATCTGATCATGGTGGAATCTAGACACATATAAAAATGCTGTGAAAATGCTTTTTCAAAAAGCTTTTTGAAAAATATATTGAATTTGCAACGAGCTCACCATCGCCATCTAGTGTCACATTAGTATAATGCACCTAAAACCACTTAAGACGTTATATTTGCAGCTGTATAGCTGAGTCCCTAGGCTCTTGCCTTCCAAGATGAAAGACTAAGAGAGGGGTGTGCACAAATGTAAAATTTTCGTTCACTGCTCCACCCACTTTTGTTTCTCGCCACACCCACCACTGGTATATGGCCCCCAGAAGGTTGTCCAGGAGGAGATGTGGCCCTTGGGCTGAAAGAGGTTTGCCACCACTGATTTATGCTGTCTCCTTGTAGAAGGATGGGATGAGAATGGAAGGAGAATGAATGTGGAGAGCCTCCATGAGGACGATGGTTTAGCTGTGGAACTCTCTAACCAAGGAACTCTCACCCTCTTTGCTGAAAGCAATCTTCCTTGAACCTGTGTGTGTTGGGGGGGGGTTCTGACTTTTCCATGGCTGAAATGTCATCTACTGTACAAAGCTAAAAATTTACAGCCATTGCTCTGTGTACTTTTTGCCCCGGTCATACTCACCACTGGCATGTGGCTTTCAGAAATATAGCCTACCCATAAGGAAATTGGGCTGCAAGGATCCCAAGCTCTGCATTAGATGCCCAACTGATCACTGCATTCTGCAGAGCCATCTTATCAGGAGGTCCGCTCTGAACAATGTAGGAATCAGGCCTTTAGTGTTGTAGCACCTGCCCTTGGAATTTGTTCCTCCCTTTAAAGGTGCACTGTTGTGGCACCTACTGAAGGCCGTCCTCTTTCAACAAACCTTGTAAGCTGAGATATTTCCCAGTCTACATCTGTATTGGAATTGTTTTTAGATGCTTTCGTTGTTTTATCTGCTGTGCGTTTGCCACCCTGAGCTCCTTAAGGAGGAAGGGCAGGATATCAATTTTAATGAATAAATACACAAATAAATAATAGGGTGGAAAGTCCCGACATCCCATTCATACTTTTCCTGGTCTGAGATTCATTCCCCTAATGCTTTTTTCCATCCAAGGGACACCTTTTACAGTCATTAGCTGCAGAATGCCAGTGCACAATTTTTATTTTGTTTTTATTTTAAAGGAAGCGTTAACTGGGCTATTGGTAAAATGTCAAAAGATCTTTTAAAGCGGAGAAGCAAATGCACTTCAGGAGAAGTAAATACATGTATATTTATAAGCTATTGTGCAGCGCATATCAATGCACTCCAAGAGTGTTCTCAGCAGAGGAGAGCTGCATTTCCATAGTCATTAGAAACCACTAATGTATGTTAAAAAAATTCAAAAGACCAATTTACCTGCTAGATTTAATAATCCTGGTGGAACTATTAGAAGCTAAATAATAAAGCCTTTTTAAATGCTCTAAACACTATCTCAGTGCTCAGTGATCTAATGGTTCCTGAGGACTTGCATGTTGTGCTCTTTCTGATGACTGCCACAGTTGCTATCTTCAATCTTTTTTTTTTAAAAAAAAACACAACTATTTACAGAATGAGATAAATTAATATGCTTATGAAGTTAAATGCTAACTGTATTAGAATAAAGGAAGTGGAGAAGCATCAAAATATAAATGGGTAGACCCATTAACACGTAATAAACGAATGCTTCAAAAGGGGACTTGAGGGTTGCCTAGTGCAATCAAAGAGCAAAGCTCAGGCTGCCCATTTCAGGTTACAGGTGTCTGTATTTCAGATACAGACCTAGAATATATTTTGGAATGTGGTTTTTTCGTCTGTCTGTCTCTTGGTCTGTTTTCTATAGGTTTGCCTGCCTCTAGAGATACCATTGCCAAACTCAGCATGAGGGTTCCTGAAGAGCGGGTGGCAGTCCTTGTCAATGTTTGGATGCCAGATGTCATTTTCATAGAATCATAGAATCATAGAATCATAGAGTTGGAAGAGACCACAAGGGCCATCCAGTCCAACCCCCTGCCAAGCAGGAAACACCATCAAAGCATGCCTGACAGATGGCTGTCAAGCCTCTGCTTAAAGACCTCCAAAGAAGGAGACTCCACCACACTCCTTGGCAGCAAATTCCACTGTCGAACAGCTCTTACTGTCAGGAAGTTCTTCCTAATGTTTAGGTGGAATCTTCTTTCTTGTAGTTTGAATCCATTGCCCCGTGTCCGCTTCTCTGGAGCAGCAGAAAACAACCTTTCTCCCTCCTCTATATGACATCCTTTTATATATTTGAACATGGCTATCAGATCACCCCTTAATCTTCTCTTCTCCAGGCTAAACATACCCAGCTCCCTAAGCCGTTCCTCATAAGGCATCGTTTCCAGGCCTTTGACCATTTTGGTTGCCCTCCTCTGGACACGTTCCAGCTTGTCAGTATCCTTCTTGAACTGTGGTGCCCAGAACTGTACACAGTATTCCAGGTGAGGTCTGACCAGAGCAGAATATAGTGGTACTATTACTTCCCTTGATCTAGATGCTATACTCCTATTGATGCAGCCCAGAATTGCATTGGCTTTTTTAGCTGCTGCATCACACTGTTGACTCATGTCAAGTTTATGGTCTACCAAGACTCCTAGATCCTTTTCATATGTACTGCTCTCAAGCCAGGTGTCACCCATCCTGTATTTGTGTCTTTCATTTTTTTTGCCCAAGTGTAGTACTTTACATTTCTCCCTGTTAAAATTCATCTTGTTTGCTTTGGCCCAGTTCTCTAGTCTGTTAAGGTCATTTTGAAGTGTGATCTTGTCCTCTGGGGTATTAGCCACCCCTCCTAATTTGGTGTCATCTGCAAATTTGATCAGGATACCTTCAAGCCCATCATCCAAGTCATTGATGAAGATGTTGAATAAGACTGGGCCCAAGACAGAACCCTGTGGCACCCCACTAGTCACTTCTCTCCAGGATGAAGAGGAGCCATTAATGAGTACCCTTTGGGTTCGGTCAGTCAGCCAGTTACAAATCCACTGAATGGTAGCATTGTCTAGTCCGCATTTTACCAGCTTCTTTACGAGAATATCATGGGGCACCTTGTCAAAGGCCTTGCTGAAATCAAGATAGGCTACATCCACAGCATTCCCTTCATCTACCAGGCTTGTAATTCTGTCAAAAAATGAGATCAGATTGGTCTGACATGACTTATTTTTCAGAAACCCATGCTGACTTTTAGTGATCACAGCGTTCCTTTCTAGGTGCTCACAGACCGTTTGCTTAATGATCTGCTCTAGAATCTTTCCTGGTATTGATGTCAGGCTGACTGGGCGGTAATTGTTTGGGTCTTCTCTTTCCCCCTTTTTGAAAATAGGGACAACATTTGCCCTCCTCCAGTCTGCCGGTACTTCCCCAGTTCTCCAGGAATTCTCAAAGATTACTGCCAGTGGTTCTGAAATCACCTCTGCTAGTTCTTTTAATACTCTTGGATGTAGTTCATCTGGCCCTGGAGACTTGAATACATCTAAACTAGCCAAGTATTCTTGTATTACCTCCTTACTTATTCTGGGCTGTGTTTCCCCTGCTGAATCATCTGCCCCATATTCTTCAGGTTGGGCATTGTTTTCTTTTTTTGAGAAGACTGAGGCAAAGAAGGCATTGAGGAGTTCTGCCCTTTCTCTGTCTCCTGTTTGCATTTCACCATCTTCTCCTCTAAGTGACCCCACTGTTTTGAATCAAGATGGCGGACCAAAGCCTGACTATTGGTTGTGACAGGCCGAAACTCACAAAATGCATTAATTTAAAAACAACAATGCTTTTTGGATTCTACAAATTCTCAGGGAGCGCCAGGCACTTCCTGATAGTCTACTATATATTTTGGAATGTGGTTTGTCTGTCCGTCCACCTGTGCATTTGCCTGTCCATCTGTTCTCTATAGGATCATCCACCTCTCGACATATCCTTGCCAAACACAGCATGAAGGTTCTTGAGGTGGGGGCAGTGGCCATGGTCAGTGTGTGGAGACAAGCCACTGTTTTGGATCAATATGGCAGATTGAAACATAACTTTGGCATAGCTTGGCCCAGTTTTTTGTGTGACGGGTCCAAACTTACAAATCACACCACCCATTGAAAAACTACATTGGGGGTGGAGGGGGAAGGCAGTGATGGCCAACAATTTGGAGGATTTTAAAAGAGTATTGGACAAATGCATGAAGGATAAGGCTGTCAGTGACCACTAGTCACCATTGTTATGCTTTCCTCCATGGTTGGAGGCAGTAATGCTTCTGAATACAGTAGCTGGAAACCACAAGAGGGGGAGAGTGCTCTTGTGCTCAGGTCCTGTTTGTGGATTTCCTATGGGCACCTGGTTGGCCACTGTGAGAACTGGACTAGATGGGCCATTGGCAGGATCTTCCAGGCAGTGGGGGCACTTGCAACAGAACACCAGAGGGGATATTAAGGGGCTAGAAATGGTGTCCAGTGTTGGCAGATTAAATGGTATACATGCATTTCTTCTTCTATTATGTCACCTCTTACGTGCCTTTTCACTAAATTAAAAAGTCCCCCCCCCCACTGCAACGTTTCTTCATAGGGGAGTCTCTCCCGACCCTTTATCTTTTTGGTTGCCTTATCCATTTGGCTGGATGGCTTTAAAGTCGATTAGACAAATCCATGGAGGATGCCCGTGGCTCCTAGGCACAATAGCTATATTGAAGGCAAGATGTCTCTTTGTGTCAGTTGCTAGGAACATCAGGAGAAGGAGAGGGCTATTGAGCTCACCTTGTTGGCTATTGTGTGAGCAGGATGCTGGACCAGATGGGCCTTTGGCTTGATCCCACACCATGTTCCTAACTTGCACTACACCATGGTTGCATCTCTACTTGTGTCAATTGTCAGTTCCACTTAGAATGATGATTGTCACCCTGCTGTTTCCTTCAAGTGATGTGGACATGGATAGCGCTTTCTTCCCCTGCTGTCAGTTATCTGCCTAATCTCAACAATCTATTTGTGCAACATTCCCCCCCACCCCCCACCCCGCCTCCCAGAAAGGCAGCTGTGAATGAAAGCATTTTTGTTAAGAACAGTGACAGCATTTGTTTAACAGCCATAACGACTTGTAAACTCTTCGGCATTTTTATATCTCATTCGCTTGGCAAGCAGAGGCATCTCCAAAACCCCTTCCACACTGCAGTCATTTTAATTGATCCATGTTGTTAAGAATGTATTGTGACTCCTGCTTTTCAAGGCACTGCTCCTTTTCAGATGACGGTAATTATCCACGAGCTGTGTGAGGTGCCGACTAGCAGCATACGAGTGGTGCCTAGAAACAGCATGATAGCTCATGTAAGAGCAGTGGCCTGAAGCCCGAGCTATTAACCAAGCAGTCTGCCTTTCAAAATCTTACTACTGCCATGAACTTTACTAGGCAAGCTGTTCTTTCAGGGCCAAACTAGAGTTGATGTGAAATTGGGAAGTTGGGAAGCCACGAGCAGAGATGTTTTCATCTGCAAGCACCCCTGCTCAAATACTTGTGAGTGGAAGAGATGTGGGCACAACCTGCTTGCCTTGATTCTGCTCACACCTCTCTTCCCTCCCCAGTCTTTAACCTCATCCCCATTCACCAAGGAACAGTTGGAAATGGTTGGCACTGTTTCAGCTGCCCCATGTCATTAATTGTTGAACTGTAGCAGGCAACCTTCTGGATTGGCTCCACCTACCCAGGTTGACCATTGGATCCTCCTGGATGGGAAGGAGTACAAAACACGTCTTCCTGGTCCCACTAAGCCTTGTGTGAGCAAAACAATGCCTATTTGAACTCTGTATTTCTGGTCTTGTTCCTTGTTTCTCACTTGTCATCCTGTCCTTTGCTCTGGTTGCCCTCTGATCCTGATTTCTCTAAGGTGTTGACTCAAGGCATGTCCTCCACTTCTGCTTCCTGCTTTGTACTCTCTTTCTGATGTTGTGTGGAAGCTCAAATACTGTGTGGAAATAAACAGTTGGGGAAATGTTGGGGAAATGGAATGAACTGCCCTGTGCATATAGCCTTGGCTATGGCCTGATTTCCACAGACTCAGACCATCACACCTCCTTCATGGGGGCTATTGAAAAAGGCAGAGATGTGGCAGAGATGCCCATGGCTGCCCTGCCTCCCAAAGTGCTACAAATCCAATAGTGATTTGCCTGAGTTGAATGAGTTAGAAAGAGGAGACTCCACTGCCTTTGTATTCCACATATCTGTGGCCTGATGGCAGTACTATTATCTCTGTGGAAGTGATGACATTTGGCTACCAGGGCAATATTTATGCAACGAAAACTGAGTGCATGAAAGCTGTCGCAAACGCATTTGTTTCAAAACCAGTCCCAAAATATTGTTTTGACATCTGACTGTTTGGAAAGAATGAGTTCAATCTGTAGCGTCTGGAGACAATCAGTCGGGTTGTGTATCCACAACAGTGACCAGAGGAGTAATGACTGCTGGGAGGAGTGCAGAAAGAACAAACACCATGGTACACTTGCATCAGCACAACCGAACAACTTCACCTGCTCCAGCTGCAATAAATCATGTCTCCCCCATATTGATCTCTACGGCCACAGCAGGTGCTGTTACTCTCAAACCAGTGTGGTGTAGTGGTTAAGAACGGTAGACTCGTAATCTGAGGAACCAGGTTTGTTTCTCCACTTCTCCACATGCAGCTGCTGGGTGACCTTGGGCTAGTCACACTTCTCTGAAGTCTCTCAGCCCCACTCACCTCACAGAGTGTTTGTTGTGGGGAAGGGAAAGGAGAATGTTAGCCGCTTTGAGACTCCTTCGGGTAGTGAAAAGCGGGATATCAAATCCAAACTCCTCTTCTTCTCAAATGGTTTGACTTCATCCTTGAAGCTGCACTCTTCTATTGTCTTCTGAAACAGAAGGAAGCCCACAATGTTACATCAGAGGCATTTCTTAGCAGATCTTTCTGTAGCATGGCCCAGTAAGGTCCCTGTCTCTAGCCTCCTAGAACTGCCCATTCAGCACGAAAGCTTTTTAGACATTGATAAGAAGTCTTCTAACCCTTTGTCCTCACTGGAACCAATCAGAGTAAAATGAGGTAAATTAGCCACTGAGGACTGGCTCCCAGGGCCACTCTGGAGAAGTGCACAAGAAGAACACTGAGGAGGAATTGTTCTGTGTGCTTCAAAGCTGAGCATTTAGAAACATCAAAAATATAAAGTGCTTCAGTTATGCTGGGGTGAAGCTGTGAGAAGGCTAGGGGTGTCCACTGGCATTGGTGATCATTTAAAACCACCCTAGAAGGTGAGCCAGTGGTAATATGTTTGGCTTTTTTAATTTCCATTATCCTATTGATTTTCCACAAGTACCTCCCCAAGGTCTACACCAGAAGAGTTGTGTCCATGAAGCTATGTTTGGCCTTGGCATCCTTCCTGTAGGAAATACAAGGGCTGCTGCTTAACTGTAAAGAATAAATGGGGGGAAGAGGAATCAGTCAAGGCGAGGATGTGCTAAGTAGGGGTGAGGAAGAATTCAGACTTTTTTTTTTAATAAGGCTGTTCATAGCAGAGAAGAGATGGTGATAAATAATGTAACACTCCTGCAATATTAAGCCTGCTCTCCCCGTTAATTCATTTCCATCAGAGTATTTTAAAGTCAGACGCTCCTCTGTCTTTTGAAATAATGAGGAAGAGTTCTCGGTGAAGGAGTCCTCTTCCTCTTTTCTGGCAGAGGTAGGGAACCTCAGAGCCAGGAGGGGGCACAAAAGCAGCCCTCCAGAGCTTTCTCTCTAGCTGTTGTATGCCCCAAAGCACTGTCAGGAATGGGCTTGGGTTGGCTGGCCCCAAAATACGAATTAGGAAGATGGAGCCTCAACTCCAGCCACTTGAGACGGGGGACAGAGATGCAGGTTACTCCCGCTGGCTTCTCGGCAGAGAGTCTTAGTGCAGACTGGGTCGGGCTGTGGGCAGCTGAGGAGGAAGCAACTCAGGAGACAGCAGTTACTGATCAGGAGGGTGCACCAATGTTGCCTAGAGCCAGGCACTGTCTCCGCAGATGGGGGCAGACCCATCCATCCCAGAGGAGAATGCGCTTGCTGTCCTGACATTTTCACAAAGCGAGTGAGTCTCGTGAGTCAGCATGCCATGCCTTGTCTCTAAAAGCTTGGTGGGTGGGGTGTGGAAACTGTGTGTGTGTGTGTGTGTGTGTGTGTGCGCGCACATTTCCTTTGCTTCTGCCCAGTTCTTGCTTGATTGCTGAACTCCTGAATCTGGACTCCTGAACTTACTCGGTGTCTGCCGCCAAGCCTATACTGTTACTTGCCTGAACAAATAACTTTCTTCCTTACACGTATGTCCTCTCTGTTGGGTGCAAAGCTGGAGACTGCTCCACAGGACTTTCTGCCCACAACACCCTGCTCTGTGCTCTCCTCGACTGCTTTTGGATTGGGTCATTGAACTGTGGCAATGCCTCTTACTTGCCTGAATGGAGAGAGATGCTTGGTGGATATGGGTGTGTGCTGGAACTTCTGAATTTGCATGGCTGCAGCACAGCCTATGGGACAAAGACAAGTGTTGTGTCTGTTGCCCCACCCACTTTTGCTTCTAGCCCCACCCACCTCTTGCATGTGGCCCTCAGAATGTCACCTCTGAAGGAATATGGCCCTCACAGTGAAAAGGGTTCTTAGCACCTGGCTTGCAGCTTACTTTTCTTTCCAGAAAAATATAAACTTGCAGTCCAAGAGCTAGCTGAGATCTCATTAGCATGGGAACACACTAGAAACTGCCTTATATCATGCCATTGGGCTCTTCTAACTCAGTAGCATCTACAATGACTGGCAATGGTTCCTCAGGATTTCTGACAGGTAGTCTCTTCCTGCCCTACCTGGAGATGCAGGGGATTGAACCTGGGATTTTCTTCATGCAAAGAAGATGCTTTACCACCATGGGTAGGCAAACTAAGGCCCGGGGGCCAGATCTGGCCCAATCACCTTCTAAATCCAGCTTGCAGACAGTCCGGAAATCAGCGTGTTTTTAGATGAATAGAATGTGTCCTTTTATTTAAAATGCATCTTTGGGTTATTTGTGGGGCATAGGAATCTGTTCTTTCCCCCCTTCTTCTTCAAAATATAGTCCGGCCCCCCACAAGGTCTGAGGGACAGTGGACCGGCCCCCTGCTGAAAAAGTTTGCTGACCCCTGCTCTACCACTCAGTTACATTCCTTACCCAAATGCACTCCTACATAGTTGCACAATTCATTTGCCACGCTGATGAATTATTCATTTATTCACTAGAAATTATTTATCTATTGCCTATTATGAAAACATATCAAGGTAGTTTATAATAACAATAGTAAGTCAATTAAAAATATGATAGCAACAATAAGATAAACCCAACAGTGTTGGCAGGCAGTGCAAAATTTATCTTAAAAGAGTTGTGACAAATGGCTGGAGTCAGTAGCTAGCAAGGGCCTCAGGAATCAGGTGAATTTGAGTAAGCAATAAATTCACTTCTTGATGATAGTTTGTCACAGCAAAGCAAGCAGAGACCCTTGCATTGGTGGAGGAGGATTTAAACTGTGTAGTCCATTTGCATGTGGCACAAGTCCTGGATAGCTCTGTTAGTTAGAACATGGTGCTGATAATGTCAAGATTGCAAGTTCGATCCCTGTATGGGACAGATGCATATTCCTGCATTGGATTAGCTGATCCTCAGGGTCCCAGTTCTATGATTCTAAGTCTCTGAAAGCACACTACTTCAAAGAAACATGCTACAGCTTGTGTTACTGGATGCTCCCATTTGTCAAAGCCCACCCTGAGCATACCATGTGAGCATGTCAGGGAGAAGGCTAGCCTAGGATAAATCAGTCTGTTTCTTGACCTTGTCACTTTCACATGTGTTCACCCACAACAGAGTCAGTGTGGTCTGTTGGTTAGATGAATACCTGGGAGACCAGGTTTCAAATCCTTGCTCAGCCATGATGCTCACTGGGTGACCTTGGACAACCAGTCTCTGTTCAAACTACCTTACAAGGTTGTTGTGAGGATAAATGGTGAGGGGACAAGAACCATGTCTTCCACCTTGAGCTCCTTGGAGGAAAGTGGGATATAAATGTAACAATAGAGAAAAAAATTAAATAGATAAGTCAGTTTCTTCCTATTTCTGCATTTCATTGCATTTTTTTTTTAAAAAAACTCCACACAATAATTTGGATTTACATTTGTATTTTTAAAATTCTATCCTCCCCCCTCTCAAATATGCGTTTTAATATGTCTTTTGATTTCTGTATTGTAAAATAGTTAAAGCTGATGCTGCATACATCAATTCTGATCTTCACATTAATCAGTTGCCAATCAGACCAGTTCCTTTCAGAATCCTCAGACCACTCCACCAACAGCCTTGCTCTTTGCCAAAATCCTGCCACCCCTTCAGAAATGTTACTACTTCTCATTTAACTGTCTTAACAGCTCCTATTATTTTTTCTGTGTCTTTCTGAAGAGCAAAGCGGGTGCCGGGCTAGGGTGTGTGGAGAGAGACAAACAGAATCAATGTGGGGAGCTCATTTCTTCTCTCCCCCTAGGTGGAAATGCTGAAGCTTAGCTTCAGTGCTTCAGTGTGTAAGCAGAATCGGATTTCACAGGCAGATACACAGAAAGGCATACACAGCAAACAAACAGTTGCTGGGGGCCAAGGAAGGAAGGAAGAAGAATATCCACCAATTCCCATTTGTCAGAGTGGAAGGAGATCTGGGTTTGTTTTATTGAGCAAATGAAATGCTAAATGACCTTAATGGCCATTCATTTGCACCTCTGGCCATTGTATGGTGGGCTGTTTTTAGAAATCTTCCTCTGCTGCTCCTGGAATCAATGATTAAAGCAGGATTGTTAATCAACCCATTAAATACTACTTAGAGTGATAATTTTGGATAATGGGCAATTTTAAGGGCATTAATGACAATCTGCAGTCAGCCTGATGGAATGTGGAGGGGGAACAGAGCTCAAAGACTCAGAGTGATGTCATATAAGCTGCTGCCGGTTTTCCATTGGTCGGATGTGACTTTGTTGCAGATGATAAAAATGCACCTATCTGTTCTTGTTCCAAGGAGTTTGCCATCTACATTTTAAACAGGGGAGGCGATAGAGAATCACAAGTAAATAAGAACTAGGTGGAGTTTTCAAAGCCCTATGGACCATCCCTGTCTTGTCCAGTTCAGAATGCCAGATCCAGGAGGCAACATGCCACATGTTCCCTGATACCAAGGGGAGAGAGATTCTGTGTTAAGAACATAGGAAGAGAGCTGGTAGATCAAGCCAATGGACCATCCTCTTCTCACAACAGCCAGCTAGATGCCACTATGGCATTCCCAGCAGCAGAACCTGAGTGCAACAGCAACTCTCCCTGCTCATGATTCCCAGCAACTGGTATTCAGGGATATACTGCCTCCAACAGTAGAGATAAAACATAGCAATTTGGGCTAGTAAGCTTTGATCGCCGAAGAATTGATGCTTTTGAATTATGGTGCTGGAGGAGACTCTTGAGAGTCCCATGGACTGCAAGAAGATCAAACCTATCCATTCTTAAAGAAATCACCCCTGAGTGCTCACTAGAAGGACAGATCCTGAAGTTGAGGCTCCAGTACTTTGGCCACCTCATGAGAAGAGAAGACTCCCTAGAAAAGACCCTGATGTTGGGAAAGATGGAGGGCACAAGGAGAAGGGGACGACAGAGGATGAGATGGTTGGACCGTGTTCTTGAAGCGACTAGGATGAGTTTGGCCAAACTGCGAGAGGCAGTGAAGGATAGGCGTGCCTGGCGTGCTCTGGTCCATGGGGTCACGAAGAGTCAGACACGACTGAACGACTGAACAACAAAGCTTTGATAGCCTTGGGGGCAACTGTGCCTATACCTCTTTTAAAGCCACCCATGTTAGTGGCCACCACTACCTCTTGTGGGAGTGAGTTCCATAGTTTAACTAAACACTATGTGAAGAAGCACTTTCTTTTATTGGAAACGGGGGGGGGGGGCTGCTAGTTTTGCCTGCTTCGCTCCACCTTTCAGCCCCAGGAGCCTTCATAATGGAGCTGTTACCTTCCTGCTGTTGAGTTATAAAAGATGGTGGGGGGCAGGAATCAGTTGCTAGGTGTCACCAGCTTGGAGATTACCTTTGGATGCGAAGTTACCAGATATTAAAAATTCACATCTCCAAATTTCGCGATGCAGTTTTCCAACCCCCCAAAAGGTCTGTATTTAGGAGGGAAGTATGCCCTGCAATGTCTTCATTAGAGAAGACAATGTACAACAATGCATTGTTATCAGGGAAATTGTTTGCAAAAATGCATACATTGGGTAACATCACATTCAAAACGGAAGTATATTAGGCAATGTGCACGTAAAAATGCATACAACTTTCAGTGCAGACTTAAAAAAAAAAACAACCTGTCACACTGATGGTGGGAATGTAATGAACTGAACTTCAGACTGGAAAAAGACATCAAGAAACTGACATTCATCATTCTCTATGTACACACTCCAAATGGGTTGTATATTGGATTGGACTGGAACTTGTTAGGAGAAGTGAACCTTACAGCAACACCACTTACAGAAGTGCACCTACTACAGCTCCTCTGGTTATCAACATTGGGCTCAAAGTTAATTCTCTACTTTGTCTGGCCAGGTTTATATAATTTAGCATCCCATGTTAGAGTTAGGGTTTTTGTTTTAATTCTTGATAGCATCTTGTACTACTAACATGAGTTTGACCAAACTGCAGGAAGCAGTGGAAGGAGGAGTGCCTAGCGTGCTCTAGTCCATGGGGTCACAAAGAGTCGGACACGACTAAACGACTAAACAAGAGCAAGCATCATGTACAGTAATAGATCTTTTCTTAGGCACTGACCTGGCATTTTAAAAAGGAGAAAATTAACGATACTAACAAGTTTCCCCAAGTTCCTTGGCCAGTTGGAAAACTGCCTGAGATGAGAGTTGAGGAAAAAAGTCATTTGTAGCGAGCAAGAAACATTTGAGAATATTGCCTCTAATCATCCCTTTCCTTTGTTTTTTGTTAAGCTTGTTTGTTTGAATACTATTTCATGAGTTTGATGATGCTATAATTTTCTAACGACTTACTCAAGATAGTGATAGAACTAATATAATATTTAATTGAGAACATTAATCTAATCATGCACTTATTGGTGCCTTATGGTTGAAACCAAGTTCAGGCTTCTATTTCTTTTTGAAGAGTGCATTATTTTACACAATTAAAGTTCAAACTTTCTATCCTCTTGGAACCCTTTCTACATTCTATTTTCCCTGAAGTTCTCCTTGAAGACATTGTGAGAGATCGACCATGACTTGAGCTAGGAGCTGAGAACCAGGATTTGGGACCAAAGGGTTAAGTCAGAACCAGGAAGCAGGAGCAAGGATAAAGGACCACACACCAGAGGTCAAGAAGCCAATGCTAGTCCTACTCAGGGTAGACCTATTGAAATTAATGGACATGCCAGGTTCATTCCTTTTAATGAGTCAACTCTGAGTATAACTTAGTTGAATAGAACCCCAAGCCTCTTCTATCATCCAGAGGCAAGCCACAGTAACAATAGTACATGACATGCTGTTATTTTTCAGTTCTTTTTAGACTGGATCCTTTCTGCTTTTTAAAGAATCTGCAGCTATTAACCACAGTTCATTGGCTCATTGGTAGACTCACTCAGATGCTTCAAGTCTCCTCTTCCCCTAGAGTGGTATTCTGTTGCAGCTTTGCTTAGCTAAAAGATTTGTTAGTCTCAGCATGGAACTTTAAACTTCTAACATCTGCTCTGGCATGGTGGTGGTCCAGTTGGCTTCCATTTCATTTCCACATGTGTTTTGCCATCTTTGAAGGGTGCTAACACAAACCTTCTTTGAAGGGTGCTAACACAAACTTCTTTGAAGGGTGCTAACACAAACCTTCCAGTTATTGCTGCAATCTTTGCAACTTTGCATCGCTAAATAATTTCTTTTTTAAAAAAAAAATTCAAAGACAATTATAGCCCAACACAGATGCTGCTGAATCTCTGCTGGAACACAGGGAACTGCCTTGCACTGATCTAGCTCAATATTGTCTACACCAGTGGTTTTCAACCAGTGTGCTGTGGCACCCTGGGGTGCCTTATTAGGGGTGCTACGGAAACACTGGCTTTTGTCCCTCTTTCCTTCTCTCCCTCCTGATGTCCTCTCACAACTCTCCCTCCCCAAGGCTTGCACAGCTGTTTATTGCAGCAGACCTGGCTACAAGCTCCACAGGTGAATGATGCCTTTAAGAGGCAGCTCAGAGACCAGGGGTGGCAGCAGCAGTAGCTGCCCAGAGGACTCCAAAGGAGAGGGGAGAGGAGAGGAGGTTGAGGGAACACTCCACAATGGAGGGTGTTCGGAAAAGGGTGAGGGGCTGCCAGCTCTACAGGCAAGGGGTGACATAACTCGGCTCCTGAGTCCCACAGGGGTCCCTCAGAAAGAATGTAGTTGGTTAAGGGAGACATGGACTCAAAAAGATTAAAAACCTCTGCTCTACACTGACTGTTAGGCAGCAGACATTCCTAGCCCTACTTGGAGATGTCACGAATTGAATTAGGGGCCCTCAAGATCCCTGGCATCTCCAGGTAGTCCTGAGAAAGAATCCTATAGGGAATCTTAGAGAGCTGCTGGCATTCAGTGTAGACCAGTGTTTCTCAGACTGTTCTGTGGAAGCCTGGACAGAACTATGAAGCAGTTCAAGGGGTTCTGTGAAGAAAAACATTGCAGTGATGGACAAGCACAATGTGTGATGCTCCTGGTCCTGTCTTCTCCCTCTTGTAGCAACATGCAGTGTTGAGAAGTCAGGAAGGCTGCCCACTGTGCCCCACTACTGGGTCAAATGTCGTGTTCGAACAATTGCTATGAGAATCTCTTGTCCCCTCTTAGCTTCAGGAATTGGTCTCTCCTAGTTTAGGGCTGGATTTTCCCAGACATTACTGAGATTTCAAAGGTGGAATTGACATCCAGGGGGAATTTCTGAAAGGCGGCACTTCGTCCTGGATCTTAGGCAAGTCAATCGAAAAATCGTGGGTGGTTTTTTTGGGGCGTTTTTGTAAAAATAAAGCTCAACAACTTTCAGGGGGTCCTGGTTTTTTACTTTTTGAAATATGGGAACCCTATCCTAGTTTTATTTAGAGACGCTGGGGAATGAACATGCATGCAAAGTAGATGCTCTACCGCTGAACGATGACCCTTCATTTACAAACTATCTATTCCAGAATGGAGCAATGTAGAAACTAAAGCAAATGTTATGTACCCTAGCAGGAAATGCTGCTGGTGTGATCTGTGGGGCACCTTTGGCCTAGGGGACTTCTGCTTTGAATTATGGATTGCTTGAAGTCTCATAATTATCACCACCACCCATCTTTTCCTACATCTAAGGTTCACTGGCTTTGTCTCTCCACACACATGTGTCCATGTGCATTACACTATTGGTCACCCCTTTGTATGTGTGGACACAGCATTTTTTAAAAAAGAAAGAATGCCAATTTGGGAGGGAGAGGCATTTTGACTCAGCATTAATAAAAATCATTGAAACATTGCAGCCAGTCTTCAAAATGGTCTTTTATGTGTAAGAACCCCAAAGGGATGTAGTGGGCAAAAAGTTCAAATTAATGACTAAATAGTGGAAGCCAGGTGCGGCTCATGACACCTGTCCTTTGCTCTGTCTTTCCAATAAAAACAACCATTCACCTGACCTTTAGCATAACATTTGTTTTTGAGTTGCCCTTTAAAATACATTAATGGAGTCTTATTTATTTTATTGAACCAGGCTTGTCTCTCTCCCCATACGTTCTTCTTACAGGGTGAGTCAGACCATTGGTCCATCTAGCTCAGTATTTTCTACACTTGACTTGCAGTGGATCTGCAGGATTTCAGAAAGGGTCTCTTCCCAGCCTCACATGGAGATGCCAGGATTGAACCTGGGATGCTGCATGCAAAGTAGATGCCTTGTTACTGAGCTAGGGAGTATAAGAATCTGCCAGTCGATGTAGGCAATAGGCCAATGGACCAATGATTTGAGTTGGCATAAGACAGCTTCCTGTGGTCCCTAGTTCCATGGCAGATTGACTGCTTTGAGTGAAGAAAGTCACAGATCCCAGTGGGGGAGGGAGTGCACCTGCTATTTCATTTTACAGATGTAAGCAACTCATAATATGGGTTTTATTCAAGCGATCTCTAAGAAAATAAAAACTAAGCTGCTTCCAAGGCAATTTAGGGTAGCCCTGCCCCTCAGTACTCACAGTTGACATCTACTCAGAGCTAAGTTCCTTTCTAACTTGTGCTGCATTTTTTCTTGCATTTTTTTTTTTTATAAGATTTTATTATTTTCCAATAAAAAGGAGAACAAAATACAACAACAACACATAACATAAACATCAATAAAAACACAATAAACATTGAACATAATCAACAATAAACATAATCAACATTCAAAACAATAACAACAATAAAAACATAAGAATAACATATACAAACCTTAACCAATATCTTTCTTTGAATATTTCTTGTTTCTAACTTCTCTGTTTGGGGACTTCCCCCGTTCCCTCCACTGTCTTCAAAAAACATATACTTCTTCAAGGTAGCTTTATGTATTGTTCAATTCACTTTTACCCAAATTTTAATATACTTAGCTTTTACTTAGTCAAATATCTCCGTAACTATGTATCTTATCTTAACAACCTATCTTAACATATTTTGACACATACATCTTTCACATAACAACAATTCCTCTTACCATTCATATCTAACACATATCTACCAAAGCCGATGTTCTGTTTAGTTCTGCTCAAATATTCAGTTTAACTGATTTAACCAAATAGTCTTTGAATTTTTTCCACTCCTGCGACGCCTTCCCCTCCCTCTGGTCTCGGACTCTGACGGTCAGTTCTGCGAGTTCCATGTATTCCATCATCTTCATCTGCCATTCCTCCACCGTTGGTATCTCTTCACCTTTCCATGTTCTTGCCAATAAAATTCTAGCTGCTGTTGTGGCATACATAAAAAACACTCTATCCTGACTGGGTATCTCTTCGTTGGTTATGCTCAGGAGAAATGCCTCTGGTTTCTTACAAAAGGTAACTTTCATTACCTTCTTAAGCTCATTGTAAATCTTGTCCCAGAAGGCACTTACCGCTGGGCACAACCACCACATATGAAAAAAGGTACCTTTCGCATGTTTACATTTCCAACATACATCTGACATTTTGGTGTTCATCTTAGCAATCTTAACTGGTGTCAAGTACCATCTATAAACCATTTTCATTATATTTTCTCTTAAACCATGACAAGCAGTGAATTTAATACCTTTTTGCCACAATCTCTCCCAGTCATCCATCATAATATTATGTCCGACATCTTTTGCCCAATCTATCATTGAAGATTTAACCAGTTCATCTTTTGTATGCCACTCTAGCAAAAGATTATACATTTTGGAAAGGTTTTTGAAGTTCGATTCTATCAGTTCTGTTTCCAGTTTTGATTTTTCTACTTGAAAACCAACTTTTTTGTCCATTTTAAATGTTTCATAAACCTGATAATAGTGCAGCCAGTCGGGGACCTGACTTTTTACTTGATCGTAGCTTTTTAGCTTAAAAGAGTCCCCTTCCTGCTGCAATATGTCCATATATCTTAACCAGTTTGCAGACATATTCGGTCGCTTATATGCCTTGGCCTCCACTGGGGAGATCCATCTAGGAGTCTTTCTCTCAAACAAGTCTTTGTATCTAGTCCAAACCTGATATAGGGATTTTCTCACAATATGCGACTTAAAAGTTCTGTGGATTTTAGCCTTGTCATACCAAAGGTATGCATGCCAACCAAACATATTATCATGCCCCTCCAAGTCCAACACATCAACGTTCTCTAGTTTAAACCAATCCTTTAACCAGCAAAAGGCCGCAGCTTCAAAATAGAGCCTTAAGTCCGGCAGGGCAAAGCCTCCTCTGTCTTTAGAGTCTGTTAAAATCTTGAATTTTATTCTTGGCTTTTTGCCCTGCCATATAAATTTCGATAGGTCCTTTTGCCATTTTTTGAAACAGTCTAGTTTGTCCAAAATTGGTATGGCTTGGAATAAAAACAGCATCCTTGGTAGGACATTCATTTTGACCACTGCTATTCTTCCCATTAACGACAGTTTAAGTCTTGTCCAGATCTCCATATCTTTTTTTATCTCCATCCACAGTTTTTCATAATTATCCTTATACAGGTTCAAGTTCTTATTTGTGAGATTGATACCTAGATATTTTACAGATTTAACAAAATTGAGGCCTGTGGCTTCTTGAATTCTTTGGATCTGTTCTGCACTCATATTTTTACCTAAAACTTTGGTTTTCTGCTTATTTAGTTTAAAGCCAGCTACAAGTCCAAATTGTTCGATTAATTCCAAAGCTCTGGGGACACTGCCTTCTGGTTCTTGCAGGGATAGCATCAGATCGTCCGCGAAGGCACGTAATTTGTATTCCTTCTCTCCCACTTTAATTCCTTTTGTCTGTTTATCTTTCCGAATCATATTCAGAAGGACTTCCAGGACCGTAATAAAGAGTAAAGGGGAGATAGGGCACCCTTGTCTTGTTCCTTTCTCTACTTCAATCTCCTCCGATATCACACTGTTTACAATAACTTTTGCTCTTTGTTCTGTGTAAATGGCCTTTATGCCATTTAAAAATTTTTCTCCAACTCCCATCTTTTCCAAATTCTTTTTCATAAATGTCCAGGATACTTTATCAAAAGCTTTCTCTGCATCAACAAACAATAGTGCTGCATCTGTGTTTATGTCTCTCTCCAGTTTTTCTAAAATGTCTACAATGATCCTCGTATTATTACTTATTTGCCTTCCTGGCAAGAAACCTGCTTGGTCTCTATGTATATGATCTTTCAACACTCTTTTCAATCTTGTAGCCAAAACATTTGCAAAGATTTTGTAATCCACATTCAAAAGGGATATTGGACGATAGTTTTTCATTAGAGTCTTATCGGTATCTGGTTTTAAGATCAGTGTGATAAAGGCTTCTTTCCACGTCTCTGGTGCCCTATCTCCTTCTAGTATTCTATTGCAAATTTCTCTTAACGGCTGTGATAGCCAATCTTTCAGTGTCTTGTAATATTTTGCTGTTAATCCATCCGGTCCTGGAGCCTTCCCCAGTTGCATGTTGTTTATTGCATCTTCTATTTCTTGTGTCGTTATTGGGTGGTTGAGAGTTGTTAGTTTTTCCTCTGGGACCTTTTGCAATCCATTCTTCTCCAGAAATCGGTCTATCTCTGCTTCATCTATCTTCTCCTCCTTGTACAGTTGTTTATAGAATCTCTGAAAGCACCATCTGATTTCCTCCGGTTTCTCTACATTTTTTCCATTTACTACCAGTTTACTGATGACATTTGCCTTTTGTCTTTTCTTTAATTGCCAAGCTAGTAGCTTTCCACATTTATTTGCAGATTCAAATGTTCTTTGTTTCATCATTTTCACTTTCCATTCGATGTCTTGATTCATGATATTCGCATATTGGGATTGCAAGTATTTGATTTCTTTTTGAATTTTAATACATCTGGGATGTCCTCTTAGTTCTTTTTCCTTTTCTTTGATTAATTTCAACAATCTCTCCATCTCTGCACTTTGTTGTTTCTTCTTTTTTGCCTTTTCGCTAATGAGGAATCCTCTCATTACCGCCTTACTTGCATCCCAGGCAGTCCTTTTCTCCACATCTGAATTCCAATTAATTTGAAAATATTCTTTCATCTTTTTCGCCGCTCTTTCTACTAGCTTGGTATCTCTCATCAATGCATCATCCATTCTCCACCTGAAAGAATCCTTGGAAATCATTTTTAGGTTTACCTGTACCGGATTATGGTCTGAAAGCGTTTTAGGACCGATTTCTGCTTTTTGTAATTTTGGAGCCAATTCATTCGAGATCCAGATATAATCTATCCTCGACCATGACTGCTGAGATTCGCTGAAATACGTTGCCTCTGTTTCTGTGGGAT
Organism: Lacerta agilis; assembly: GCF_009819535.1. Classification (NCBI taxonomy): domain Eukaryota; kingdom Metazoa; phylum Chordata; class Lepidosauria; order Squamata; family Lacertidae; genus Lacerta; species Lacerta agilis. The sequence goes on along the minus strand of NC_046324.1, from coordinate 32,866,858 downwards.
TTTTTAATCTCCAAGAATCTACCAAGTTCAAATTGTCCACCATTTCAAAAAAAGTCTTTGGGAGTTTCCCATCATTTGTTAATTTTGTTCTTTGAGATCTGTCCATTAATGTGGAAACTGCCCCATTAAAGTCTCCAAGGCAAACTATCTTATAGTCCAAATAATCCAACAGCAAATCATGGATTTTTTTGTAAAAAATCGACTTTCCATCATTTGGTGCATAGAGTCCCAGAATTAAAAATTTTTCGCCTTGTGCATTAATTTCTTGCATTTGATATTAGTTCCGACTCCCTATAAATCACTGCAATCTAGCTGCATCTTTTCCTATCTTATGCCCCCCTATAAACTTACTGTACCCTACAATTGCTTGCCAAGCTACATAAAGATTTTCCCCCACCCACCCACACTTAAAGTATACAATTTTAAAATTAATCCTGGGTTTACACGATTTATATTGTTGTTTTTTCCTTAATCCTGCTCTAAAGTGATATTATATTATGCTGACTGCAAGGAACACAATACCTTATAAGTGCATTTTTTTGCTGGAGCCTGGCATAAGCTTTGGGTAATTGCTTGCTATTAAATTCTCCTCTCGCAGTTATTTGTTGGGGAGAGTTTGGCCTGAGGATTTTCCAATTGCTTCTTGCTTTATTTTGCATGCATTTATGTATGATATTTTCATAAGGAAAACAATGTTTCCCATTAATTCAGTCACTTGTGATCTGGATGCTGATGTTTAATTCCTTCCATGGCCCACTGGAAATGGCTGGATGAATGTCAGGCATCTTCAGTTGTGGGTGGTAGGAGTCTGGAAACCTATATGCCCTAGGGCTCACAGCGCTTAAGTTGCTGCCAACATGATCAGCAACAGCTCGGGTGTAGGGAGCCCAGGCGGATGTCATTTCCAGTGCACCTAACATCTATGCTAAGCATATGGAACCCCTGGGAAAGCTTTGTTTCCCATGGCCCTTAGTCCCAGAGGTTCCACCATACCAGCGTATCTAGTAGGGGTTAGTGCCCCACTGGGACTGGTAGGACAGAGGTCAGGGAGCGTGACAGTAGGTGGAAATACCAGTTCATGAAACCACAGGAGTGAGGAGTGCTGAGAATCATGTCTAAGGGCTTCCTATTGGGGCATCTGGTTGGCCACTGTGAGAACAGGATGCTGGACTGAATGGGCCTGATTCAGCAAGCTCTTTTCTTGGTCTTAATTTACACGGTCTTTCTTCGCAACTGCATCCTTACTTGTCCTGCACCTGACAACACCTGGGCATTACAGAAAAAGATGCTTGATCTCTGAATCACTGTACCTGCAATGGAGTTCTTAATGAACCAAGACCCAAATACATTTCTCAAAGGTCCCAATTTACAGGGAAGTCACTCAGCTCAGTCTGCATGATACATTTTCTTCCAGGACTTGTATGGAAAGCTTATCTTTAACCAGCATGTGTTACGCTTACAGACATTGCCAGTGGGCTTCTGAAGGTCTTGTGAGTTACACAAAGGGTAGCAGGTGTTATTTAGGCTAAATTGACCTTGAAATTGATTTCTTTATTTTATGACTTTCTGAAGGGAGATTAGCACTATTTCTTTCTTCCCTTGCAGTGTGAAACAATTTACATGGTAATAGATGGTTGAGACAGTCAAATAAATTGCTGGAAAGTGGTATTATTCAGAGGTGGCAATATGGATCTTGCTTGCATTGATTTCTTAGCCTCAGGGATACACTGATTTTCTAACATCTGGGGGCAAAAAGCCCAAATTTAATTCTGCTTTAAAGACAGGTATATGAGCAGCATTGTCTTCTGAGGCCTGGGATTTACTCTGAAATGATTTTTTTTTTTTTGCCAAACACCCATGTGTTCCTGACAGCAGGGGGAAAAGTATATCATACTCTAGTATGTGGGGGTCTTCCCCAAGTCACCCCACCTCCCCATGGATATCTTACTATTGTATGCTGCTCTTACACATGTAATGCATACACTGCCACCAAAATTTCCACACTGCTGGCAGCAGATTGTGTGTGTGTGTGTGTGTGTGTGTGTGTGGTATGCCAGTGGGTTTGCAATTGGGCAAGTCTGGATTTCAGGAATGGGGAAGCTGTGGCCCTCCAGATGCTGTTCCACTCCAACTCCCATCAGCCCCAGCCACCATAACCAATGGACAGGGATGATGGGAGTTGTAGTCCAAAATATCTGGAGGGCACCAGGCTGGGGAAGGCTTGCCATTGGCCATGGTGGATTCCAACAACATCTAGAGAATAGCATGTTGGAAAAGGCTGGGTGTGATAGAACAGACTATGAAGCGTTACAATGTGAGGGGGAGATTTAAGGATCAATAAAACTCAATAAAACACAGGAAACAAGCTGCAATACATCAATGGTTAAACATAAAAAAGCCAACCGCCATGGTCAGCTACTGTGGGGAATATGTTGTCTTTTCATTCAGGGTAGAAAAGACACTTTTACTCCTGGTACAATGAACTTCTGAGAGGCAAAAAAGAATACAATGTGTAAGCAGCTGCTGAGGTTATATTGAACAATTTAGCACCAAGGTTGCAACACAGTTTATTTAGCCTAGAAGTTGTACTTTGAAAGTGGGAGGGAAACTGGACACTACCTATTTGTGGGCCTTCTGACAGCACTACCTCACAGGGTTGTTGTATGGATTAAATGGGGAAATATATATGCCACCCTGGGCTCATTGTGGAAATGCGACAAAGAAATAAGTTCATTCACTGGTAGTTCTGGTAACAGCGCCAGTTGGGTTCACCCATGTTGGAGAGCGCCATTTCTAAAGTGATTTTTACCCACACACTGGCTCTCATTCTGATTTGGCTTCATGATTGCACCTCGCAGCCAATGACATCTGACGACTGATGACATCTGAAGCCAAAGCAGAGTGAAGGCAAGTGTTTCTGTCCTCTCTCTGATTTGGCTCCTGAGTAAAAATGAAGCCTAGCTGTACTGTGGTTGCTGCCGCCACCAGGATCCCCAGTAAATTCACATCCTGCATCCTTCAAAATTTCCATAATCCAGTCCTGCTGCTGCAGCTGCCAAAGAAAAATTGGATTGGGAAGAATTCAGCTCAATCCTGTTTAAAATCATACTTACCGTTTGCCACAAAGTGGTAGCCTTGAGATTTGATTTCTCACACCCATTTTTTATTCTGTCCTTCCCCCAACAGACTCAAGGAAGCACACATAGCCTTCATTTCCCCCCTACAACAACCCTGTGAGGTAGTTTGGGATGAGTGGGAGACTCATCCACTGTACTGTGCAGCGAATGGGAATTTTCCTCTGGTCCATCTAGACTGAACACTCCTAGCCATTATGTATGCGACAAATTCTGCTCTCATATGTGAGTTTCTCATGCCTCCTTCTCTCTGTCTTAATTCCAGGGCTATAAATCTGATGCTATGGAGCTAGGCTGCAGTGCCAGGAATCTTCCTCAAGGTCCAGTAAGTCGAAACATTTTGCTGAATGGATTAGATTCTGTAACTGCATTTTGCATTCTTTTTTTGGTGTGTGGCTCTTTTTGATCATCCATCAAATGCAATCTTTTTCTTCTTCTTTTTATAAACACCCTGAGATGGATCGTGCGCCTCTTGGAAATAAGTGCATCAGAGTTTGCTAAATGTTCTCAAAGGTTCAGATGTATGACTTTAGCAGACTTGTGATTTGCTTGTCAGATGGAGGGAAATCGTTCAGAATAGCTGCAACTTGAGTTCATTAGAGAACCTGGTAAATCCATCTTGCACTGAAGGGCTTTTGAGCCCTTGTTGTATTGATGATCGCAAGATGGAGTGCACCTGACTTTTGTGAATAAGGGAAAGCAATGCGGGTGGAGGAGGCTTTTGCAGTGTTTTCAGTTAGATGGTAGCTGGAATGTGTATTTCATGCCATGACATCCAAATCATGCACCACTTCGTGTCCCCAGGATGGGGAAGCCATGTGCAGTATAGATCTCCAATCATCCCCACAAATAGCCTCCAGGAGGGAATAAGGGTGAGCTCAGAACTCCCAGATATTCTAGCATCATTCTTTTTTATTGTGGTTTTTTTTATTAAAGATTTTCTTGATTTACAAAAGTATGTCCAATGTCTCTCTCTCGTATTTATTCCAAGTAACATTTTTCACAAATCAGTTTCATTTGTTGAGACATTAGGATGAAAAATGGGGAAAGAGGTGGGCGGGGGGAAAGATGGGTGGGGTGGGGTCAGGTGACTATGTTTCTATCTTACTTAATGTATGTAGGGTTTGGTGTCAGCGCTGTTTGTGCAGGTTCTCTGTTGTTCGCTTGTGCTCCTTTGGTGATGAGAGAGGCTGGGGTTGGCCTAGGGTGTGATTGTTCATTTGTGGTTGACTGTGGTGGTCTTTGTTTTCATGTGTGAGTGGGGTGGGTGGGTGTTTTGGATCAGGTTAGCCATATTGATTTGTATGCTGTTGGTGGATTTTTGTCGTTGTCTTGTTGGGCTGTGTGTGTGATAAAGGGGAGCCATACCGGGGTGAAGGCGTCTTCTTCTATTTGTCCCCGTGTCAGTTTCAGCTTATTGGTTAATTTTTCTAGTAAGGCTAAGAAAATGTCTTTTGGGAAATTTTGGCTTAGCTCTAGAGGGAAGCTCAGAAACATCATTGCCTGTTCTTGAGCACTGCATAACAGAGGGAACAGAGAGAATGGAACCCCAGAAGGATGGATTAACTGGACCAGCCCCTGGTTGAAGGAAGGGTGCATCTATATTGTTCTTGGATCTGATGGAGAATTTATGCATGAGCAACTATGGGCGTAGCCAGGATTTATGTGGGGACACACACACACACACACATAACTTCAGTTAGTTAAGTATTTTTATTGATTTCCTTGATTGGAAATGCAACTTGACTACGCCCTTGTGTGCACCACTTAAAGTACTGAAGTGATGTGTACATTCAGTTTTACCCTTCTTCTCGACACCGTGCGTAAGAACTATCCAAGGGCTGGGTCTCATTGGGTGGGCAAAAATAACCACTGACCAATGATTGCTGATGTTAAAGATACAGCTTTGATTCCTTCTATTCTGTTCCAGCCACAATAGTGATTTGATTCTGTTGTCTTTAGCGTTTTCAGACCAGCAACCCACCTTTAACCCAAGCATGACTTTGGGGTCCCCTTTCTTTCTTTCTTTTACTATATATTTGTACGGTGGTAGTTACTGCTGTTGCAACCTATCTTGAACTAAGTCACAGCCTGATAGTGGATGTTCTACCACCAGTTGAAGGCCAGTGCTTTAACTCACAGAGGCAGTTTGCATAGCTTCTAAAATCCTGGAAGGATTTTATGAGTTTGTGGAAATCCCCATGTAGAGTTGCTTTTTAAATATATAACAAAATGGAGATTGACTTAGAGCAGACATAGGCAAACTCAGCCCTCCAGATGTTTTGAGATTACAATTCCCATCATCCCTGAGCACTGGTCCTGTTAGCTAGGAATGATGGGAGTTGTAGTCCCAAAACATCTGGAGGGCCAAGTTTGCCTATGCCTGACTTAGAGTTCACCATAACGGCATTTATTGTGGACAGAAGATGCTCTTTACCCCCATTAACTACGACTACACATGTAGTTATAATAATAAAGTTTATATTTATGAAAATATAACCTTGTGGATCTGCAAATAAAACCAAACATCAGTTACTGTAACCTGTTGGTTAAAATTCTCTTTCCTGCATGGACTGAAAGCTAATTAAACCTATTTTTTTGGGGGGGGGGAGGGAACACACCATAAGAATTCCCAGCAGTGTGAAGTAAATGGAAAGGAGGATTACTAAAGCCAATTGGGACACCCCCAAGGAAATTCATATTCAGCACCCAAACAGGTGACTAGCCAAGCCCCCACTGCAAAGGGAGGGAGGAAGGTGCGAGGGCATAGGAAGGGGTGGTGGTGTGTGCGGCCTGCCCCAGGTGTCATCCCTGAGGGGGTGGCAAAATGGCACACTGTGGGGGGCGGCACTTACCATGGGGCCTGGCCTGCAGAGCGCCCAAGCCACGTGTCTCTCCTGGTAGTGACTCAGTGACTTGGGGCCCCACACTGCCTGAAACGGCAGCGTGGGGCTTGCGTCCACCAGACAGACTCTGTGGGCAGCTCACTGTGGCGCCCCCCTGGATAGATTGCCGCGGCGCACCCCTGCGCAGATCGCCCCACCCCTGTGGGCAGTTCGCCCCGCCCCGCCGCTCCGGGTGCTGCAGCAGCTAGCTACACCCCTGAGAAGGTGCCATGAAGAGAGAGAAGAGTTTTAGTTGGCACAGGCTTATAAATCATGATCCTTCCCCCTTCGCAATGGGCCAGTCATCCCCCCACATGGCATCCCTACCTTCTCCCCTGCAAAAAGCAACATTAGAGTCTTCTTTCCCAGGGTATGGCAAATTTGTCCTCACTCATGGGATGCTGCAGTATTGTGTGTTGACTGTTGGGGTGTTTAGAGGCTGATGACTTGGTCACCTTACTTGGGGTGCTTTGTTTGGGTGGGCTATGTCCTCAGCTGTCCACTGGTGTAGTGAGATGGGCAGTGAGTAATTTGTATGCGTTTTCAGCAGACTGAATCACAACACAGCAGGGACGTGTCTTGCAAAATGATATAATGCTGATGGGGAGAGCACTTTGGTGGACTGTGGCCTTTTCAAACCCCAGGGATGGAATAATGGTTTGTTCTGCATGCTGGAACTGGGTGATCTATGGATGCTCTCCAGTTATACAGCCTTAATGAAGGCAGGATTTGCCAGGGAGGACATCACTGCGCCGTATGTTGCTCTCATGGAAAAGATGCTACTTACTCAAATAAGTTACAAGCTAGCCTCTGCTGTCCTGGCAAATCTAATTGTGAGACCGTGTGGAGCAACTGATAGCTGCACAAATTGTATTGCTCCTCCTGAGATTTTGTGTACTGCATAATAAGTGTGCCTTGATAGCTGGTATTCAGCACAAATTCCTCTGAATGCACATCAGCAACACCAACATCTGGGTGCAATTCTGCTGACGCTGTTCTTGCAGAGGCAGTGGATGAAAATAAGCAAGGTTTTTTTTTAAAACACACACACACACACACACACACACCACACAGAGAGAACAGAAAACGGTGGTTTCAGGGAGAAAATAATGTGCTCTGATATTCAGTAGTTTATGCACGTTATCCCACATCACTAGGTTGTAAAGAGGAAACATTAAACGTATCTTTTGCTCACATGACCTTGTCTACTTGCAGTAGAACAGATCTGATTTGGTGCAGAACATTGGCCGTGGGGAGGCATTCCCTCCACCCACACCCCTGTCACAGGCAGTATTGCTCTGAATGCCGTTTGCTGGGAACACATGTTTATCTGCATGATCACCTTACCCACTTGACCACTTAGATCCCACTTGACTTATGCCCACTTGACCACTTAGATCCATGCACTTAGGCTCTTAGATGCCATGTGATACTCATTCTGCATTTGTAAGGAATCAATCTTTTAATTTGGTGGCTCTTGTGCTTTGGAACTCCCTGCCTATTGAAACCAGGCAGGCTCTTTCACTGTAGTCTTTTCAGCACCTGCACAAAAACATTTTTGTTTACACAAGCTTATCCAGACATGCAGAATGTTGACATGTGTTGTAATCTGGTTTTTAGCTTATTGTTTTAATTATTGTTGAAGGTTTTAAATAGTTAGTTTTAACTGTTCCCACCCCCCCCAGTCATTTCACTGTTTTCTTCTTCTTTTTAACCGCTTTGATAGGTTTTTGCTAACAAGCGGTATACGTATAAGTTTTATTAAATAAATAAATAAATAAATAAATAAATTCTAAATTTGGGATTTGCACCACCCTTGAGATAGGAAATATACAACAGGAAAATTCCAGGCTGCTAGCCAACAAGAGAAGAGAGGGTTGATTGCTGGACCATTTTAGAACAGGTGGATTTGCAGGAAGCATCCAAGCCATGTGGGAAATATTGCATTTCCCTCTCATTCAGTCCTACTCCATTCTTCATTTGGCTTCTGGTGGCATCTTTGTCATTGCTTGGATTGTGCCTTAAACATGATTCTGTATCTTCCTGAAGTGTGATGTTGGTAAACATCCAGTCTCTGGAAGAAAAGCGAAAAGGGAGTTGATTTAGAACAGCTTTGCGATTATCATTTTGAGAAGTGAAAGGGAGTAGATTAGACAAATGCTTGGAGGATGCATGCGTGTCAATGGCACTGGATCGATTATATGGGTTCAGGAACCACACACCCACAACACTTCTGTCTTGCCAGGATTCAGACTCAAGTGTGTGGACGCTGAGCCCAGGCATTAATCCAGGGCTTGCATGGCCTCTTCTGATCCAAATGTTGCAGGGAACTAAAACTGCATATCATCGCCACACTGATGACACCTCTTCTGTTGATCACCAAAGTGCTCTGTTGAGACCACAGAGAGTTTCAGAAGTTCATTGCTTTAGAAGGGAATCAACCCCTGTGGTGCCTGTCGGCCTACAACCCATTTTTCATCCATTACCAATTTTCATTTGGCAGACAGTCTTCAATTTTTATTTCACACCATGCTGGAGGTGAATTACAACTGATCATGAATTCATAGAGCTACCAAGCGAGTCAGTTGGCTTGTGAAACAGGCATTAATGAGTGGTTACAATTTACATAACACACACACACACACACACACACACTCAATCTAATACAGGAGCTTGCTACTGGAAGTTTTCTGTATTGTGAGTGGCACTTACTTGTGCTCTGATCAAAGAGAAATTGGTTGCCTGCCACCAAGGGAAAGACTCTGTTTCCCCTTCTCTCTTCCTGGCACAGCTGCTCTAGTTTAAAAACCTATTAAAGTGGGATCAAACTCATTTTATAATACTGATAATCCCCCTCTGCCCCTCTTGCAGCAGTTAAATGCTTTATTAAAGACTCGATGGCCTTTGGCTCAAGTTCGTATAAAACTATTTCATTGGTGTTGAAATTGCACTATGCACGTTGCAAACTGCCTGTTCACACCTGCCTGTGCATTGGAGGCTGGTGCCCATTGGTGCTGAAAGAGTGGATGGCAGGAAGCCCAACAGTAGGTGAAGCCAGAGCGCATGACAGGCAGAAGCAACTCATTCTGGTTTTGTTTCCCTTCCCCTCCCTTTTGAGTTTTACAGACTAAGGAAGAGGAAGCTGACAATGAGGAAGCAACCCCATGGCAGCTTGAAAGTATGAAGGCAGGCAAGTGGGGGCTGGCTGAGGGCAGACTGAGCTTGATGGGGCAGTTCTCCCATTTGCACCAATAGATCAGCCTCCTCTGTGCCTATGTACTTTCTTGGTTCTAGAGCCAAGACTGTTCCATTTACCTGCCAGTGTAAAGCCAGTGTGGTCTGAGCCAGTGTGGTGTAGTGGTTAAGAGCGCTAGACTCATAAGCTGGGGAACCGGGTTCGCGTCTCCGCTCCTCCACATGCAGCTGCTGGGTGACCTTGGGTGACTCGGTCAGCCCCACTCACCTCACAGAGTGTTTGTTGTGGGGGAGGAAGGGAAAGGAGGAGGTTAGCCGCTTTGAGACTCCTTCGGGTAGTGATAAAGTGGGATATCAAATTCAAACTCTTCTTCTCCTTCTCTTTCTCCTGCAAGGGCTACTGCCTACAAACCCCTCAGGCCCCAATGCATTCCACCATGCACTAGATGGCTGCCAGCCATGATGGAAACTATGCTCTGCCTCCACAATTGGAGGCAGAAATGTTTCTGAATACCAGTTGCTAGAAAAGCAGAGTGCCCTTGAGCTTGGATCCTGCTTGAAGGTTTCCTGTTGTGAGAACAGGATGCTGGACTAGATGGGGCATTAGCCTGACCAAGCAGGTTCTTATGTTCTTAGAGCTGGTACATGCCAAAGAGGGATTTGGATTAAAGATAGTTCAACCCAATAGTCCAGGTGTGTGTTTGGGGGGGGTTCAGCCAGAGGGTCATATTCCCCTCGGACAACTTGTCAGGGGCTGCAAACTGGTGATGAGCAGGCCAGAGGTAAAAGCAGGTAGAGCTTAAAATGAAAATGTTGCAATTGCGTGGTATGTTAGTGTCAGGAAATGGACTGAGGAGGAATGATGGAGACCGCCCTCTCCTCCTTAACATTCCCGAGAAGAGGAGGACAGTATAGATTTACAACAGTGGTTTCCAGAGGGTCATAGTTCAGAGGCTGCAGAGGGGAGAAGCTGGGAAATATTGGGAGAGGGGCAGGATGAAGAAGAAGCACTAGGGGAGAGACAGCTGACAGACTCAGTGTCTTTAGAAGCATTCCTGACCCCTCCCCTTTCACAGGACCTGGCAGACATTGAGAGTTGGAGAACAGAAAGCTCAGAGGCAGAAAGCACAGATCGGTTGACGCAGCGATGATGTAGAATAGGAGAGACGGAGGGGGTGGGACTTTACTCAGAGCAACACCATTACTGAAATAGAGGCACCTTTTCTACCCTTCAGTATCTTCCATCCAAGAAAGCAAGTAGGATTAACAGAGTCTGAGGACACATTCCAGCCAAGCAGAAACACTTGATGAGAGTGAGAAGCAGGGCCAGTAGGGGGTGTGGCTTGGAAAGGAGGTGTGGTCTAAGGAGAGTTCTGAGGGCCAGGTAGAGAAACATGGAGGACCACATTTAGCCGCTGGGCAGAGGGCCCTCACCCTTGCAATAGTCAAAGCCGGCAGCAGGCTAGAGTGCTAGGATTCCTGGTCTCGCAAGAGTTTCCCCAAAATCCAGTAAAACACCACCCTGTGCAGCAGCCCAGTTTGGAGAGCATTGCCCAAGCACAGCCTTCAAGCTTCCTCCAATTTCCCATCTTGGCATTCTTATCAGGAATAACAAGGCAATATATATCCCTGTGTTAAAATAATGAGTCCCCTAAAATTAGTTCTCTCTCTACTCTTCTGACACAAACCTCAGCTGTGTGAGCCCCATTGTAGAAAGCCCTTCACGAACATAGCAAACAGAGGGATGTGCCTAGTTAAAATAACTGGCTAGAGAATGAGTCTGCTATCAGTAGATCATGGGTGGCAATGCTTTTTTCTGTTTGAAGGCTGCATTTCCTTCTGGGCAGCCTTTTGAAGGCCACATGCAGGTGGTGGATGGAGCCAAAGGCAAAAGCAGACAGAGCAGCAAATTAATTTTTTAGCTCTGTATAGGAGGCTGGTATGTACATATGCTACACACTCCTCTCTGTCCTTCATCCAGGCATGCAGAGGACATTAGTAGAGTTTCCCAGATACACCCCAGCCTGGAAAAAATACTTGAGGAGAGTGCAAAACAGGGTTGAGAGGCATATGACTTGCCCAGAGGGTGTGTAGCCTTGGATGGGTCCCAAGGGCTAGATGGAGAGGTTTGGAGGGCCACACTTGGCCCCTAGGCTTGAGGTTTCCCCACCCCTAGTATATATGATATGGTAGCCATATCTATAGGCAAAAGTAGAGAGACAGGCTTCAAATCACTTGGTGGCGCTTCCCTCTGGGGGAAAAAATAAACCCTTAATGCTTCTAGTGGCATTCAATCTCCATCCAGAGCCAAATGGGCTGTGATGGCTTCCATTCAGTGCCTGAAAATTATATCACTATTTATTTCAGTGTTTTGCCCTCTGCTAAAGTGCCCTTATTTTCCTTCCCATTTCTGAAAGTTGTGCAAAATATTGATATTGGATAACAAGAAACAATCACGCTTGGGTCTGTTTGTTTAATCAGGAGACTATGAGAAAAGAGTTTGGCTGGACGGGAGAAGTCTTAAAGGTAGTTCAGTGTAGGCAATAATGATTTTTCTCCTTTTCGTCGTCTTTTTTTTTTGCCAAGAAATAAAATTGCTGCAGGAGTGCAGTCTGTGATCTGAATGGAAATGAGATGCCGAGCTACCTGAAATTACCTGACCATGCGTCTTCAAGGGAGAGACGGCATTTGCTCTGGTCCAGCAAGGCAGATGTGAGTGTAGAAGTGATGTCTGGCATGGATTCCTTTGTCTGGTCAGAAAAGGTAGTTGCAGACTGGGTTTCAAGGCACATTTAGTGTGTCATGCATGCAACATGGGCTTGCTTTTAAGCTCTTTAGTTGCCCGTTGTCAACTGCACTGCAGCGCAAATGGGAACAGGAATCCAAAACCACCTGTTTCAAGAGCTATATGCACACACAAACTTGGGTAAACTTGCAACTAGGCTGCTAGTATGTTGGGAGCCTGTAGACTGCAATAGCCAGAGATGCCTTTCCCATTGGTGTTAGTGGTTCATTGCACCAGGGCGCTGACCTCTCAGGGGGAGCTGTGCGGCTTTGCCAGCAGCCTCCCCTTTCCCTGCACCCCTGCCAGCTGCGCCAACTATATGGCTGGCGGGCGTGCAGCTTCCTTCCCAGGAGGAGAGTGATCCCCGCAGAGGCTTAGGATGGAAGCTGAGCGCAGCTTCCCTCCCAAACCTCTGCATCTGCTAAAGATGGCCCCGCTCCTGGTCGTTATCCTCCTCCTGCTTCCTGGAGAAAGGTGGTGCGCAGCCTTTCCGGGCTGCCTTCTCAGGCGCCCCGACACCAGAGAGCATGTCCTCCAGCACATTTTCCTTCTTGATCGCTGCCACCACACCGGGGATCGGGGTGGTGGGGGAGGCAGAGGACATTTTCTACAGCCCTTCCCTTGTTTTGGAGTTGCTGGGTGTGTGTGTGTGTGTGTGCCGGAGGGATCTTTGCACCATGGCGCCGGATATGCTTAAGACGGCCCTGGCAATAACCTTTAGTGCAGGAGTGGCTAACTTTTTTTAGTCAATACACTTCTTGTAGGGCCCCATGCCAGCCTTATGGATAACATACAGCATATATACCGAAAACTTACATACCGAAAACTTACACAGGCACACAGCACTCTCTGGATTTTAGTCAACTGCATTTTACTCATGGAAATTATTCAGCCTCAGTAAGTCATGCTCATTAATTTTAGTGACTCTGCTCCAAATATGGCTAATGTTGAATACAACCCTCTCTTTCATGCACCCTTCTCTTTCTTCCCCATACTAAGAACCACATTTCCTTCTCACCAACGTTCCAGGGGCCACACGTCAGTGGTGGGCAAGTCCAGAAGCAAAACTGGGCAGAGCAAAACATGTGAATTTGACCTTTGCGCAGTAGACTGCTTTCTACACACTCTCTCACTCCCACCATCACCCTGGTATCCTCTGTCCAGGCCAGCAAGAAGCATTATCAGAGTTCAGTGAGTGCCATTAGTCCAGATGCCAAACTGTGAATCTGAGTGCACATTCTCCCAATATGTAGATTTTTGTATGCAATTTTACCCAGTACAAACATTTTTGCAAGCAATTTTCTCTAATGATATGAATTTTTGGATATTACTTTCACAGATCTCTGCATTTTTATGCACTTTCCTCTGATACGTGGGTTGAAGAACGGCATCCTAAAATTGGGAAAAGTGTAAATTTTGAAAGATAGCTGTGTTGCAGTTTGCATACAGGTTTGGGAAATGTAAATTGGAATTTGCTGCCAAGGAGTGTGGTGGAGTCTCCTTCTTTGGAGGTCTTTAAGCAGAGGCTTGACAGCCATCTGTCAGGAATGCTTTGATGGTGTTTCCTGCTTGGCAGGGGGTTGGACTGGATGGCCCTTGTGGTCTCTTCCAACTCTATGATTCTATGAAATTAAGTACATTTTTATTTGGGTTTCGTTATACATTATGTCTGCGTTTCCTCGACAGTGATCTGTAATTGTACATGGACTCAGTATATTGTCATCAGATCCCTTTTGGGAACACTGCAGTTTGCAGAATTTTGTATCAGTTTTCTTAAAAAGTAATAAAAATCATTTAAAAGGAAAATGCAAACCAATCCAATCTGCCCCTTCGTTCTTAGTTAATCGTGCCATGGAAACAGATTTTGGGCAGGATTTCCTTGAAATATGGCTTCCCCTCTATGCTTCTATTTATAATTGCTTGCAAAGTGTGATTACACAATGCATTTACAGTATTATTATTATTATTATTATTATTATTATTATTATTATTATTATTATTATTATTATTAATTTAATTTAAATACTGTTGTTCCTCCTGAAGGAGCCATCAGTGGCAGAAACATAATCATCATCAACAACATTAATAATAATAGTAATAATAATTTGCAAGGACAAGTTAGTGTGGGAATGTAGAGAACTGAACTTAAAATTGGAAATATCAGAAACTGAAAGTGTGGTTTGTTTATTCCTACTCTCTGCACATTCCGTTTGGATCCTGACAGTGCGAGTAGATATATAGGTATCACTGTGGTGGGAAGGTAAACGGCGTTTCCGTGTGCTCTGGCTTTGGTCAAGGGGTTTAGTCATGCTGGCCACATGACCTGGAAAGCTGCCTGTGGACAAATGCCGGCTCCCTTGGCCTGAGAGCGAGATGAGAGCCGCAACTCCATAGTCACCTTTGACTGAACTTAACTATCCAGGGGTCCTTTACTTTTACCTTTAGTTGCTTGTGCAATTGTCTTTTTTGCCAAGTTGATACTGATGAACCGTTAAGGATAAAGAAAAAGAGAAAAGAATCCTGTCTTTCCAAAAGTCTTGTTTCCTTCCTTTCGAGACACAGAATCACGTTGACAGAAATGTGTTGACGGCAAAGAAAAATGCAATGCTGAGATTTCAAGTGTGGTGATCAGATGCCATCTAGTGACAATTTCTAGGAAGTTGTGGTTCATGATATCTATGGCTCTGCCCCATTTTAAAAGCCACAAACTTGATATTTGAGTTCTTTGAAGTGTGTTACTTTCTCCCTTTTGAATATATTCATTTTTCTGGGCATAAATTCAGAGCATGCAACTTTTTTTTTTTTACATATTCATTTGTTCCTTTGTTTGTTTCAAATATCCATGCTGCCTTTGTACACACAAAGAGCCTTCAAACTGGCTTTTTTAAAAAAATGCCCAAGAGCAAAGTAAGAGGGGGGAGAGAATGGTTTACAGAGAATGGAAAAAAGGCACATTGGCAACAAGCCTATCCCCAAACAGAGAACAAAAAATGGCAGTTCAATCCTCACACGGTTGTGTCAGGTTCATTAATTTAAATCGGTCTATTATGAGTAGGATTGGGTACAACTCCTTGGAATTAATGGGCCTGTTCATTTCAAGGGGTCTACTCTGAGTTGGATTTGCACTGGATCTCACCAAACACAAAAAGCTTGTGTCCTACCATAATTACACAGGGCACTTCCTCTACACCTGCCCATGCCAATGGCAGGTGATTATGGCAAGGAAAAATCACACCCTTCTAATAGAAAACTCATTTGGTGATGTCAGAAGGACTGTAGCCCAAAGAGGGCTGCGGAGAAACAAGAGAAAGGTAACTGCATTCATTCATTAGATTTCTTACATGCCCTCCACCGTAAGATCACAGGACAAGCTGAAATAATATATCGTTGCAATATTAAAATATTACAACCATTTACATGGTAAAAATGGGACGGGTCCTAAAAATAGAGTGTGTTGGAAGTTGACAGATAAAAGAAAGTACTTTTTCCATGCAACGCATAGTTAAACTACTCCGCAGGAGTAGTGATGGGCATCAACATGGATGGCTTTAAAAGAGTATTAGGCAAATTCATGGAGGACAAGGCTGTCAGTGGCTACTAGCCATTATGAACATTATGTTCTGCCTCTATGCTGCTGAATCCCAGCGGTTGGAAACCTCAGGAGGGCAGAGTGCACTTGTGTTTGCAGACTTTCCCATTGACAACTGTCAGAGCCCTGGCGTCTCCTTCAGAAAGCATGGGGATTCCATCACATGCCGGTGTGAATACTCTACTGTACTATTGAGATACAGCCCTTCCCTTGAGGAGCATACATGCACAGAGCCACTTTTAAGTGGCAAGAGAAACATAGGACGTTGTCTCATACTGTCTCAGGCCATTGGTCCATCTAGCTCAGTAAGGGACAGACTTTGGTCTTCCAAATGTCAGCACCTCTTTTTCTAGAAAAATAGCACTGGTAAAAATGCTTCCTGTTTTTGCGATCATAACAGAAGAATGAATGTAAATTTATGGCAGGCATAGGCAAACTTGGCCCTCCAGATGCTTTGGGACTACAACTCCCACCATCCCTAGCTAACAGGACCAGTGGTCAGGGATGATGGGAATTGTAGTCTCAAAACATCTGGAGGGCCGAGTTTGCCTGTGCCTGGTTTATGGAATGTAAATGAGTGCAAAGGTACAGTAGGCTATTTTACATATATACACACACACATACACACACACACACACACACACACTCACACACTCCTCCCTCCAGATGAGCAAGAGTTCATTATCAGAGTTCATGTAGACATTCAAGCCAGGCAAATATATTCAAGGGGGTGCAAAGTAGGACCAGAGTGGGGTGGTGGCCTGGGGTGATGAGGTGTTGCTTGAGGAGGGTTATGAGGGGCAGAGCCCTGGAGGGTCACATTTGGCCCCTAGGGTCAGAGGTTCCCCACCCCGCCATGATGAGAGCAATGGCTTGACTTGGTAAAGGAGAGAGCAGAGCCAAAGGTGGAGCTGAAGCAGAAAACCTGTTCAATCAGGAATCTCTCACCTGTTGTTGAATGCGGAACCCCAGCCACCCAGCCCTGCTGCCTCGTTCTCTTTCTAACTGTGCCCCTTGCCGCTATTGCCCACTGGGTAATAGTGCTTACCTTTACTTACCATTCAGCTTGGGGCTTGGCCACTAGGTGAGGTTGTAGCTTAGCCGAGAGTCAGGACCAGTCCCCTTGTATGATAAAGACAATGGTGTATTTCTCTCTCAGCTCCTGCCTTTCTTGGATGCAGGCAATAAGATGTAATTCTCTCGGTTGGATACTACTCGGGTCGATCCAGGATAGAGCGAGGTCTTAAAAAATAACATGGCCGCCAAAGGCTCTTCTTAATATTATGGTTGCGCTAGCAGGGCAAGGAGGGGGAAATCGCCGTGCGCTTTCTGCAGGGTGCCATTTAATCAACTGGTGCTGGTGACCATGAAATGCCCGAGTGTTGGGAACATACGCCGAGAAAATCCTGGCCAATTTGTGCATCAAAATACCTACAACCCACCTTTCCTTACTGCCTGCTGAGCACATTGCAGTGTGTGTGGGAGGCAATGGCTGGGGGGGGGCGCACACACACACACACACACACACAATTGTGGAGGGGGGCTTGCCTCTGTTTTTGTGACTTCTGTCTGAAGTGAAAATATATCCCCAGGGATGTTCATGGGGGGGGGACTTTCTTAATTGTCTCTCCCCTGGGTTCCTGCTTCATTCCTCAAAGCAGGAGGATTTATCGGGCTATAAATAAGGTGACTCTGAAAGTCATATGCTTTGCTGCTAATCTGACAAAAGAAAAGAAAAGATATAAGAGGGAAAATAACCTTGCTTCATCAGTGAGAGATTCAGGAAACCATTTGGGTTTTCTCCCCTCTGGATATATTATATATCTCTATGTTCTAAACATTTTCCTGACCTTTCAAGAAACTTTCAAGAACTGGTGTAGAGTAATGGCTAAGCCTGTAAGCTGGGGAGTCACCAGTTCAAATCCAGAGTGAGATCATCAAAGGCCAGTTCATCTGTGAAGAAATAGTGGGTGGGAGGACCCTCTTTTGACTATACCACTTCAGAAAGGAGATGTGGGGTACATACTGAGTGTTTCACCATGTCAAACAAACATTCTTGTTAGGCAAAATGGCTCAGGGAAAGAATTCTAATGTAGTAATAACCTTTATGTTTTCTGTTTCAATGGCTCCCCATCCACCCCACCCGCCAGCATCATGGATCATTCAAATGAACAATGCCTCCCCTGCATTTTGAAGTGGTTCAGTCGAAGAAAGAACGTGCCACATGCTATTTCTGCATGTCTGATTTGGCTCAAAGTATGATAAAGCAGGCCAGCATTCTCTCATTCCTATCTGCAGTGCAGGGATGAAAGTATTAGCCTACCTTACAGGGCTGTTGTGAAAATGTTTGTGGAATGTTTTCCACCCTTGAAAATGAACAGCCTAAATAAACCATGTGTTGTCATTGATATGAATGCTGCATTGCAGGCTAGCCCTTTGCAAGATTTTGGGGGGTGCTCTCTGACAATTCACAATTTGTTAACTTTCAATATTTATAGTCCACACCATAACAAAGTTCACAGGATGACTCACAAGAAGACATAAAACAATTTAAAATTCACAGTGGAAAAAAAGTATATTTACAGCACACACATGTAAAAAACCCTGTTGCAAAGAGTAGAAAAGGTTTAAAGCAAAGACTTCGAATAAAAGTCTGGGGAAATAAAAAAGGTAATTGTCTGGCATCAAGGTATGTGCCAGGTGGGCCTCTTTGGAGCGGACATTATTCCACAGGTGGGGTGCCACTATTCAAAAAGCCCTCTCTCCTGAAGTTGTCCACCACACCACACTCGGTGAGGTGTTGAAAAGTGCTCTATACTGAGTCATATCATTGATCTATCTGGCTATAGTAAAGGGCCATAGCTCAGTGGTACAGCACGTGCTTTTTGTCCGGAAAGTCCCAGGTCCAATACATGGCATCTCCAAGTTGGGCTGGGAAAGTCTCCTGCGTTTGACAGTCTTTTGCTAGCTCTACCTGGTGATGCCATTGAGGACTGAACCCAAGGCATTCTGCAGGCAGAGCATGTGCTCCCTCAATCAAGAGTGGGTCAATCCGATTTGTCATTGCCTCTTCATTGCTTCCTGTAGGTCAGCCCCAGAGCTTAACAGAAAAATAATAGTGCTTGCAGACACTTTATTAATGACTTTAACAGAGCCCCACAAGGGCAGTGCTCCCTTCAGCCAAGATACGACAAATAGCTACCCATTCAAGGCCCATCAGGCTTTCCAAAATGTGAAGCCTGGGTTAGCGGTTGTTGCTCAAATTGCTTCCAAGAGCACAAATCTAATTCTGTTCCTCCACCACCACTCCTCACATGCTCCCTCTTTTTTTGTCCCTTCCTCTCGGACTGTTAAACAAGCATCAGATTCCTGCCAAGACACATCTCTCCCAAGTATAGAAGCGAGACGTGAAAGCTTGCGATGGAAGGTCACTGAAAGAAGTCTGCTGTTCTTTGCTGCTTTATTTATCAAGGTTGGAGGGCAGTTGATTATTTAATGTACAGTCTGCTGTCTTAATAGAAAATGAATGGCATGTACAGAATGTTTACAGATGTCCTGGCAAGGCAAGATAAGGTTGGGAGAGGCATTCGAGTTCCCAATGAAGACTCTGTTAGTTAAAAAAAAAAAACTCCTCTCTTTCAAATAGGCATGTGTGAGAGTGTGTGTATGACGTCTCTGTTGCTAATTTATTTATTTTTTCTCATTGAGATGAACAGCCTCAGAGGGAGGGCAGTTAAGATGGTTTTGGGTGACCTTGCACAGGGATATTCCAAGGCATAAAAAGTGCTTAAGTTGGAGCCCATGGTGAATGTTTTTGGGAGTTAAGGAGAAGAAAGAAATGTGAAAGGACTGCTGGGGAGGCTAACCATGTCTGGTACAGCTATAAGATCATAAGAACCACCTGCTGGAACAGGCCAATGGCTCATCTAGTCTAGCATCCTGTTCTCACAGTGGCCAACCAGATACCTGTAGGAAGCCCACAAGCAGGACCCGAGCACAAGCACACTCTCCCCTCCCATGATTTCCAGCAACTGCTGTTGAGAAGCATAGAATCATAGAGTTGGAAGAGACCACAAGGGCCATCCAGTCCAAACCCCTGCCAAGCAGGAAACACCATCAAAGCATTCCTGACAGATGGCTGTCAAGCCTCTGCTTAAAGACCTCCAAAGAAGGAGACTCCACCACACTCCTTGGTAGCAAATTCCACTGCCGAACAGCTCTCACTGTCAGGAAGTTCTTCCTAATGTTTAGGTGGAATCTTCTTTCTTGTAGTTTGAATCCATTGCCCCGTGTCCGCTTCTCTGGAGCAGCAGAAAACAACCTTTCACCCTCCTCTATATGACATCCTTTTATATATTTGAACATGGCTATCATATCACCCCTTAACCTTCTCTTCTCCAGGCTAAACATACCCAGCTCCCTAAGCCGTTCCTCATAAGGCATCGTTTCCAGGCCTTGGGCCATTTTGGTTGCCCTCTTCTGGACACGTTCCACCTTGTCAGTATCCTTCTTGAACTGTGGTGCCCAGAACTGGACACAGTATTCCAGGTGAGGTCTGACCAGAGCAGAATATAGTGGTACTATTACCTCCCTTGATCTAGACGCTATACTCCTATTGATGCAGCCCAGAATTGCATTGGCTTTTATAGCCTTCCATAACTCCTTCCAACCAAGGCTGGTAGTCACTAACACCCCTGTCCTCCATGAATTTGTGCAGACCCATTTTAGAGCCATTCAAGTTGGTGGCCATCACTGCCTCCTGTGGGAGTCAGTTCCATAGTATAACTATGCACGGCATGAAGAAGGACTTTCATTTATCTGCCCTGAATCATCCAACACTCAGCTTTACTGGATGCCCATGAGTTCTAGTGTTATGAGAGAGGGAGGAAATATTCCAGTATTTACTGGGTGCAGAATTTTCAGTTGCGTGCAAAGGCAGAGGAAGTGCAGGAGCCTCTTGAGGCAGACCGAAGCTGTACAAAACAGTGGCAGAGAAATGAAGACTCTGCATTTGAATGCAGTGATGAAATAAGACAAGATGGGAAGCCTCAAGAACAAGATATTCCTTGGCTAACCCTCCCAGGACCATTATCTCCAAACATGAGTTCAATACATAATCTAACCAGCATAAGGGATATATTTATTATTCCTCCTATCTTCTAGCATTAGTGAAAGATTAGGCCAAATGAGTCACACTAGACTACAATATATATGCAAATTCCTTTTTCCAGCAAGCATCTCTATATGACACATGATTTTTGATTATTTATAAGCTATCAAAGATCATACACAAATGCACTTTGCCAGATAAAGTGTTTATCGGGGAGTTACATCCATTGCCGCCACAGTGCCAAATGTTGCACAGAATAAATGAAGAGTTTGATTAAATATTTCTATAATGATGCTCTCAAAGACCTCAAGCATCCCAGAGATGGAAAACAAATACGTTAGTGTAGCAGAAGAAGAACGAAAAGTAAAAGCATAAGGCCCTAGCAATGTGGTATGGACATATGCCAGAGGCAGAAACCTCAGGCCCAGGGCAGCCCCACAGGCCTCTCTCCCAGGCCACACCCTTCCCTCCAGGCCACATCTCTTACTGGCTCTATGCCATTGCCTCCTTGAATGTTTTTGTCCCACTGGAATGTATCCTTGGACTGTGGTCAAGCCTTTTACTTATCTGCATGGAAGTGGTTTTGGTGTGGTGGGAATATAGCCTACAGTACAAGGGTAGAAGTCATATTATCCATTAGTCCGCTCACCTTTAATTCCCACCCCTGATGTAAGCTCTTCAGCAATGCATAAAACCAGGCTTCTAGTCCTATCAATGGAGGTTGGCCTAAAGGAGAAAATTGAGGAATGCCCCACCAACCTGAGTGTGCTCTCAACGGAGGCACCAGCTTCTCAATATGATTGAGGCAGCCCAATGTGACGTCACATGCTCAATGTTGGGTCAGGGGGTGGAGCTGAACATTGAGGGTGGCTGCCCCCCCAAAAATACACCACTGGGAGTCCAAAGTGCCTCGGGGCCCCAGGAGCTGCCACCTATGGCCCTCTGCTAGCCCCCACCTGCCTACCTTCCTAATTACAACCAGTGCAGGTTCTGGAACTGTCTGTCTCATTGATAGAGCATCAGATTTGTATGGGTTCAACCCCCAGTCTCCCCAGGTAGGCCTGGGGATGCCCCCTGCCTCAAATTCTGAAGAGTTACTTCCAGCCAGTATAGATAGCAATGAGCTTAATAGACCAATGGCCTGACTCAGGATAAGGCAGCTTTCTATGTTTCTCCTCCTTAGTTTCCATATTGTGCTTGCAGAACTCAGCAAGAAGGAGGAGCGTGGGGACAAAATTCAAACTGGATGATTCTAACTGTCACTGGTTCTGGTGCCACCTGCTGTTGGCTTTCCTGACTTCGGCCCTACCTGTCCCAATAGGCACCAGCCACCTCTATGAAGTAGGTCCACTGAACTCTCACTGAGACCATCTTGGCTGTGAGTCGTAGAAGACCTGTCCCCTGCCTTACAGGGTTCTTTCCACCTGGCCTGTCTGACTCCAGCAGCAGCAGCAGCAGCAGCAGCAGCAGCAGCAACAACAACAACAACAACAACAACAACAACAACAACAACAACAGATCATCACCAACAGAAGTACCCAAAATGTGAATTTGCAAACATACTTTCCATAGAAAACCAGTTTTTAAGATCAGAAAATTGCTATATATAAAATAGCACAAGAGGCCCCTCAGAGTTCACTGTTGGTGCATAAAATGATCTTTTGGTTTCTGTGAGAATTTTGCACCAACCCCCTGCCACCATCAAATACTTTGTGGTAAGAAAAGCAGGATGACTTCTGAGCCACAATTCAAACCCATGCCTGGAAGAATGAAAGAAGACATGTGCTATTGGGTGAACTAGGGCCTCCACTGTATTTAGCTTTAACAGAACAACATATGCAGCAATTTTTATAAATATGCAGGGTAGTAAAGGAAACAACAACAACAACAACAACAACAATGCATTAGCCACCTTATGATTGTCCTTATGTCCAGGTGGGTTAACCTGAACTGGCCCTGAGTTGGAGGAAGTATGATTACTACTGTCTCTCTTCCTGGCTACACCTATTCAGGTGTTGGAGAAGACCTTATTGATTGTACTTTCCCACTGGTAACATCTGGAGGACCAAATGTTTCCTATCCCTGAAATATACAATGCCATTGTTGAGGATGGCAGAAATATATAGGTAGAAGTAAAGGGACAGAAAGGTTTTGGGACATTTATGTTTCAGTTACCTTTAGGTACATTGTTTTAAAAAGTAGGTGATCCACTAGTTTTCTAAGTGCAAAGTATATTTACTGAGCTTTTTGCATTTCCCAGCCAAGAAGCAGCTCTACAAAACACCTAGATTCTGCCTTTGCCATCTGTTGTCATACAGCTGCTGAACATAACTTTTGACATTTTAATATGTGAAGGAAAATGCAGATTGGCAAAGATGTTGTGTTGTTTTTTTTAAACTTGGAAAGGTTGCTTCTCTGCAGGCTTGCTCCCTGGTGATTGTGAATGGGGAGAGAGAAATGTCTGTGACATGACAGCAGGGGATTAAGAAACCAGAAGAGTTAGCTTTGATGTGGCACGAGGCAGGCCAGAACTCAAGGGTATCTTGAGTTACTGCACCAAAGAGAATGACTGCGACCCCAGTGGCAAAAATTGATTGGCAATAACTGAGCTATCACAGCAAACCATATTTGCCCTGGAAAGGGGAGAAATCCCCAAAGAAGAACTGTATTGAGAACATTAAGAACATAAGAACCTGTTGGATCAAGTCAACGGCCCATCCAGTCCCGCAGTGGCCAACCAGACGCCTATAGGAGACCCACAAACAGAACATGAGTGTAACAGCACCCTGCCCAAAAATTACATACAAAAGTGTACATACTAGGATAAATTCACACCAAAACACTGAGGAGTTTTCATGAGGCCTTTATTTTTAAAACTGCAAACATAAGTGGAAATGTGGAGATTGGAAAAAAGAGAAAATGAGAGAAATTGAAGTTGACAGATTTCCCCATCCCTACATCCACGACAGCTCCTAACAGTGAGCTCTAAAATGTAGGGTACCTTGAACTGATTATGGATAGGCAAGATGGTGACTGGGAAAGGAGGTAAAATTAGAACCAAGATGGGGTGCGGGGGGGGGGGGGGAGTAATCACATTTCCTAATGATTTTCTGTGGAAAACCCAAGACAAACACAAGGGCTATATGAGCCTTGTGTCCAATGGAGGTTGATGCATTAGGGCAAATGGGCCACTGCTCAACCAATCAACCAACCAACCAACCAACCAACCAACCACCAACCACAGTCTCCCCTCAGACAGTCCCCGCCTGCCTACCTTCTTACTTGTATCAAATTCAAGGAGTGACTTCCTTCTCCTTCGTCTCAATGGTGCTCTTGTAGAACTCTGCAGCAAGAAGGATGGAATCAAAACTAGAACCAGATGACTGTCTGTCCTTGGTTCGGGCTCCACCTATTGCTTTGGCTTCCTGCCTTCTGCCCTACCAGCCCCAATGAGCAACTGCAACCATTGCTTGTAGTTACTTCCTTGTTCAGTGTGGATCAACGGAGAGAGAGAATTTAAGCTAAAAATATAGCTCCCATTATCTGGTCTATGAGTGGTTTGTATCTTTTCAAAAGCAGGTTGGTTGGTTTGATTTTTCAATAGATTCTTAAGGCTGAAATCATATGCACACTGATATGGGGGAAGTCCTATTGAAACCAGAGGGCCTTTCATCCCAAGAGTTTATGTAAATGTAATGTAAATGTCAGAGACTTAAGCTGGACTTTATGTGATGTCATACAGTCCTCCTAGCCACTGATATTAATTACTGGAAGGTTTTCTTGTTCACCTGGTCAACCCTTACAGACCTTCTGTTCAGAAAGCCCTGCATTGTTTTTTTAGACTTAATCCGAGGACCAGAGAAAAGGAGGTCTTGCCACGTTTTCATGAGATTTGTATCCTGTTTATCCATCACGCTCTGTGCTGCAGTAAATCAAGGAAGATATTGTGCTAAGAGCTTGTTCTCCGCAGGCTCCGAATCCCTGCTGTTTCAAACTGCCGGTGTCTTATTGACTTGCGGAAAATTGCTCTGTACTGGGACTGCATTGGTAATATGAAGCGTTTTGCAGCTCTAAACAGTGCAAACAATGAAATGCAGCAATGATAGCGGGGCCCAGAGTCGTAGCTGAGCCAGAGAGATTAAATTCCAGTCTCTCAATTTTTCCAATGACAGTAAATGAAGGCAGGGCGCATCTCCCCTCTCCCCACCTTCCACTGCTTGGTATCTGAAGTACATAAAAATAATGCATTAGAAATCAAAAGATCAAGGCTGATTCACTTTAAAAAGAAGGAGATTGGGAGCTTTTGTGGGATTGCTAACATTTTCAAATAGAAGGATTGAAATGAAATTCTTGATTCAAGCATTTATCACCATCAGCTAGCAGGACTGGAGGTGGTGGCGAGTGTCCTGACACACGGCCATATACATCCTTCATTGAATGGAAACAGACAAGTAGATAGATTTAGCTTTTGCAGAAAGTAATTACAAGGAAGATGATAGTCAATACAATGGGAGGTTGGTCACTCCTCTCCCCTTGTCCCCATATTCTCAGCATGGAGAAAACTTGTTCTTTAAAGCATCGACATTGTAAAGAAGAATCCTCTGAAGTTCTGGTTCCATCTGAGAACAGCATTTCTTTCTTAAGCTTGAGCTAAAAATTTCTCAAATTTTGAAGACCATGCTCATCTCCCCTTTCGTATATACTTTTTCAGTAACTCTTCAGAAGATGACCTGATCATTTATTTTACATGGTCCCCTCCCCCTCACTCTCCACTGAGTTCATGAGGGATGCTGGAAGCATGCAAAGGACTCCATGCTGAGCTACTTGATCCCTGAATGGCTGGGACCACCAACATGATTAATGTAGTAAGGAGAAAGAAGCAGCACCCAAGGAAAGAATTGGACAATTCAATGCACAACTGAAATATTTTAGGGAAAACATTTCCAACCCATCACAATGGATACATTGGTATGAATATAAAAAGAAGTATTCTAACCTCATGTTGCTTGAGGAACTTTGAGGAAAGCAAAAGGAGAGTTCTTAAGATGGAGACATTTCTCCAAGCAGTTTTGAGCATCCGTCATTACTTCTAACTATTGGTAAGTTACCGCTTGTTTAATGTTCACCTGTATTCACTCAGTGAGTGAAGCTAATGGAAGAAATGTGTCCTATATTGTGAGATATTTAGACTCACTGCGGAAGCCCAGCAGTGACCCCATCAAGATCTCAATTAAATAGTCTGAATCAGCAATTCAAGGAAAGAGCCCATGGCAGGAATCCAAGGTACTCAGTGTACCTCCAGGGCCTTGGAGCTCTCCCAGGGTCCTGATGAGTCAGCTGTCTCTGCAAGCACTTGGGTCTTACATGTGTTGGCTGGAGGTGCAGTGATAAAAGTCCTCACACCCCCCCACCGCTGCTTCCCAGAGGACCTGGCTGGCAATTAAAGACCCCTCACTTCTTCTTTTGTAGTTTTTAGCTTCCTGCAGGGCTAGCGAATGGTGGACTGTTACAGTGTAGAAAACATTAAGCAAAATGTTGTTTTCAATTACTCACCTGCCAACAGGTATGCAATTGGTCCCTGTTTTGTAGAGTATTTTTAAGACATCATTTCCACCACCACCCTTCATTCCGTTACATCAGTGCAAGTTACTCCTACCGTATTCCAAGCTGAACTGGCAGGTGAGTGTGGGCCTAACTTTTGAGGATTTGATCTAGGTCACATAACTGAGATGAACAGGGTGTGGGACAGATGTAAACCTCTCCGTGTCCCACCCCAGTCCAATTCTGCCATTCTCCAGAACACCACTTTTTGAGGACTTACACCACCGTATGTTCGACTGGTGTCAGTTCTGCTGACTGAGCTCCTCAGTCAGGCCTCTCCATATGGCTTTCAGAACTCTCCCCAGGACACATACACCCCCTACTGATGCTGATTTGCACCCTCCTTGGGCATTTTTACCTGGCCGGGATGTGTATTTAAGAGACATATATACCATTTGATTATTTACATTTCTAAGCAGTGCGTATAAGAACAATCCACAGAAACGAACAAAACAAAGCAATAATTATAATAATAATAAAAATCTCACAAAACGAGTTGTTACCTTAAAATGTATGTTGGAACCAGAAAGCCTTCGAACTCTGATCATGCCTCTTGCTTGCCTGAGTGGAAGACTCGAGAGGGGTGTGGACGTGAAGAAAATCCCCTGCTGTTCAAAGGCAAAATTTGCTTTCATTGCCCCACCTTCTTTTGTCTCTGGCCCTGTACCCCACTAGCATGTGACCCTCTGATGGCTACCCAGAAGGGAATGTAGCCCTCCAAGACTGTAAAAGGCTGCTTCCTAGATCTGTAATTAACACCCAGTTTTTATCTGTTAAGTAATCTCCCATCTTTTCAGCAGCAGTGATGCTGTAGATGCTTCATCCACTGCCAACCGTGGTGCAGTATGACCTCAACCATTGCTGAGCCTAGAGTGCCCTATAAACCATCAGAATCATCACTTGCAGAAGGGAAGTATAACTCAACCCCTAACCTTTCTTTCTTCCCCCCCCCCCACTCACCTCCAATGCAGCATTAGTGAACATTTTTGATGTCAGAATGATGAAGTATCCACTCTTTTTAAATCGAGACTCCTCAAATATGCCACGCTGTATCTTTTAGCCTCTGGAGAAAAAGTGAAAAGTGACTTTTCAGTTTTGAGGAGAGAATCATCAAAGTCTGACAGGACTGTCAAAAATAATCACTTTAATTTAACAAGCACTTACCACCGGTTGTATTATAAACGGTGTTTTGAGAATTCCTCTGTGTGTGTGTGCGCGCGCCTGCCTGCCTGCCTGCCTGTATCTGTTCGGGTCACCTTACCAATACTCCATCAACATGGCATGAGAAAGACAAAAATATAACCAAGAGAAGGGAAGGAATGGAAATGTATCATCAGCATGAAGGTGTGAGCTAAATACAGAGACTCTTGAGAACCTTTCAGAACTTGCAAGTCTCACCAGTGCAACATCTCCAACAGTTAGATCTTTGGGGGCATGAACCTCAGACCAGGGGGTCAAAGATGGCCTTCTAGGCCTCTCTGCCTGACATTTTGGACCCTTCACAGGCAGCCCATCTCAGTCATTCCACTCTCCTCAGACCACACCCTTCACCAGCCTTGTTTTGCTCCTCCTTGAGTGTTTTTGCCTGGATGGAATATGTGCTTGAACTCTGATAGTGACTCGTGCTTCTATGGATGGAGGATAGAGAGGTGTGTGTAGAATTTAGACTAGTGCTGCTGCTGCTGCTACTACTACTGTTACTACTAGTTCTACCATATAGGGCTAATCTCAGATTGATAGTTGCTGAAATGAAAGGGTGGCAGAGGTAAGTTGATCTGTTTATAGCTTTGATGGGGCATTGCACTCTAGGTAAAGGTAAAGGGACCCCTAACCATTAGGTCCAGTCGTGTCCAACTCAGGGGTTGCTGCACTTATCTCGCATTACTGGCTGAGGGAGCCGGCATACAGCTTCCAGGGCATGTGGCCAGCATGACTAAGGCACTTCTGGCGAACAAGAGCAGCACACGGAAATGCCGTTTACCTTCCCACCGGAGCGGTACCTATTTATCTACTTGCACTTGATGTGCTTTCGAACTGCTAGGTTGGCAGGAGCTGGGACCGAGCAACGGGAGCTCACCCTGCCGTGACACAGCCTCATTCTGAGCATTATTACTCATCTTGTCCTTCATCTTGTCCTTCATTAGATGTCAGTAAACCAGAGACCAAATTGGCAACCCAGTCAATCTGGTGTTATAATGTGGTTCTACTTTTTATTTTTTTTAAGAGTCACCATAGATGGAACATCATGCCCAGTTTCAAAAATGAGAGTAGTGTTAAAATTCCAGCATCTGTTCAAGCTACATAGCAAAATTGCACCCTTACTTTATAAACTCCTGAGGACATTAATCAATCTCATACTACTGCTGGGATTCCGGGGAAGTTTAAAGGTTATACAGTTGGTTGGAGTGCTCAGGGTGATTACCTTCCAGCTTGCTTATTCAACACTATTTCCATGAAACAATAACATTTTATGCACAGTAAGCTCTATTACCTCTCATCTGTTCGCGATGCTTCACTTCACATACAGGTGCCAGCTACCTGGGATATTAGTCATCTCTGAAAAATGCTTAGTGGTGCTCCTTCCATTGGCTACTACCGCAAATTGCTTCTGATTAATCATACTCAAGTTGCTTTACCTCTTGAAATGGACTCCGTAAGGAGCAAGGGCTGGAAAATGGAACAGCAGCTCCATGGTTTAGCCACCAAATCCAAATGGGACTCTCTGAGGTGAGAGAACAGAGGATTGTCCTTCTAATTTATGAGAATAACCTTTAAGAAAATTGAATTAGGTTTATAGGAGAGCATATTAGTGTTGATGTTGATAAAGAGGGTAATGAGAAGCGGATGATGAGGCAGATAAACGAGAGGTGCCTTTGCCTTTAGAGTATTTTTTTATTAAATCAATAATACATATTAAGTGTATTTTTGTATGATGAACAGAATGTAATCTACTTAGCCTATTTATTAGTGAGTTTGTCTTTCATTTAAGTGAAGATCACCTGGCTTTGAGGCTCAACTCCTGGTCATTAGTGGTTCAAACGTAATAGAGAACATTGTACAGTGGTGTTTGTTTTACTGTATTATATTATCTGTTTTGCATGTCACCTCAGGTCTTCTAGTGGAGAGGTAGTTCATAAATTCAACAAATGAATAAATAACAGTACATAATGCCATCATGTTTCATCAAAATCCATACAGCCATCAACAGCTTGGGAATGCAGGCATAATTTATAAGAATTAGATTACAAATTGAATGTCCATGTGAAGATGTATGGTTTGTTGTTTTAGATTGTGTGTGTGTGAATATATATCTTAAACAGATTTATGTAAATCATAATAGCTCTGTTACTGACCTGGGGCAGTGATACAATGTGGGTGCTGGGTCTCATGGGCAAGAGGATCCAAATAGGGGGTCTATGAAGGCCTGCTCCCCTCCCCTGCTCTCTGCTGTCAGGCCTATCAAGATGAGCACATGAAATTCTGCTGTGTGTAGGGATCCTGCTTGCAGTGCGGAAAGTGTTTCTAATATGAAAAGTTTGTAATGGTTAGAAGAACCCTATATAAAAAAATAAAAAAAAATCCTTCCAGTAGCACCTTAGAGACCAACTAAGTTTGTTCTTGGTATGAGCTTTTGTGTGCATGCACACTTCTTCAGATACACACGAAAGCTCATACCAAGAACAAACTTAGTTGGTCTCTAAGGTGCCACTGGAATGATTTTTTTATTTTTTATTTTACTATGGCAGACCAACACGGCTACCTACCTGTAACTGGACCTATAAATTAGGTTTGTACTGTTTCCTCATAATACAGCATGGAGGCTGGTGCAATATAAGGAGTTCATTGCAGCTGACATAAGAGGTGAAGCCATTCATGTCTTAAGCGCTTACAGTGCAATATTATGCATGTCTACTCAGAAGCAAGTCCCACTGAGCTCACTTGGGCTTACTTCCTGGGTGGGCAGAGGATTGCAGTGTTGGCCAGTACATTACACCAATTCCCTTCATGTTCAGCATGGATGAGGGCAGTTCCTCTTCATTGCCCCTGCCTTAAATCTAATGGAAGCAACTCAGCTGCTCCAGCTAACTTTTGCCAAGTGCTTTTGCTGCCCATTTACCCAGAATTTATCTCCTAGTACTCTCTTGGGTTCACAGATTGATAAATATATCCTCTGTGACATCCATGGCTGTCCCCTCACACCACGGTGACCCCCCCTCACACCACATTAATCTAACCTAAAGTGAGGAAACCTTTTCAGCTCAAGGGCCACATTCCTTTGTGGGCAACCATTTGGGGGCCATGGCAAAGGAGTGCAGAACAGCAGGTCCCTGCCGTGGGAAAAAGTAGGGGTTATTGAATCTCTCCAACATCTCCAATCCAGGCAATCCAGATGCATTTCCTTGCTTCAAGGATACATTCTGGCCAGACAAAAGTACTTGAGGAGAGCACAAGGAGCAGTCTGAGCTGAGGAAAGAAGGTACAGTCTGAGGAGAGTCCGAAGGGCTACATAGGTCCACATTTAGACCTTGGTTTTGAGGTTCCCCATTCCTGATCTTATACCTTGCCGTCATAGTCAAGAGATGAATTGGATATGGAAACTGGCCTTGTGGTCAGGTTTGCAAATCCTAACCTTCAAGTTATAATCAGAAAGCTAATCATCTAAAGCTGTAATTGATGGGGGTCCATCTTAACTGGTGACAGAGAGTGTTAATCTTACCACTGTGAGTTAAAAGGGCACTTAATGACCTGGCTTCCAAGATAACTTCAGGAAGTTAATGGAAGGACAATTTTGTATCCCCTCCTACCTCCAGCAACCCCCTAAAAGCTTATTTAGGGAAGGGCTGTGGGTCAGCGATACAGCATCTGCCTTGCATGCAGAAAGTCTTAAGTTCAATCACTTCAGTCTTCAGGTAGGGCTGGTTGCGACTCCTCCCTGAAACCTTGGGGAGCTGCTGCCAGTCAGTGTAGACAGTACTGATCTTGATGGACCAATGGGTCTGATATAAGACTATGCTTCCTATGTTCCTATGAATCAAGAAGGCTTAATGGAATAGTGAAGCCGTGTCATTAGTGTTTTCCTTAAAAAAAAAATGGAGAGGAACCATGCATATCTCTTTGGGAGAGGGATTTGAAAGTCGTAGGGACATTACAGTCACCTGAATCTTTTGCTAACTGGCTAGAATGCTGACCAATAAGGTAGGTCATGGCAAGGAGGGGCCAAATGGCAGGTGTTTCCAAACAGGCCAGTGGAGGGGGCCTCTGGAGATTCATATTTCTCTCTCTGATGATAACACTATGTGGAAGTGGCTACTGGTGAAACAGTTTGGGAGAGAATGTGACATGGAAGCTATAAAGCACCGAGAGAGGCAGGGGCGTAGCAAGGGGGGCGAGGGAGAGGCTGCCCCAGGTTCCATAATAGAGGGGGTGACAAATTACCAAGGAACAATTTTTTTGGGAATTTTTTTTTGGGAATTTTTTTGGAATTTTTTTTTGAAAATGCCTGCTCCGAAGGTCTTATCTTACTATACTAGGGATTATATAGCTATATATGAAATTTCATGCATATTGGTTAATATCTTGACCCTCCTCCACCAAAATAGCTGTTCACTTGGCTGTTTTCCTATGTCATGAAGGCTGGAATTTCAGTTCAGAGAACGCTTACTGTTCCCAACCCTAACCCTGTGGAAAGCCATCTAATTAGACTTTAATTTGATTTTGAGATGTTTTTAGGAGGTAATTTAATTATTGTTTGATTTTATACCAATGTTATGTATTTGATGTTAGCCACCCTGAGCCCGACTTCGGCCGGGGAGGGTGGGATATAAATAAAAGGTTTTTTATTATTATTACTTGTTATTATTCTTTTGTAAGAAAATATGAAATAACATAAAACAATTTTTGCGGGGGAGAATCAATGGGGGGGGGGGGTTGAGAAGAAATTTTCCGCACCGGGTACCACCTGACCTTCCCATGCCGGGGGGGGGGGACAATTTTTTTTTTGCCCCCGGGTACCAATTTACCTTGCTACGCCCTAGAGAGGGCCAAATTGTTGAAATATTATGTATGAAAGTATTTTCCTAAAGATAGCCTGGAATTTTCCCCTAACTCTATGGCTTTCTGCATCATGGCTAGTGATGTAAGAAAGCATAATTCCCCATTCCACCCTGTATTAGTCTCATGCATCACTGTTCCCATTCCTTTGCAGTTCGTCTTCCACTATATCATGCTATTCATCTCACTGTCAATTGTGGATAAATTGCATAGCTTAGTGGCGTAAATTATGCAAACTACATTATATTATTCCATCCCATTAATTTCAACGCAAAGAAAATGCAATACAAATGGGGGACATAATCAAATGCCCATTGTAGTTGTTGGATTGAGTGAACTTGGCAATTTCTGCTCCCATTTCTGTTTTTGTCGGAATTCTCCAACATCCTTAATCATGACGAAGGGCACTCAACAAAGAAGAACTTTTGAAAGCATGTTCTCAGATTACAGAAGCAATGGGAAACCCATTGCTGGATGACTTCCCAGATTTAGACATATTTGACAGATGGAACCCTGCTGAGTCAATTGTTAGGTCACTTTCCCAGCTAATAGAAAGCAAGAGCAAGGCTTCCAGAAGAACATCATGAAATTTGCACACAAAAGCCTCCCCAGTGCCAAAGGTGGTTCCAAGATTACTGTGTGTGCATGTGTATGCACTCAGGCAAAGCATCCTCATCCATTTGTATAAGAGGGAGAGCATGTAAACTGAGCATTATCTCACACGGCCTTTCTCGTTCATGGCTGCTGCATGCAGAGTGACATCATGAAGCCCTGCATGCTGCTATAAAAAACCAGCCTTGTTCTCTTTAGAAGAACATGAAACAACAGTGAGACAACTATATGAAAAGTACTTATTTTTGTGCATGCTTTTTGCAATCAAAAAAATGGATTGCAAAACCCAGAGAAGTGTGCAATCTGACTGGGAGTTGTGCTCCAATCCACAAGTAAGTTTGGGAACATTGGATCAAGTTGCTCCTGTGCAAAAGAATCATCCCCCATCCCTACATTTCACCCCTCTGTGCACAGGACCTACTAAGGCAGGCTAAAACTGAAGCATCTAGCCAGTGGAATAAATGGAATGGTTAACGTGCGCTCGCATACACAAAAAAATCCAACATGAAATAAGCATAAAATTAGCTAAACTAGAAATAAATGGATGGAATGAAATTTTAATTACTTTTAGATGATATATATTATGATGGATTCATTATGCTATAAAAATTAAGCTGACTGCAGGAATCGTAGGGATAGAGAACTGTGCTCATTCTGAGCACAGAAGGTTTGCCAGAAAAAATATGGTGTCAGGGACCAGTAGTAAGTAAGATATTATTATTATTATTATTATTATTATTATTATTATTATTATTATTATTATTATACCACCATTCATCCAAAGATAAATAGAGAATTAAACAACAAAGTACGTAATAAAAACAAGAAGAAAACAAACCAATAACCACCTCCCTCCCACGAACACATTTAAAGGACATTGACAAAGGTCTGCTTGAAGAGGAATGTTTTCACTGCGCACCTAAAGCTATATAATGAAGGTTCCAGACTCCTTCTTGGGGAGAGCATTCTGCAAATGGGAATCCACTACAGAAAAGGCCTGTTCTCATGTTGCTACCCTCTAGACCTCCCATGGAGGAGGCACCCGAAGAAGGGCCTCAGATGATTATCTCAGGGTCCAAGTCATTTTATATGTGAAGAGGTGATCCTTGAGGTACTGCAGTCCTGAGGCTTTAAAGCCTTTACAGGTGAAAACCAGCACTTTGAATTGGGCCCAGAAACTAATTGGCAGCCAGTGCAGCTGGGCCAGGATCGGTGTAATATGCTCAAACTGTGTTGCCCTGGAGGAGACTCTTGAGAGTCCCATGGACTGCAAGAAGATCAAACCTATCCATTCTCAAAGAAATCAGCCCTGAGTGCTCACTAGAAGGACAGATCCTGAAGTTGAGGCTCCAGTACTTTGGCCACCTCATGAGAAGAGAAGACTCCCTGGAAAAGACCCTGATGTTGGGAAAGATGGAGGGCACAAGGAGAAGGGGACGACAGAGGACGAGATGGTTGGACAGTGTTCTCGAAGCTACTAACATGAGTTTGGCCAAACTGCGAGAGGCAGTGAAGGATAGGCGTGCCTGGCGTGCTCTGGTCCATGGGGTCACGAAGAGTCGGACACGACTGAACGACTGAACAACAACAACAACCTAGAAGTTACGAGAGCATAGATGACAGAAGTTAGCTTATCCCTGTCCAGATAGGGGTGCAGCTGTGCCACTAGCCAAAACTCATGGGAGGCACTCCATGCCACTGAGGCTACCTGAGCCTTAACAAGGGCACATTTACCCGTCTCCCAACAGAGGTCATCATACAGGGTGACCAAAGCAGTTTTTGTGCCCAAACTGGGACTAAACCCCAATTGAAATGAATCTAGAAAATCAGTTTCCTCCAAAGCACCTGGATCTGATTCACAACCACCCACTCAAGAGCCTTGCCCAAGGAGCAGAGATTAAGTAACTGCCAACCAGTAGCTAAACTTTCTGAGTCCAGGGAGGGTTTCTTAAGGAGGTGGTTTTAGTACTGCCTCCTGCAGCCAGGCAGGAACCACTCCCTCTCACAAGGAGGCATTAATCACCTCCCAGGGCCAGCCAGCTATTCCTCCCCCCCCTGCTAGTTTTTTTTTATCAGCCACAAGGGGCAAAGGTCCAGAGTGCAAGTGGTTGCCCTGACCAGTCCAAGCACCTTGTTCACATCCTTGAGCCTTACCAGCTGAAACTCATCCAACAAAAGAGGACTAGACAGGCTCTGGACATCCCTTGAGATTCATCTGCTGGTGGATGCAAGCAATTTTCTTCAGGTGATGGAGGCAAGGAATCTGCAAATGTAGGAGAAAGTCACCCATGCCATCCTCGAAGATGAGAGGCAGAGGGGTGCTACTGAAATTTGAGACCCTGAGGTCCACCACTGCAGGGCAATCTAATAAACGCTGGAAGCTTCCAGATGGACAAAAACAGGAGCTTCTTCTCATGACACATAGTCAAACTAAGGAATTCACTCCCACAAGAAGTAATTGGCAGATTCATGGAGGTGAAAACTATCAGTGGTCCTAGCCTGTTCCCACAATGGTGGGAACAGCAGCTCCATGGTTTACCCTTCCCTGGTTGCCACTTTGCTAGTAGCAAAACAACACTGACAAGCAGTGGGCTACAGACCATTGTAATGGGCCAAGACACCACAAAGAACTAAAGACCTCTCTAGGATTAAGGCTGCTTGAGCAGTGGTCAGCTTGAGCAGTGGTCATTCAGGTGGCCCCATACATCTCCTTTAGGCAGAAGGGATTCTGGCAGATGAAAGACTCTCCAGCGAGGAGAAGTAAGTCATTTGGCACAGGCAGGAGGGGCTCATTAGGACTGTTATGATTCCGAGCCTGCTGTTTTCACAGCCACCTCTGCTTGCCATTTCAGCTGCAGATTGATGCTCATTGAAGTCCTTTTATAAACACATCTGGCAGGAAGTGGCATCTGTAACAACAGCTGGCAGCCAGAAAGGGAGTAGGAGACAGAAGAACAAAAAAGAAAGAAAGAAAGAAAGAGCTGTGAATGGATAGGGTGGTGGGGTGATGGCTTGTAAGCTATAATTAAGTCTCAGTGTTTTCCCAAAATGGACTTGATCCTATTAATATAAAGCAATAGACTAGCAGCCATTTGTGATATATTTAACAACTGAACTGCATGAGAAGCTCGACATTATCTAAAATAGTTTTGCATGCTCATGTGATAGCCTCTTATGAATTAATGTGGCAAGAAAAATGTTCACCTTCGATTCTGCCCCCAGACAGATTATACTGCTCAATGGGGAATGTAGGAAGATGCCTTATATACAGGGCTATCTGTGGGTGGAAACCTCAAGCCTTGGGACAAAATGTGGACCTCTCATTCTCTCTCTGTGGCCCTTGGGACTGTTTCCAGGCCACACCCCCTCCCTAGACACCCTACTGGCCCTGCTTCAAACTCTCCATGAGTGCTGTTGCCTGGCTGGATGGTGTCCTTGAACCCTGATAATGCCTTCTGCTTTCCTGGATAGAGAGGTGTGTAAATGTGTATAGAAACAAGGCTACCATACACAGATAAATTTACATGAATTGTTGTGGCTGATTTTGCCTCAGACCAACCTAGCCCTGGCATATTGTCCACAGAAGGGAATGCTACCCCAGGTCTGAAGAAGGTACTCACCCCTGTTTTATACTGACTAACAGTGGCTTTCCAGGGTTTCAGATGGAGGACCCTCTCAGCCCTACTTGGAATTGCTGGGGATTGAACTGTCTATCAAAATCCATTTTGATCTTAACAGAAAGTGGGAAGAGGCTTGCAAAAGCCTTTGCAAATCTCCCCCTCCCCTAAGATCAGAACAAGATCGGGAACTTAAAGGGGAAACAGAGAGATTCACAAAGGCTTTTGCGAGCTTCCTCCTGATTCCCCTTTAAGCTCCTGAGATGGGGAACAACCATGCTCCAGTCTCATTCCAATATTTAACCTCCACCCATCAGATGTCAAGTGGAAATTAAATCCTGCTGCCTAGTGTTCTTGTTCCCTACTGGGAACATAATGACTCAGTCAATGCAGGATTAAACCCTACCTTCCCGCTCTTCCGTTTACATCAACAATGATTTCAGATGACATTCAGGTTGACATACTTTGGGGGAAATGACCTGGTGGGCCAATATTTGCCCACGGGCCACAGGTTCCCCACACCTTCCCTAATACACAATGGAATACTAATGGTGGTTTAATGGTAGGTGACAGGTATAGTCAATCTGGAGTTTCAGGACCTTGGACAGTTCTAACAATCTAAAGTGACTTGAAAGGCCAAAGATAAACAATCTTTTTTACTGTCCCAAATTTCTCATTACATGCAGAAAGATTCTCTCTTCTGTGGGAACAGCACACTTGCCATTGCAAACACTGTGCTGTCCCTGTGCATGGGAATGTTCCATTTTAAATGGCATTTTATTTCCACTGTTTCCTAGAAACCAAGGGTGCGGAGGGAGGCAGAACCAAACCACCCAGATAACATTAAATGAAATAATTCTTAAAAGCCATCTTGTTCTGTATAGTAGTTATTATCAGGGCAAATAGCATTTTAGCTGTCATATCAAGGGAAGGGGATCATTCTGCTGTGAATAAGATTAAATCTGAAGGGAGCTCAGACCTGACCATCAGACTTATGATAACTGACACTCAGATGAAAACATTAAACTTAAAAAAAGAAGAATTCTAAAAGGTTTGCCTGGCCCTGAAGCAAATTTGCAACACTCACTTGTTCCATTGACTGTGTCATTGGCTCATGAAATTACCATTTTGGACTCTGACTTCATTCTTGTTCATTTAGGGAAGCCCAGGTTTATTTATTTTTCATATATAGACTGTCTTTCAGTATGATTATTTTTAAAGGAATGAAAAAACACAGTGATTGAATTAATAGTGTAACACATCAGAAGGCAAATTATTTTTATTGCTTCCCCAAATATGATTAGGATTGATTTATGGCATATAGTTGCTGTTTTACTTCTATAATGTGATCTGTGTGGGAAGTACCCTTGAATGTGACCCAGAAGCTTGAGCTGGTGTGGGATGCAGCAGACCCACTCTTGATGGATGTGGCCAGAGAGTTGAAATGTATCCAGCCAGCTTTGCAGGGACTTCCAGAACTAATCAAAGGTTCTGATATTAAGACTACATTGCCTGGGATCTACATAATGCAGTCCACAACACTGAGTAGCATCTTGGCTCAGTGGTAGAAGACACACTTTGCATGACAAATGTCCCAGGTTCAAATCCAGATAGGGCCCAGAGAAACTCCCTGCCTAAAACCTTGCCAATCAATGCAGTCCCTTGCTCTGAACAGCTTACAATCTAAAATTCAACAACGGGAGGAGAGCAGAAGTGGATGGGGGAATTGAGGCAGAGGTAAATCGGGAACCAGTATGGGGAGGGGCCATGACCCTGTGGTGGACCATCTGCCCTCAATGTAGAAGGTCCCAGATTCAATACTCAGCATCTCCAGGTAGGGCTGGGAGAGACCCCTGCCTGAAAACCTGGGTAGCCACTTCCAGAGAGTGTGGACAATACTGAGCTAGCTGAAGCAAGGGTCTGACTCAGTATAAAGCAGCTTCCCATATTTCTAGACATAGGATTGTGTCCCACTGAATTTGACTCAGAATAGACCCATTGAAACCAATGAACCTAATTTAGTCATGTCTATCATTTTCGAAGTGTCTGCACTGAGTAGGACTAAAATGCCATTCACAGCAGCCCTCTTTGCCAGTTCAGCTTTGCTTCACCATGGCCCTGCTCCAGGTACCTTCCACGTGCTGCTTTTATTTCTTAATTTTGCTACATCCGTTTCTTTCTTTCTTTCTTTCTTTCTTTCTTTCTTTCTTTCTTTCTTTCTTTCTTTCTTTCTTTATTACAACATTCATACCCAACTCTAAAATAAAAGATTCATGAAACAGTTTAAAAAAAACAAAACAGTAACACAATAAAATCCACAGTAAAATGCAACACACATAAAACTAAACTGATAAAACAGCTCATCGGGGTAGTGCACGGCTATCAAATACCATTACAACCAGTAAAAATAAAATACTTTTTTTTTTGCCTTTTAGCAAATACAAATTTTCCTGTTTGGCGTTTCTTCTTCCAATGACTATTCATAGAATCATAGAACTGTAGAGCTGGAAAGTGACCCCCTGGTTCATCTAGTTCATCCCTCTGCAATACAGGAATTAAAAGCCATTCTGCCTCTCTTCTGTTCCTCTCCTGCATTTTGCCTTGACCTTACTGCATGATGCTAGCTGGTAAGATAGCCCAGCCATTTAGATCTGGCTATTAATTTCAATGGGCCTACTCAGACTAGAATTTGGTTGGATACAACCCACTGTAAGTGGGTTTATTTTATAATAATATTATTTCATTTATTATAATTGTATTTCCTTGTGGTTTTCTAATATTTAGTGAGTGTTTTGATTGTTTAACTGCTACCATTGACCATTTTGCTTGCATGGAATTTTGTTGAGAGAGAGAGAGAGAGAGAGAGAGAGAGAGAGAGAGAGAGAGAGAGAGAGAAGTGGGATATAAATGTGTTAAATGAAGAAGCAAAAAAGAAAGAGGCTCAGCAGGCTGATGAAACAGCATTTCAGCAGGGGCACAGATGAATGAAAACTGATTTGTAACAAGCAAGCTGAAACAGGAGAAGAAGTGTAATAAGTGATCTGAAGAAGAAAAAAAATGTATTTGACGAGCACAGAGGTTGAGTACTCAGTTAAAGCTGAAGAAAGCAGCTCTGTGAAAAATGACCTGGTGAAAAATAGATTTGCTTCTTGCAGAGGCAAAGAATTGCTTCTCTGATGTTTGGCTAGTTGTTTTCCCTTGGCAGTGGGTTAGAATATTGGAGCATCTTCTCTTTGTACCCTCAGCTGAGGCTCTGAACAGGAAAGGATCTAGTTTTAGAGTGGGATTCCAGACACTGAAGGAGAGAAGTGAAATTGCAATTATGGGTGCTCAACATAATACAACAGAGCGTAACATAGGCCCTGTTGGATCAGGCCAGTGGTTCATCTAGTCCAGCATCTGAGGGAGTTGGGTATGTTTCACCTAGAAGAGAGGAGACCCTTGGGCTCCCTTCCAACTCTATTATTGTAGGATTCACAGTGGCTGACTAGGTG
Source organism: Lacerta agilis (assembly GCF_009819535.1). NCBI lineage: Eukaryota > Metazoa > Chordata > Lepidosauria > Squamata > Lacertidae > Lacerta > Lacerta agilis. The sequence goes on along the minus strand of NC_046324.1, from coordinate 32,826,785 downwards.
CCTATGGGTAGCCTGCAAGCAGGACCTGAGTGCCATAGCTATTAACTGGTTTTCAGAAGCATTCTACTTCTAACAGAGGTAGGGCATAGCCATTGTGGTTCATTCATTTTTAAGCAAATCAACCTGATTTGCAATTCTTAGACTATAATGTGCTTCAGAACACAGTTATCCTCTGGCTTTCACATTTTCTGCAGGAACTGAGGAAAGGCGAAAATGTTGACAGGGTGAGGAACATGTCTCACAGGTATCTGAAGAAGTGTGCATGCACACGAAAGCTCATACCAAGAACAAACTTAGTTGGTCTCTAAGGTGCTACTGGAAGGATTTTTATATTTTATTTTTTTGTCTCAGGGGACATTCATCCGTCACTGGTTGTTGCCTACAGTAAAACTGAAAGTGAATTTGGAGGTTTCTGTTTAGTTGACCTCTCTGTAAGAATTATGAGGAATGTGCACCCCCCTCCTCCTTCTATAATATTAGTTAAATATCTCAGGCAGGTTTCATACATCCCTAAAGAAGGGTCTTTCTGCTTCATGTCTCCATCTATTTCTTTGTATTCATGTCCACAACCTTTGTTTCCATCAAAATCCCTTTGAAGCGGTGGACTAGCCTGTTTCTTTCCTATTAAATTCTGCAAGAGGTGGCATTGCACATTTTGGGTGATGAATGAAATAGATTTCTGTAGATAGATAAAGTTTTGTGAATACAGATGTGCATTTGTCAAGGGGGAATTTGCCAGTGTGTGCATTTAATCCAAGGGTGGCCAACAAAATGATATCTTCTAAAGGTTGTTGGACCTCAACTCCCATCATCCATGATCATTGGCCACTGACTGGGAGCTATTGGGAATTGTAGTCCAACAACATCATCAGCTGCTTCAGATGTAATTTGTTGCCTAACATGATAAACTATACTGCCATACTGAGAGGCGTGGAGGAGATCCTTATCACTCCCTGTTTCCCCAGCATGTACAAAGGTGGCAAACCTTTCATTACCACTTTGGATTACCATTAGTGATCTCCAGATGTAGTTGGACTACAGCTCCAAGCATTCCTAACCACTGGCTACATTGTGTGGGGCTGATAGGAACATACAGTAGGAAGCTGCTTTATACCTAGTCAAAACTTTGGTCCATCTAGCTCAGTATTGTCCACATGGACTGGATCTCTACAGGGTTTCAGAAATGAGTCCCTTCCATCACTACCTGGAGATGTTGCCGATTGAGCTTTAGGCCATTTGTATGTAAAGCAGTTGCTCCACTACTGAGCTACAGCTTTTCCCTATTGTTGTAATTCATCGGTATCCTGGAGGATACCAAGCTTCACTTCCAAAGGGTTGTAACCACCATGCTCTGAAATATGGAGTGGAGAAGTCTGTTGTCCCCCAAATGGCAACTCTTCTTTCCTCCTGCAATACCACCTCCATCTTTGAATCCTCCTTCACACCACTAGTGGACGACAAAATTTACTAGCACCAAAGTACAAAATAAAAAATTAAAAAATAGTGTGCCATAATGAACTAGACTTGTTACCTTTGGTCACACAGTTAAAAATTATACCACAATCAATGAGCTAGTCATTGCTGGATCAAGCTGCCTGTCTCTAGACTCATGCATTGATGAGGAGATACTCTATGTTTACTAGAAATACTCTCTGCTGACAGTTTGTGACATCCACACAATACTCTTTAAAGTTCCCATCACATAAGTTGTCTTTCATGTTTAATCTCAAAGTACGATAAAGGGGTTTGGGGGAAGACAAAAAAGGGAATTGAGAGCTGTACTTGAGCCACTGCTGAGCTGAAATTCAAAAGCAAGGACACAGAAGAAGAAAGAGGATCTTCTTATTAGTGTCAGAGAATAAAGATGATCAGGTTGCAATGATCCATTATTTATAGGAATGCCGTTTTCTTCACTGAAACGTATTGATATATTTCTGTTCAAGTTGAACATTGATGTTGCACCCCCTTTGATGTCTGCATTTGTTGGCTGAGATGCATGTTGGAATTCAGGACTTTCAGACAGAGGACAAGTAAAAAAACACCACTAAACCAAATAGCCTTAATTAGGAATGTCACTCATGGGTCTTATGACATTCAGAATAGCCAAGTTCTGATTGAAACCCCACAAAAATTGGTCATACATAATTGTTTAAAATTGTCTTTATCCAGAGCAGGTCACCTTCATGCCTTCCTGTTCTGTAGCTGGTTAGAGGCAGTAATGGCTGGTGCCCATTGGGACTGATATGACAGACGTCAGGGAGCCCAAGAGTCAGTGGTGCCAGAACCAATGTTAGATAAGGAGAAATAATTCTGCTTTTGTCCATGTCCTTCCTGCTACTGAGTTCTTCCCAGACAACCATGAGACTATGGAGGAGGAGAAAGCTGACAACCAGTGCTACCACCTAGGCTACATTTAAAGCACTATGATACCACTTTAAACTGCCATGTAGTTTGTTAAGGGTGCTGAGTGTTGTTAGGAGGCCACTATTCCCTTCACATCACTACACTTATGGATTGGTTTAACCATCAGTACCTCTTCGTAGGGCACTGGGAAGAGTAGCTCGAGTCTGCTAACAACTCTCAGCAGCTTTAGCAAACTACAGGTCCCACAATCCATGACTGTTCAAAATGATAACTTGTTGCTTTATTATATGTTGTGAATGTGGCCCTAGACTGTTTGTAAGTAAGGAGGTTAGAAGATACGGACTGGCTGAGGACAGACTGAGCAGGGTGAGGCGCTGCCCCCTGCTGCCCTAATAGACCAGCCTCCACTGATTGGAGGACATTGGTGAACCACTCTGCATAATTAGCAGGCTCCTGGGTGCCACTCTGCAGCCAGGCCAACCTTCACAGACTTCACTGTGTCCCTGACTCAGCTCTGACATTCATATAGATGCTGATAATAGCCATGATGATCCAAATGATCTCTCTCTCTCTGTATATATAAACATTAGTAAATACTGGTTGCTGTTATAAATTCCACTGGCCTGCTTTCCCAAATAGCTGCACCTTGTCTAGTTTTTGGGTAAGAGAGGGAAGATACAAACACATTTGCAAGTACAACACTGGCAAATTCAGCAGGTATAAATACTTTCTTGGTTGCCACTGAAACACCTTGCTTCTCCCCCCTGCAGAAGTCTGTGGGTTGTTATGGCATGTGGGGTGGTGATATGAAGCAACAAGGGGATCAACTATTTTGGGCCTGATCCTCACCAACAGAGAAGAATGGGTCATTGAGGTGGAAGTAGTGGGGACCTTGGAAGGAAGTGACCATGCCCTCTTGGGATTCAATATATGCAGGAAAAGGGTTCAAGCAGGGTTCTTTCCCAGCTGTACATGGAGATGTCAGGGTTTGAACACAGGACCTTCTGCATGCAGAACAGATGCTCTATCACAGAGCCACAGATCTTTCCCCACATTCAAGTGAGTTTTGCAGAGGACTACAGCTCAAATGTGCACCAAATTTCGAAGGCGGTGTGTGGCCAAGGTGGAGCTGGAGGGGGCGTAGCTGCTCCCCAAATCAATAAAAATCAATAAAAAAATCATTCAAATATGAGGTTCTGCCCCCTCTAACAAAAATCCTGGCTACACCTATGCAAATATCTGCTTTCAGTCGGCTGCAAAAGTATATATGCACCCTTCATTTTCTCATAAAGTGAGTGAGCCAATAAGCAGATTCTCTCAATCAGACAGTTAAATGTTTGAGTTGCAAAAACTGCAATGTGCTAATTCAGCAAATGGCTGCAAGCTTCAGCACTAACACCCACTGAAATAATTAAGAGTTGGAACTAAATGAGAAGCGAATATACCAGGAAGTGCAAGAACAACAGTATTCACTTCCATCTCTAAACACTGTGCAGAGGCTCATGAAAGAGATTGAAAGCGACATGGAATGAATATTTTTTTTTTGGTGGGGGGAGTGAAGAATCTAACAGTTTTGCAAGATGGGAAGAAGAACATATTCCATAAGCTGAGAGTGTTTTGACAGTATCAGAACAAAAAGCGCCGTTCTGGTTTCCGACTCCCTTCCCTCCCACAGCTCCAGCGTTAATTCCCCAAATGTTATGGTTCAGTGTTTCCAATTCAGTGTTGAAATATGACTCGCTTTGTTCCTAAACGAGATTCCAAGCACCACTCCAGCAGAATGTTGAACCTTGTTTCCTTGCAAAAGCTAATCCGTAGCGCATGTTGCTATGGTTGTTAACATTTGGCGAATCATCCTGAGTGACGCCAGGAATGTTGATTCTGCTAATTGCACAGGGACTGTAATTCTGTGTGAAACAACTCAATAACCCAACAGATTTATGAGCCATTTAAAGATGTGCTGCTTGAGGCTGTTGCTCATGTTACCTCTTAATGACACTATCAATAGAGGGAGGGATGTAACTCTGTGGTAGAGCTTTTCATGCGGTAGGTCCCAAGTTCAGTCCCAGGCATTTCTAGTTTGGGTTGAGAATGTGCCATTGGAAAACATGCGGAGGTGCTGTTGGCCATCGCAGACAACACTTAGCTTCCTCCCCACTGCCTAACATTTCTCTGGCATCTCCTTTCCCCACAGCTACTGCATAGCCTATGACATAAATCAGGTGTGGGGAACTTTTGACCTGTTGGAAGTACAACAGCGGGGACCCTGAAAATGATACAGAAAAACAGAAAGCTGTGTGCTAAGGGCAGAAAACTTCTAAGAAGTTGGAGGGCAGTAGTTTTCAATGAAGCACATACTTTAAAGAGTTTGAGCACCTTCCCTGATGCTTACACTAACACAGAGCTGTCAGGACAGTAAGACTGAAAACAGGATATTCAGCACCACCTGAAAGCTCTTACCCTTGCGTCTAATGTCAAGGGTGTGTGTGTGGGGTGAGTCACATTATATGGAGGAAATCCTTCCTGACCTCAAGTAAGACGAGTGAAAATTCCTCATGCAATAACCTTCAGAGAGGCGTCATGCTTTGAAAGTACCTCGTTTGTCTTCTCTCTGCATCTGTTCTGCAGAGACTGTACCAGAATTTTGCTCATGCAATCATCCGGGATTCAGCATCTTCTTCTCTGCAGCACCATGGACAGAGTTATTAATCTTTGGATGTGAGTTAAAAGATTACTACATATTACTGTGCCCTTTTTGTAAAGAGGAATCCAGTTTCAACACAGGACTGGAAAGTGATGATTTATATTACACAGTGAAGGGAGATTTAAAATGAGTCTTTCTTTCTTTCTTTCTTTCTTTTTTAAAGGCTGGCTTTTATGTTCTTTTCCAAGCTCAGAAGAGACGTCCTGGATGCTGGAACAATTTGGCATTTTGGAGCTGGAATGGTGGAGGCTGATGAGTTACAGCACATGACGAAAAATAATAATAATACAATAGACCATGACAGTAGGGAGCTATAATTACTCTGCATTGCTCAGGGAACATTACCTTTTAAACGCAGAGCAGGGGATGTAACTGAAGTTTACAGCATCACGTCGAGAGAATACTTTCTGAACTTATTCTCCGACTTCTTCTTTACAAACATTGAACACTCAAAGGGGATGAGGAAGCTGTATAATTCCTTCAGCAAGGACATGAATGGCATTGTGTTACAAGAGAGATTCAAAATCAGGGTCTTCCAAACTAGGCTCTGATGCCCCTTGAGGCTTCAGTATAAATGCTCAGACACCTATGAGTACCTTCCTAGGTTCAAGCATAGCTCCACCCTTCCAGGAAGGACATCTGATTCCTTGGCTATGTTTCTTAAGGCAATGTGACCACAATTATCTTGCTAAGAGGCCCAGCTCAGCATGTTTTGCTGCTTGAGGCAAAGATGAAATGGTGGCCTCCTCCTTCACCCCTGGAGGTGACCTGGGGAAGCCCCAGTGCACTGAAGGTGGTGGGGGAGAAAAAAGGAGGCCATTGAGGAGGATGTAGTGGCAGGGAAGGCAGCAGAAGAGGAGGGGGCAGCAAATGCAGGAGGTGGCGAGCAGTGAGCTCTTTGAGGCCCACATCTGCTGCCCCTCCCAGCTGTCCACAGCCTGCCATCTGAGGCAGCTGCCTCACTGCACCTCATGGGTAGGCTGCCCCTGCTTCCCAAGTAACTGCAACTCTCAGTCCCCCCCCCCCTTCTTTCCTCCTCTCCCTGAGACAGAAGGGACCATGCTTTGCATGCGGGTTCAATCTCCAGCATCTCCATCCAGAGCTAGGAGAGAACCCTGTCTGGAATGCTAGGGAACCACTGCCAGGCAGTGTAGCCAATAATGAGCTAGGTGGGGGAATAGTTTAACTTGCTATAAGGCAAGTGCTTTTGTATATTAAGCGAAGAGCTGTAGCTCAGTGATAGAGCACTAGCTCGGGCTTGCAGGAGTTCCCAGGTTCAACTCCTGGCAACTCCAGGTAGGACTGGGAATGTCCTTTGCCCAAAACCCTGAAGAGCTTCTGCCACTCAGTGCAGCTAATATTAACTATACAGCTCTTGCAGTTTCATTCCAAATGGCCTGGGTGTGTTGCCTTTCTGTGCACAAGCCTCTGCACTGCCCCTCACATTTTAGTCTATGCAGGATTTTGTGGCCAGCTAGGAATGTAGAAACTGTTGGAGACTTTTCACTAGTCTTACGAGTCAAAGTTTTAGCTACCCTCTTACATTCCACTAAGTCCTAATCAGAGTAGATCCGCTGAAATTGGCCATAGCGATTAATTTCATTGGGTCTACTCTGAGTAGGACTAGCATCGGATGCAGCCCCTTAGCAGTTCTCAAACACCTTGTGATTCGAAGATTTTGGTTCCTGCATGCCACAAACCCGGAAGTGAGTGTTCCAGTTTGTGAAGGTTTTTTTGGAAGCCAAATGTCCAACGCAACTTCCTGCAGTTTCTGATTGAGTGCAGGAAGCTCCTGCAGCCAATCAGAAACTGAGCCTTGGTTTTTTAATGGTTTTGGGAGTCGAATGGACTTCTGGAACGGGTTCCGTTTGAGAACCAAGGTACGACTGTACATATTGTTTGTGCTGAGATAAAACTTCTGAGTGTAATGACATTTTCCACAATTCCTTTGTGCTTCCTTTACATAGTATGGAATAAGGTAATGGTAATTAATTCCCTTAAAATCCACCACAGTAGACAACAAGACAAATAATGCACTTGTTTCTGGAAGCCAAACTGCAGCCAAACTGAAACAGCACTGCATGTAACAAATATCTAGGGATATTTACCATCATACTGCCCTCTAGAGCTGGCCCTCTAGAGCTGGCCCTCCTATCAGCAGAAGTGACACTGTCTTTTCGAGGAAATGAAGCTTCTGGGCCAGCCTCTGTGGTACACAGCCTATTAATCTTCTCTAAAGGTTACAATGCCTGCATCCTTTACTGATGAAATTGTACTTGAATTCTTCAGAGCAAATGAAAAACTCCTGTATACCTGAAGGAGCATCTCCACCCCCATCATTCAGCCCGGACACTGAGATCCAGCGCCGAGGGCCTTCTCGGTAGTGGCGCCCGCCCTGTGGAACGCCCTCCCATCAGAGGTCAAGTAGATAAACAACTACAGTGGTGCCCCGCTAGACGAATGACTCGCTAGAAGAAAAACTCGCTAGACGAACGGCATTCGTCTAGCGGAAGCTGCCCCACAAGATGAAAAAGTCTATGGGGCTGCTTCGCAAGACGATTTTTTTTTTTACGCCCGAAAACCTCCGCGCTCCATTGCCACTTCGCTAGACGAATAATTCGCTCTACGAAAAAACTCGTAGAACGAATTATTTTCGTCTAGTGGGGCACCACTGTACCTGACATTCAGAAAATGCCCTAAACAGTTTAGGGAAGCTTTTAATGTGTGATATTTTAATGTATTTGATTTTTGTTGGAAGCCGCCCAGACTGGCTGGGGAAATCCAGCCAGATGGGTGGGGTATAAATAATAAATATTAACAACAACAACAACAACAACAACAACAACAACAACAACAACAACAACAACGGGGAGACAAAACTTCAAGATAGATGGAGCAAACTTTCCGGCCTCTCTCAATAATTCTTACTTATTTGCCATCATTGCTATTCTGTGGTTCTTATCACAGTACAGTCCCCCCTCTGTTTTTCTTCCCTGGGATATTGTAATAATAAGGCAAATACCTCTTTATAATTTTGCAGGCAGTTGAAGAGTTTTTTTCCTGCACTTTTAACTGCTTCCTTCCAAAAGTTTTCCACCAACTTTTGTGCTCGGTGTGGCTTTCCTTTGTCATTTGCACCAGAAAAAAAGGCTGGAGTTCTGAAAGAAATTTCCATTTGACAGAAAACTTTATTTTATAAATTCCATTTTCCTCCACTAGTGCCACCACCAAACACAATGAAGTAAACTTAAGAGATGAAGGGAGTTTGTAGTGGGAGTCTGGGGACTAAGGAGAAAAGCACAGAGTGGAGATAACAAATAAAAAAATCCCTTTTAAGGAGTGAAATTGGTGTTGATTTCCAGAGTGTCCTATCATGATGACAGTTCCCCCCTCCTGCCACACACACACACACACACACACACACACACACTTTGGACTTTATATATATATATATTAAAAATAACATGTTGCAGCCTCCAGGACTGCAGCTGGTGCCAAACACCCAGCTCTTTTATGGATAATTGAATAGTTGCTAATGTTCCAATTGCTGCATTTGTTTTCAGGCCAAGAGAGTGGTACTTCTAGTTGCAAGAGAATGTCAAAGGGATACTTCATTAATTTCCACTGAAAATCTTAAATGCAATATAAAAAGGGAAAGGTGAAAGCATATGACTTTGGGACACAGCTAACTAGATTAGCAGTGTAGTTCTGACTGCGGGCAGCGTCCAACATCTGTCTGCTATTGCAAGGGTTTGGGTGATAGTGGATGGCTGAGTTTTAATGCTGCAGAAAAGAAGAATCCAATGCACTCATTGCACTAACAGAAGCTCACAGCTCAAGAGATTGTGCAGTTTGTTGTTACCAGCAACCTGCTTGTGAGTTCTCTTTCACAAAGTTCTCCTGGCACAAAACCTCTCACCAGCTGAACAAGAATTAGAGCTTAGTGACTCTAACTTAGTTCTACATTGGATACAACCCTAAGTCTTGTTAGAAGCACCGTATTTTTCCATTTTATAAGACTAGGGTTTTTTCCTTTAAAAAAATAATGTAAAAAATTAGGGCCATCTCTCCCCATTTTCTTAAATCTGAGTCCCCAAACATGGGGGTCTGAGTCTTATACATGGGGGCGTCTTATGGACAGAAAAATATGGTAAGTCCTGTTGAATTCAATGGGACTTACTCCCAAGTGGGGTTGGAAAAGGCAATATGGGCATGTTAAGGCCAAAACAGATCTCTCCTTGCTCCATCTCAGAAAGTCATTAACTGTCTTGAAAACCTGGCTCATGAATAGGGAAGATTTTTCAGATAAAGGGCTTTGATCACCTCTGGTCAACCTCCTGAGGGGCACATTACTGTGATGAGAGAGAGCAGAGGCAAAAGAGGGCAGAGCAATAGATGTAAGGCTACTGCCTGCACACATTCACACGCCCCTTTCTGAGCTCCACCCAGGCAAGAAAGAGGCACGATCAGATGTGCTCAGGACACATCCCAGCCAGGCAAAAATGCACCATGATAGTGCAGAGGAGGGCTGGTGAGGGGTGAAGTTGGAGAGGCGTGTGTGGCCTGAGGAGAATCCCAAAGGTCAGGTAGAGAAGTCTGGAGGGCTGCATTTGGTCTGTGGGCTTGACATCCCTCCCTGCTGTAAAGCTTGCTGGAGAGGTTTTATTGCTCTTAATTTTGTAATTTGTACTCTACAATGCCTTTTTTATTATTAAAAAAGTGCCTTAGAAATATTTACTCTCGTTGTAGTTGTAGCCTGAGCCAGAAGATGGCACTGCAGAATTGTTACAGTATCAGAGGTCAGCATACAGAGGGGGGCCAAAGGGATCCTGGAGGAACCTAGAAAGCTTCACGTTCTAGTCTGGAATCCTCTGTGTGCACAACTTCCCTTCCAGGTGAGGGGTGCACTCTCAAAGTCTTGCCTCCCTGCTATTATATTACTACTCATTACTCAGAGGCATAGCATGGGTGAGGTGTGTGTGTGTGGGGGGGGAACCTACCACGCTGATAGCCCTGGGTGCAAAAAAACTAGGGGCATAGTTCTGCAGCTGCTGCACCAACTGGAGACCCTGACCCTCCTGCCTGCCTCCCCCGAGCAGCAACCTGAGCAGGAGCTGGGAGAGGATGAGCCCTTGCATCCCTCAGCTGTGCAGTGTCCCCCACCGGTGGGGGAGGTGGGCAGATGGCGAGACTCATGGCGGTGGTGGTGGCAGCACCCCAATCTGAGGAGGCGTGTGCAAATGTCCCACCACTGCTCTGCAACTTTGTCTGGTAGCAGCAGTGCTGTATGGAGGCTCTGATTAGGGGTGCAATACTTTCCTTTCCCTGGGCACTGGCAACCCGTGCTATGTCACTGTTTTAACTACACATCAGCTCACCTATCTCACAGGTTCCTCTGTCTGCTTTGCTTCAAATCCTCCAGATCACCCGCTCTGATCATCATGGTCTTGAAGTTTCTGATTTGATGGGGGGCACTTGGGCCATAGCTTAGTGGTTGGACTTCACATGCAGAAGGTCCCAGATGTAATTCCCAGGATGTCCATGTAGGGCTGGAAAAGACTCCTGCCTGAAATCCTGGAGAAGAGCTGCCATTCATTGGAGAATACCGGTAGGAGTGGTGAGCCTTTCACCCTCAATATTTTATTGCACTCCAATTCCCATCAGTCCCACCCAGCAAGGTAAATGGTTAGGAATGGTAGGAATTATAGTTCAGCAATATCTGGAGGGCTGCATGTTGCCCTCCCCTGAAGTAGACAATACTGAGCTAGAAGGACTAACAGCTTGGGTTGGTGCATGGTCACTTCCTGTGTACCTACATCCTTTTCTGCACATTCCTTCACTCATTTGTTCTACTCCATGATTTGGAAGAGGACAGCTACTTGTATGGAATGTGGCATAAGGTCATACTGTAAGCGTTGACTTGCTAGATTAGGCTGAGGCACAGCTGATCCAGAGATGTGGAACTTCTAGGGGGGCCCCAGATGTTGCTTGACTATTTATTTATTTATTTATTTATTTATTTATTTATTTATTTATTTATTTATTGTGTCAGCTTCTGGATGAGTCTCAAGGCAATTTACATAAAACCAACGAAAAGTATTTTTTTTTTAAACAGAACAAACACCTAAGGCAGAGACCTCTTCACCCAGTTGGAAAAAACTTGTGGAAACTAAAATGTCTTCAGTTGTTTCCAGAAAGTACATAAAGTGGGTCTCTGTTGTATCTCTCAACGGGGATGCTGTTTCCCAGAATAGAGGCAGCCACACAGAGTAGGCTTCTGACATTTTAGGGACTTTAAGCAGAGACTTCCCTGCAGATTGCAATAACCTACTGGATATTTTAGAGGGCCTTATATGTTAGTACCAACATCTTGAGCTTGGCTCAGTAGCAGATGGGCAGCTAGTGCAGCTCCTGTAGTCAAGGTATAAGATGGTGACAAAAGTTGGTCCCCACTAGCAGCCTAGCCACCATTTTCTGCACTACCTATGGCCTCTCCATCAACTTCAATGGTGTATGTAGATAAATAGATCTGTAGGGAGGTAGCTATTCCCTCATATATCAGTGCAAGGAGGGTGTGGAATTGCGTGTTGATACTGAACAGGTAATTAGACCCTTTTCTTCAATAAGAATGTGTTGGTGATGTATGAGAATTCCACCTTCACTTCTGAGAAAGGTCACATCAAGTGGGAAGGGTTCTGAGTAGGAAGATGATCAGTGACAGGAAAGGCGATGAAAAACTCTAATGGGTGCAGGGGAGGAGATGACCTGGGATTTAAGGAAAGATTAGGAAACATGATTGATCTGCCACCTCTCTACCCAGAAGGATTTTACCATTTTCCCCTTGAGCTTCTATTTTTTAATGAATTTGGTTTTTTGTCCTGTTGAACTTTTTTGTGAATAACTATATCCGTCAGAAGGAGATGGGCATTCGGCGAGTGAGGGGCGGGGAAGGAGGTAATAGGAAGAATATTAAGTCACAAGAAAAGAAGAAGAGCCCAGTTCGTAAGAAAAGGTCATAATAAAAGAAGAGCTTAGCTGAATCAGACTGGTGGACAATCCAGTACAGGAGGTGTGCAGAACCTTTGACCCTCCAGAGAACATAAGAAGAACCTGCTGAATCAGACCAATGGCCTATCTAGTCCACCATCCTGTTTTCACAGTGGCCAACCAGGTGCTCCAATTGGAAACCTGCAAGCAGGACCTGGCTGCAGCAGCTCTTTCCCCAGTTGTGAGAGCCAGCAGGTATGCTGCCTCGGGCAGTGGAGAAAGAACATTTTATTCAGGGTTGAATAGCCACCAATAGCCTTATCTTCCGTGAATTTATCTAATCATCTTTTAAATCCATCCAAGTTGGTGGCCATCACTGCCTCCTGAGGGAGTGAGTTCCATAGTTAATGTACTGTGTGAAGAAGGACTTTCTTTTTCCATGCCTTGCATATTTTTATACACTTCTATCATGCCACCTCCTACTTGCACTTTGGGGCTAAATGAGGGCAACTTGCTTGGGATACACATTCAAAAACATCTGGAGTTGACACAGCATGCGCGTATGTGTATGCCAGATCCAAAAAGCAAAAGTCAGCCCTGCTTGCTGCTATAGGCATCAGTAGAAACATAATCTTTAGCGCACCTCATGGCATGGTTATGTTGTATTATGTGCAGAATGCAAATATTATTATTTTTGATGCAAAAATATATATGAAGTTGTCACAGCACGCGTGTCTGCCAAAGTCTGAAAAGCAAATGTCAGCCTTCCTTGCTGCCACAGATGCCAGCAGAAGCATAATATTAAGCCGCCAATGTTTCATTACTTTTCATGTATACTGTGCACAATGCAGTTTTGTTTTTGTTTTTGTTTTTTTTTAAAAAAGAAAAGAATTGCACAGCAATTTCTATGCACTTTTACGAGAGCGCCTTGTATTGGCTAATGAAGACTCTGCAGGATTCTATTTTGGAATCGTAAAAGAAACATATATTGGGTTGTGGCTTATTTTATTTTATTTTTACAGTCTTTCCCCAAATTGCTTTCTGACTAGGGATTGCTACTGGCACATCTCATGCACTGTTAAACGCACTAAGTATTTGGTATGTAATTATGCACTTACAGGGTTTGGTTTTTTTTCCCCTAAAGAAGAGGCAAAGAATGCAAATAGTTGCTGTGGTACAAACCATTATTTCTAGCACTTCAGGCTTCTCTTCCCCCCACCTCGACTCAACTCAGGCAGTACAGGACTCAAACTGAGAGCTATTAATGTGAATTAATTATTCCTCCTGCCAGCTTCTTTACAACTTACTCAGATGAAGGATTCTTAAATGTACTGTGCATTGCAAATTTGCATGCATTAAAAGCAGTGTCTTTGCTGCTGTGCTGCCTCCCTCCCCAGTACACTTATCAAGTTATCCACGAATTAAAAAGAAATGGCTGAGCCATTTCAACTGGGGATGTCTGGGAGCAAAATAAGAACCCAAGAAGGGCCTGCCGGTTCAGGCCAATGGCCCATCTAATCCAGCATTTTGTTCTCCCAGTGGCCAAGTAGATGCCTGCAGGAAATCTGCAAGCAGGATTCAAGGACAAAAGCACTCTCCCCACTCATGGTTTCCAGCAACTAGTATTCAGAAGTATACTGCCTTCAACCACAGAGCCCTCAGTAGCCTTCTCCTCCATGAATTTGTCCAGTCCTCTTTAAAGCCACCCAAGGTGGTGGCCATCACTGCCTCCTGAGGGAGTGAATTCCATAGTTTATGAAGATAAAGCCACCAGTGTCTATTAGCCACAATGGCTACATTCTTCCTACTACCACTGTCAGCAATGCAAACAGAAATGGTACTATTGCACCTGGGTCCTGCTAGCAGGTTTCCTATAGGTATCTGCTTGGCTACCATGAGAACAGGATGCTAGACTAGATGCTGAAGCTTTGGCTAGATCCAGCAAGGCTGTTGTTACATTTGTTTGTTCTTACATTGATCCCAGGAAGAAGTAATCTTCAGATGCAACAGCAGGGCTAACATCCTTATGTCCTTGTGCACTTCCCACAGGCATCTGGTTGTTCACTATGAAGAGCATGATGTGGAACCAAATGTCCCCTTGATCTGATGCAACAGGGGTTTTCTAGGTTCTATTGTCATGCCCTAATGGTGCACTTGGACAACAACTCCCATCAGCCACAATGTCATGGATGATGGAAGCTTTAGTCCAACAATATCTGGAGGGCACCATGTTAGCCACCCCTATTCCTCCTTGTTGTTAGTGCTTTTTTCAGATGGTACTCAAGGGTATGAAGTACCCACACCTCTTTTTTTGATGTAAAAAGGTGTGGCATTTACTGTAACAACTTCATGCACCGACACCTGTTTTTCTAGAAAAAAAGCACTGCTTGTCATATACAACTGGTTTTAAACAACTAATTTAAGAGTATATTCCACCCCACTCACAGAGTTCTGTTTTATCTAGCCAGAATGTTGATTACTGAAGACTTAAATAGCCATATTGGTAGTAGCTGAGGTTTTTTTTTTTTTAATTAAAAAAACATATGCTCAATATTTGCATTGCAACAGCATTATTTCTGAGGAAGAGTGTTGCGAGCAATGTGGGAGTCTCATAGGTGGAAGTACATGGTATTGTGTACATTTCAAAGGGGTGGTTGTCTCCAAGGAACTTAGTAATTTTCTAATTGTTCTTCATGTCATCCTCACACTGCTTGTAGTCATTGGGAAACAATAGCAAAAATTGTGCTTAAAATAGTTTAGTGCTTAGTGCTATTTCAAGTGAAAAGAGAGAGGGAAGAATGAGATAAAGTAATACCTTCACTTAATTGCATTGTTTAAAGTGGTATGATACTGCTTTAAATGTATAGTGCAGAGGGGACCCAAGACTGAGGATTTTTCATGCACTGAATGCCTTCTGCCAAGACGGATGCCAGCCTAAGGCCTCTGCAAAGAGAAAGCAAAAGGAAAATCTCATTATTTACCTTCAATCTCAGCACTGTTGTGCTTAGACTGCCCTTTAGAGTGGATTTCAAAAGACGAGTTAGAGGGATTTTTTTTTTATCTTCGTGCTCAACACTAAGTACCACCTAGCTGAGATTGGAGATAAGCCTTCTGCCCACTCATTAAGAGAAAAAAATGTCATGACCCCTGAATCTAGCATTGTCATGACATGGAGTCTGGGGCTGCTGGGGCACCAGACTGGGAACTGAGTCAGAGTTGAATGCTGAACATAGAGCAACGTTTTGAGCCTGAAGCTGTGAGAAAGGAGCTCCCAGCTTTTGCTGGAGCAGGTTGCTCACTTGGAGCTATCCATGGTGCTGCAACCTTTCACCAGGCTCAACACTTCCAGCCCATGTCCAGAACAGGACAAAAAGACTGAACTTCCACTACCACCTCAGTGCTGGAGTGTGAGTGGGTAAAATGCTGCCTTTTTATTCTTGAAGAGCAGGCAGGGGTCTTATTTCCAATCTCAGCACTGTGGTGCTTAGTGCTAAGATTGAAAATGAATGACCCCTATGTCTTCCCTTTAGGGAAGATCTCTTAAGTTAGATGCAAAGACATCTTTTTTTATCTCCTGATTTGCAGATAAAACTGTGGGGGCTGGGGGGGGCAACTTCTGACGACTTGGCTGACTGTTAGCCATCCACGTTGTAACTAAAAAATAAAAATAAAATATCCAGCTCTGAGGCACTGCAAAGAAACCCTCCCCCTTTGCTGGGCTGCCCAACTTTCACAAATGCCCATGGAAGGATGTATTCCAGAAAGCGGTGGGAAGATAAATCTTAGTCATAGTAGAAGAAAAACAAAACAGACTTTTGTAATTTAATGTCATCCTGAGGAACTTGTTGTAGTGGCTACTGAAGTGTTAGTTTGAATGCCTCAATGAAATTTTGCCCATCTCTTATCACATGAATGCTGCCCAGATGATGTTTGTCTGTTTAATAATAATAATAATAATAATCATTATCATTATCATTTAAAATGCCGCCACCACCATTGGGTCAATTTATAACCTTATTAAGGTAAGTGCTAAACCTTCAGAGCCTGTAATGTCAACTATGTTTTCCCCACTCTCTTGTTTTTAGGTGATTTTTTTTCAGGTGCATCCCAAATGTGCATTATACTGGTGAATGTATTGAAGAGCACTGATGAAAAGTGTACATTTTATGTAAAGAGTGTGTATTTTACATAAAATGTGAGCACAAAATGCATATAATGGGATAGAATAGACCTATGATTGAGTACCAGCAAGACTGCAACATGGCAGAATATGTTGCTCAGCGCATATCTGTGTATTTTAGTAAGGTGCATACATTTTTGAGCAAGAATCCAAAACAGAAACCCTGAAAAAAAACCTACTGTAGACACCATCAAATGGAAGTCAAGAGATGTGGCTCAGGTAATTTCCCTTAGGAGATTATCTCATTGTCTAGTAGATGCCTCTGCCAGAAAGGCATTTATTGCACTAATGCTATTTTTTTTTTCATTTGTCACCAATTATTCCCATTGTTCAATCCTATACTCCAAGAGTGAGGCTTCAACTCCTCTGCATTTACTAAAGTTGTGTTGAGTTCATACAATGCCTTCTTCGTTTTTAACCATCTTTCATTGCAACAGAGCAGATTGCTTTACTATCTAGGTACCTATGGGTAGCCCCAGAAATCGAAGCTATGCATACCAGTGTCCATTTCCCATAAGGTTATATACAGGCATCATGACTAGCAGCCATGGATAGCCTTATCCTCCAAGAATTCCTCAAAAATTGTTTTAAAGCTGTCGAGGTTGGTGGCCATCAGGGTGGGATATCTTTGCAACAGCAATGATTATTTAGTTTGTAACTTAAGGGTTAATTCTGTTATCAGTAAGTCAGCTAACCAAGAGGCTGGGGAGGTGTTACTTAGCAGAGTGAAATGGTTTGCTGAGGCAGCACATGCCCTGATTGATTCTGTTGTTCCTCCATATGTCTGGTTGAATGTCTCTCTGCAATATACAAGCATAAAGCTAGAAATACCAAACTCCTCTGCTCCTGTTTCTCCTCAATTATACACTGTTTTTGTTCAGTTTCTTCAGTGAAGTGTCGCAACTTTTCTTCAAAGGGGGTGTTGCTCCCATCACTCAATTATTTGGGTTGCCCTTTTCAGAACCCCATCCCCAATTTCCCATCCCTGCATTATGATATTTCCTTGGGGACCACCCGAACCCTTACATCTCAGTTTGATCACTGTGATCATCTGTTGCAGCATCACTGCTCATCCTTTGAGTTGGTGAGGATCATGTGACATCAGCATGGAACCAGGCCTTTCATATCATTGCCCCCACGCCTACGAAATGTTCTTCCATTAGAGATTCAGCAGGCACATGCTATACTAGCCTTCAAGCATCCGCTTTGCTGCCAGGTTTACACAGGTTTACAAACCTTTGCTGCCAGGTTTACACAGACAATTGAGAAAACATTTTCCATAATGGTGCTCTGTTTTTAAATTTTTTGTGTGGTTTTTATTGCATTATAATTGCTTTTTTGTAAAAATGAAACTGAAGTCTACAAATACTTTCATAAATAAATAAATAAATAAATGTTGGCTTTTATTTTATTTCCAGCTTCTGCATGTTTTTAGGGAGTACAGATTTGGGAGGTTCCCATTAAAATGCACACCAAACAGATTTCTCTCCCACCCCATATTTCTTAGGGCAATGTAGGAAGAACACTCTGAACAGCTAAAATTATTCTGTAGAGCGGCCTCTGTTCATATGATCAGAGATGTGATTTGGCTCATGTCGCTTTTTGTTAGCTTTCGAGAGAAAGAGGAAACATTACATTTTGATCTGATTTCCCCTGGGTGAAAATAAAAATCGTTTTTGAAGTCTTAGATGCAGCCACTGTCATAAGTGAATCCCACGGCATTTTGTACTGGTTGTGTTTATATTGCTCCTGCAGATGAAACACTAAACGGTTAATAAATGTATCGTAAGACCTCCTTGGCATTTTGTTTCCATGACTGGTAAGCTCCAGACGTGTGGTTTAGCCGGTAGCTACTGTATATTAGAAAGCTAAAATAGATGGATCTCATAACTTGGTGTTGGAAAGAGGTGTGAGGGCGTTGGAGGTAAAGCATTAAACCCAATCAGGAAACAACATCACAGCTCAGACTTGCCAGTTTTTAACCACCATTAAGGTCAGTTTCCTTCTCCATGAGGGATTCGGAAACTTGATGTGCCACCTTCCTTTCTATTATGTTATCAAGCGCCCATTAAGTTTGCCCCATCTTCTCTGGCCCATCCTCGTAAACCGCTAGCTTCAGAATCCATCATGCATCAAGTGTTTATTGCAAGGTACGGTTCAGCTTTGCAATGACATTACGGCTTCCTTAAAGCCATCAGCTACAATAAGAGCTAAAGTGAGTTACATGGTTTTGACATCCCATTCATTGAAGCCATTTCCTGATGGCCCAAGCGTAATGATTGCAAGGGCAAGCTGATTTCTTACTGTTTAAAAGGGAGGAGTGATGGTTTGTGATTAGACCTGGGATGGGTAACTGAGCTGGCTTATTAATAGGGCCTGGAAGAATCAAAGAGCCAAACCTACTGTTATATCAGATGAGAGCAGTGGCAGAAAATTATGCTGGGCAGAAAATTAGGTTAGTTATATATATATTCTTAAAAAAAACAGCATGAAGGATGCCACTTTGATGTTCTGCCTCAAATGCCAAAATGTCTTCCTGGAGCCTTCTTGGAAAAAAGATTATCCATTCTGTCAACCCTAGGGTTTCCACCAAAGTTCACCTTTAAACCTTGAGGTGAATTTGGCAAGTCCTGTTCAAGCAAGTGGCCCCTCACATTTAAAGAGAAGCAAAATAAATTTTAAGAGAAGCAAAACAAGAGAGACCTTGGCATGCTCTTGCTCAAGATTATAGCTGGCCAGACCCTCATCTAGAATATTCCATTCCAGTCCATTCCAATCCCTCTCCTCCAGTTTCCCTCTCAGCCAGTCATTACCATTCCATGCCCACTACTCGGCATAGTCAGGGTTGTATCTAATGCTAGTCGTACTCTGATTAGACTCATTAAAATTAATGGGCGTGGCTAAATTAGGCATGACTAACATTGGATGGAACCTTCTGTTGGTTGTTTTTGATCTGCCCTAATGTGTTCACTCACCCCTAGGGACAAGGCACCATTGCATGCCAGTTACCGGGAAACAAACAACAGGTATTTGCACCCTCTTGCAGGCATCCCAGAAGCATTTGCCAGGCCACTGTAGGAAGCAGGTTGTGGACTAGGTGGACCTCTTGCTTAATCCAGGAAAGCTTTTCTTACAAGTTCCTCTAACAGTGAACTTGGTGGTGACCAGTTCTCCTCACATAGCTACAAATTTCAGAGTGGTTTAATAAACAATTCTTCTTTCCAGGGAACTCTGAGCATTGTAGTTCTATGAGGGCAATAGAAGGTCTCCTAACTACTCTCAGCACAAACTCAGAGTTCCCAGGATTCTTTGCAGTGGGATCCATAACTGTTTAGAGTGGTATGATACTCCTTTAAATGTACAGTATAGTGCAGAAGGGGTCTTAGGGAAAGCTCAAAACAAGGGATATTGTTTTTAGAATAAAAAATAATGGAGTAACCAAGGCTGTGTTTACCTGGGGGTGCAAGGGGTGCAGGGCACCCGGGTGTTGAATTCTGGGGGGTGCTTGGTGCTGAAGCCGCCTAAGCTCTTAACTATCTACCTGTTATGAAACAATAAATAATTTTGATCAAGCTAGAAAAACAAAATACATATATACCTAGGTATTACCGAAATGTATACCTACTGTTTCACTAAAGGACTTTTGACTTTGTGCACTCATTTACCAAAAACGCACCATGCCAGTGGCAGCACTTGTCATTCACAATGGAGGCGCTTGTCAGACTCAACGACGGTGCGCACAACTAAATTTGGGGGTGCTGGGTGGATCTTTGCGCACCGGCTGCATATATGCTAAAGACTTGCCTGGGAGTAACGCCCCCACAAGAAACCCAGCCCAATGAAAACTGAGTCTACAACTGTTGGAAAAGATAAACAGTGTTGAAGGGGAGTGTGGAGTGCCTTGGTCAATCAGCAAGCAGGGGGCATAATGTATTTAAGGGAATCTCTGTTAGTGCCTCAATGGCTCAAATGCATTCAGTGTCATGGGCACTGCAAGATTCTTACATGTATATTACCACCAGGGGCTGCTTCACAGGGAAGGGAAGGGTATACATGGAATAAATAATACTGGATCATTTTTTAAGCCATGTAAGCAAGTGACCATCCCTTTATCTTATGGCAGTGAATCCCACAAGTTAATCAATGCCATCTTGGAGAAGAAGCAGTTTTGTTTGTCTCCCTCAATCTGACCAGTAATTACTCTCCGCAGGTATCCTCTTGAGATTCAGCATTTGGGAGGGGGGAATTTTTTTATCCTTGCCTTGCTGGACAGAATAGGATGGCCACCCCAGCACCATCTACATTCCCCTCCCCCCTGCTCCCTGTCCCTTCAGCTATAGATGCTGCTGCTGTAACCTTACACTCTTTCTTCCTGCGACACAGCTGCATTTCAACCCCAACCCAACCTGTCAACCCCCACAGTCTGGGGCTACAACAGACGGTGGCCTGATTAGGAGGCTGGTATCAGCACTGGGTGCAGCCAACAGCTGGTTGCTTGGCTTTGTCGTAAGGGTTGGCATGTATGGCAAATGTTCCATCTGTTCAGTCGATGGCTCGATCTGTAAGTAGCTGCTGGGCTGTTTCCTAAGCAGCTTGGCCACACTCATGTGGGGAAAATTCAACTCTGGTCCCCAAAGTCCCAAACACGGGCTCCAATTACATAGCCTCGGCAGCCTTCTGCTGTGTTAATAACATTTGGACTCGCTCAGACACCCCTTTAAGTTAAGATTGCATCTGCTACTACAATGTCCTGGAGTTAGGAACCCCCTTGCCTAGTATTGGGGACTATTTGAGGGTAGCTGTGTTATTGCAGGACCGGCATAGTCGTTAAATGCTAAGAAAAAGATAAAATGCAAATTCTGGAAGTCCGTGGAAAGCAACTTCCTATTCCTTGCCAAGGAACACTAGGCAGATTTTGAGGATTTCCAAGGACTTAATAGACAATTAATCCTCAAGAAGTCCCAGTAGAAAATATAAATGTCATATCATTGTCAGTTAGGATGAATTGTGTCAAGAAGTTTCCCAAGGTTAGCAGGCAAACGTAAACAATTAGGGACACCCAAACCCTTCCTGGATCCCGACCCCTGCTGGTAGATTCTGTTTCAAGGTTCACCGTGTTTCAATTACAGCCTGAAATTTCATAGTTTTGCTTCATGGGTCCAGAATCTAACTACCCGCCAAGTGCCAGAAATGTCTGGAACTTCAGGAAAAGTAATTTGGCCAAAGCACACACTTTATTCAACATTTCTTCAGTGCCTTTGTAATTCCACTATGAACTTCAGGAAGTTTCTATGATGCTCCATCAAGCTCCAAATTGTACAAAAGAAGCCGGTTTACTTAAATCTAGGTAACTGGCAAGCTTAAGACACTGAGTGATCTCACTTATCCTAGAATCAAGAGTTGAAAGGGACCCAGTGGGTCATCTAGTTCGCCCCCTTCAATGCTCACTAATAATGTTATGGTTGGTATTCAACTATGTTTTAATCAGGGTAAAACTTTGTTCAATGCCACTCATTGAGCTCTGGCACATATATATGTCTGGGCAGGTTTCATAAAGAAGTGTAAAGTCAGTTTTGTGTTTTTATTACCAGTTGTATCATAGAGTGGGGTGGGGGCTTAGGTTCAGAAAAGGGCAATCAGAATACTCAAGGAGATGGAGTAACTCCCCCATGAGGAAATGATGGAGAAAAGACAAGCAAGAAGGGACATGATAGAAGTTTTAAAATAAGGCATGGCATGCAGCAAGTAGATAAGGAAATGTTTTTTTCTCCCACCTGCATAACAATGTAACTCATGGACGTCCAATGAAGCTGAATATTGGAAGATTCAGGACAGATTTTTTAAAGAAGCATTTCTGAATGCAGCATGTAGTTAAACAATGCGACTCAGCCCCACAGGATGCAGGGATACCCCCTGCGATGGAACCCCTCTCAAATTCCCCCTGCTACTATTTATTTCTCTGTGGTGGTGTGCCGTGTACTCTTACACACCCACCCCACCTGTACTTCGAGGTCCGTCTAAACTGCCAACATTCCCCCCCCTCCACTCGGGGTCCTGTAGTAACAAGGGTACTCCAATTCAGCCACCGTGGCCAGTTATAGGCTTGGCTCTGGGCTACTGGGATGTAAAGTCCTTTTGGCCTATAGTCCAGGGCTTCACTCACGTTTGATCCCTCCCTGGCTACTGTTACCTCAGCTCATAGGGCAACTATGTGGCACTTCTAGGCTTTTAGTCCCTGCACCCCTCCTTAGTGTAACTCCAGGACCTAACTTATCACCCTGTAAGTCTTTTGGTCCACTTCTCCGAGTTCACCCACTTTTGAGCCCTCCTAACCTGCTGGGCTTTTGAGCCCTCCTAACCCTGCTATCTTAAAAAGCAAAGACATCACCTTGCCGACAAAGGTCTGTATAGTTAAAGCTATGGTTTTCCCAGTAGTAATGTACGGAAGTGAGAGCTGGACCATAAAGAAGGCTGATCGCCGAAGAATTGATGCTTTTGAATTATGGTGCTGGAGGAGACTCTTGAGAGTCCCATGGACTGCAAGAAGCTCAAACCTATCCATTCTTAAAGAAATCAGCCCTGAGTGCTCACTAGAAGGACAGATCCTGAAGCTGAGACTCCAGTACTTTGGCCACCTCATGAGAAGAGAAGACTCCCTAGAAAAGACCCTGATGTTGGGAAAGACTGAGGGCACAAGGAGAAGGGGACGACAGAGGATGAGATGGTTGGACAGTGTTCTCGAAGCGACTAGCAAGAGTTTGGCCAAACTGCGGGAGGCAGTGAAGGATAGGTGTGCCTGGCGTGCTCTGGTCCATGGGGTCACGAAGAGTCGGACACGACTGAACGACTGAACAACAACAACCTGCTGGATCAAATAATCGACGATATGTCTTGGCACAGCAAGAACAAGGCTTTATTTTTCACCAAACATAACAATCTTAATATTTCTTTTGTTTACAAGCTTAGTTACGATAAGGCATATCTTCCTTCAGTTGAACATCATCATTATTTCAAACCTAACCACCACTATCCTGGCCCCGCACACCCTCTACCTTCCAGTCACCACTCTCCCTCTGCCCACTTCTCCTCTCTCAATGGCTGCTCCCTCCTTTTAAAGTGCGGAATGTCCCGCCTCCCAACAGCGAACTGTCACTCTAATGGAGTGCAATTTAACTCTTAACTCCCTGGGGATACTCCGAAGCCCTTAACCTAGCACCAATCCGTTACAGCCCCCAATTTCAATAGCTTTAAAAGAGGATCGAACAAATTCACGGATGAGGCTGCCAATGGCTATCTTATTCTCGCAGTGGTCACCCAGATGCCTGTGGGAAATGCTCAAGCAGGATCTGAGCCTTCTCCCTCTCCCTGCCTCCCCACAGTCTCCAGCAACCAGTATTCAGAAGCATTTCCCCTTCTGTCTGTGGAGGCACAGCACAGCAACCATAGGTAGAAGCAATTGATAATAGTTTTATTGCTATTCCTAACAGGGTAGGTGGAGACAAAGTTCCATAAAAATCCCAGTTGTGCCACTTGGGTGTGATAGCTCTCACACTCATTTGGCAAAGATAATTACCTCCCCCACCCAAAAAAAAAACACACACACTGAAACCCCCTAGATAATTTTAAGGTAAACAGTAGATGGCAGGATGCTCCTTGAAACTCTTTCCAGGTTTCCAATAGCTAGTGGACTGGAACTTAAATTATGCCAGGAGTTATTTACTTCAATAAAATGCTCAGTGGGCCTTTTTTGCGGTGGGGGTTGCTTTCCTCACTCACCTGCCCCCGATGCTGGGTGACATATAAACAAATCAAGAGGTTAGAATCCCATTTGACTATCATTTTGAGTGAAGTTTCAGGGAATGCCTCCTGACAGGATCCATCTCTTCTCTCCCTCCCCTACCACCACTCCCCCTTCCTGATATCTTCACAAGGACATGGAATATACTTTATGTCAAAATATATGTGCTCACAGCATGAGGCACAGAGTGCAAGGCCATTTCCAGATATGAGTTAAGGGAACAACAGGATGTAGTGGAGCTGGTTACTGCCTGGTCATGGGAGATAGATTCCTCCTTTTACAACTCCCGTTGATGCTCCTGAAGTCACCATTTGGTGGAGGTGGCAATGGGGATAGGGTGGGGGATGAAACTGCCACTGAGGGCTGCCCATCTTGGCCAAACCTCCAGAAGGTTCCCAATTGAGACGGTTGTTTTGGAGACACAAATGCAATATTGCTACAAGCTCCCCTCTCTCCTGAGAAGCAAGAAGCTTCAGGAAGAGAGGGAGAAAGGGGTTGCTCTTTGGAAAACGAGGGGCACTGGAAGCAAGGCTGTAGCTCAGTGGTATAGAGCATATGCTTTGCATGCAGAAGTTGCTGAGGCCGACCCCCAGCCTCTCCAGGTAGGACTGAGAAAGACCTCTGTCTGAAACACTGGGGAGTTCCTCGAGAGCTGGTGTCGGTCTGTATGGACAGTACTGAGCTAGATGGGCGAATGCAGTGCCTCAAGCCACTTTCATTGAATACATTTAAAGTCCATGCTCTCCAACGTTCCACCATTTTGAATCGGGACATGTGTCTTTCAGGGACACGCTTCTCCACCCCTGGCCCCTGTCTTCATTACCGACATCATCTCCCTTAGAGAGCACTGGACTGGCACATCCGGCTCCTCTTTCTCCTCCTCTTCCCTGTTGTCATCTCCTCCTCCTCTGGCAGGGGTATTATCAGGCAGAGGAGGCATGGTCTCTGGGCCTAGCATGGGAAGCCTGGGCTGCACCACCAGCAGCTCCTCCCCCTTCCCCTCCATGGGCTCCAGTGTGGGCACCTTCTTTAGCATGAAAGATGTGCATCCTTGGGTGCTGAGCTCTCACGAGAGCCAGCTGAGTCACATGAGAGCTTGGCACTGAAAATGCAACATCCGATCAGAACCTGAGATGCCTTCTGTAATTCCGGAAAATCATGGTCAAACGAAACCACTTTAAGTAGTCATGGCTTCCTGCAATGAATTCTGGGAACTCTCATGTGTTAAGAGTCCTGAGAGTTTTTAGGAGACCCCATTCCCTTCACAGAGCTACAATTCCCAGAGTTCCCTGTGAAGAGGGATAGATAGTTAAAGCAAAACCAGTGTGAACATAAGCAGAATTGGGGAACACATTTTAAGGCTCCCGCTGGTTCCTTTGGAGCCACACCTTTACCTGACATAGATTTTGTGAGGTGAGAGGCATGGGTTGGAGAAGACCACATTTCAGGCTAAATTAAGACCCTTCCTGGATGGAGGTTCCTCATCTCTAGTCTAAATTGAAATCTGAAGTGTTTTCTTTTGCTTTGTTTCGTGTGTGTGTGTGTGTGTGTGTGTGTGTGTGTGTGTGTGTTGCTTTGCAAGAGGACATTCCTTCTTGCATGAAGCACCCACAGAATTTCAAGGAAAGCCTACAAGCTTTTAATTTGTGTTATCTATTTATTTAGCAGAACTGATATACTGTTGAAATGATCAAAACCTCTAAGCCAGCCTTTCTCAAACTTGGGTTCCCAGATGTTAGACTACCACTGCCATCATCCCTGATTGTTGCCCTTGCTGGTTATGGATGATGGGAATAGTAGTGCAGCAGCATATGGGAACCTAAGGTTGAGAAAGGCTGCTTTAAGTTTACATCAAATGTATAAAAACATACTGTATGCATTCGAAAATGCAACTCAGGAACCACGATGGGGTGATCGGAAGTCATAATGGAATCTGTAGTATATGAATCTAATTTTTTTCTTTTCTTTTTGTAATATGTATTGATCTTGGATTGTTTTTTGCAAAATAAATAAAGCATTTTTTTAAAAAATGTATAAAACATACATTAAAATGACTGATAAAAGCAAATAATAAAAACAGATTGGGTTTCCCTCCAAAAAAATCTGAATGAAAATGAAAGTTTTGTTAAAATAGTAGTAAGTAGTAGTAGTAGTAGTAATATATATTAAAATTATATTACATATTAAAATTCATGTCAAATTTATATGTCTAAGTATGCTTGCCTGAAGAAGAAAGGTTTTTGGCAGGCTCTGAAAACCGTACTGTGAAGGCTCCTGCCCAATATCAATGGCCAAGGAGTTCCAAAAGTGTAGGTGCTGTCACATTGAAGGATTCATTCATTGAAATTTGGAACCAGCAATAAATATCACTTGTGAAAGTGCCAGTTCCACAGACAGCAGCAGTTGAAGTAAGATGACATTTTGAATAAACGGATCCTAAACTGTTAACAGCTTTATTTACAAGTAGTAACACCTTGGATTTAATATTTCAATCATTTTCAAGAGTGCTCTGTCACATCCCAACATTCTAGTCTCAGGTGTCAGGTTTGGGTCTTGAAAAGGCAGAGTAGTATCAGACTTTTTATTTAATGTATCGGTGTGTGGTGTGTGTGCGTGTTTGTCTCTATCTCACTGCTGGCAGTAGGGGGCGCCATTTTGATTTCGAGTCTCAAGTGTCTGTCTGGTTTGAGCTGGCCTGGGGGTGAAAGTCTGGAAGAAATGCACACAAAGTTTTAGAAAAAATAAATAACAAGAAAACACAGGTAATGACAAGACAAAATGCTGATAATTAAATGACTTTAATAGTGTGTCAAGATGAGGGATAGCAGTCTTGGGAAATGAGACTGGTAAATTATGATCCCTCGGGCGACTTCAGCTGATCACCATCCAGGCGTGGAGAATGCAATATACAAACTACCTGAGCCATATATTTAACTTTAATATGATATTAACGCCCGCCAACCTCGGGTGACGATCACGAGGGACTCATCCACTCTTATTCTCACATCCTTAAGGCTAGAATATATTTAAGAAGAAGATTTCAAAGGCAAATCTTTGTTGTAGAAGGAGAGGTTATTGGGTTGTTTTGTTTTTGTTTTTATTCTGTATTTTCTGGTTGTTGTTTTTTATATTGTGATTTTATGTTGGGAACCACCCTGAGATCTACGGGTATAGGGCGCTTTACAGATTTAATAAATAAAATAATTATAAAATAAAGCAGCAGCAGCAGCAGCAACAACAACAACAAATGCATTAATGGGCTTTCTAATTAACCCCCCAACAGACTAATAAACCAAGAAGGTACAACAACTAGTTTTGAAAAAGTGATTTTTCTTCACATTGTTCTTTTTAGAGTTGCGAACAAATGGTATGCCAGAATTAAATCTGACCATAAAAACACTGTTTACGTACAGGAATTAACTCTTGCTTCTTTTTTTTGCAAGAAATGTGAAATGTGCTTATTCAGCTTAACTTCAAACGATGACTACAGATTATCTGACAGGTCAGTTCTTTAATAAGACAACACCTGACTGTCTTTGTGTATCCAGACCAAAGATACTCTGCACTCAGTCTTCCGGCGGCGACGCCATTGCGGGTGGTCGTGGGCTGCTTCGGCTGCGAAGCACCCAGTCCATCCCGGGGGTTAGGAGCCCTGCTACCGCAAAGCGGGGCTCCGGTTGGGGTGCGGGAAGAGCGTCCCGCACCCTGGGCTCCCCGGCTGTGCCCGTTGTGGCTCCGAACCCTTCCCCCGCTCCCCCTGTAAAGGGGGAGTGGGGGTGAAGGGACGACGGAGCCGGGCTATAGGGGACATGCCCCAACCGGGATGTAAATGCGGCGACAAAGCCTGTGATGAGCGTCTAAGTTCTACCTGTCTTTAACGAGCTGATAAGAACCCAGTGGCTGTGAGTATTTGATTGACTCTTTGTATTCTTGGAACGATCTGGGGGAAAGAAGAAAGGCAGCCCGCCTCCCTCCCTTCGGGAGAGGAAAGAAATTAACCGTTTAAGTGACTGCTGCTACAACAATCGATAGAAAGTATCTGGAATTTGAAAACTGAGACTGCTGAGATTTCCCTTCGGGGGTTAACTGGGGAAAAAATATCTCCATTTGAAGTTTTGGTCTTTATACTCCGGCTTCGGAGAAATGGCGACGACTTGGACTGTCGTGGGGAAAAATTGAAACAAAGGAAGGAAGAGACAGGAACTGAAATCTGACACTCACCCTCCCTTCTAAAATGCTGGACTTTTTGTTTGCACTGGTATTGAACTCTGGTTTAAAGGATGAGGAAATGCTTACTGTCTTGAAGCTGGAACTGCTTAATCGGAAACTGCAAGTCTTGAGTGGAATTATAAATAAAAAGGACTCACTTTCCACAGAGGAGGCTTTTCAAAAGTTTTACACAATGGAATCAAACCTTGGCAAAGAGCTGGGAGGGGTGCTTGAAGGATGGTTCGAAATGGCTGGGCAACTCCGGGAAAAGGAACCGATTTCTGGGGGTGGCAGCCCTGGAACGGGAAAATTTATAATATCCAGACTCCGAGGTGGCAGCTCGGGGGCAAGGGACATGGAATTAAGATTTCTACAAGAAGAAGAAGTATGGTACAAAGGTACGGAAGAGCCCAGAAAGGAAGTGATGAACACCCTGAAGCTCGATGCTAGGTTTGTTGTGAATGCCTGGATCTGTGGACATTCAGAAGAAGATAATTGGAGATCCGGTTCTGGTGAAAGACAGAAAAAGACAATGGACAGAGGGGGAGTGGGTTGAAGTATTAAATGTATAATCCAAATGGTCTGTCATGGTATCCGAAATCGGAGTGTGAAGTCTGTTAATTATAAGTTTATTTTAAATAAGTAAGGAGATATTGAATCTTAAGTCAAAAGCAGCATGATAAAGGATAGAAGAAATAAGTTTAGTTATAAGAATATATGGTTAAGATTTAGGTTATAATAAAAAGATCAAGATAATTGTGTTATTTTTAAGTAAAGTTAAATTTTTTTATAGAGAAAAGTTGTTAAGGAAATAGTATATTGATTTAAAACCGAAGGTGAAAAGGCGGGGGAAGTCAAACGTCAAGATTCAGAAGTAGAATTTTTTTTTTGTAAGATATACAAATAAGAAGAAGAATCCTGACATTATGTGTATTTGTATTTGTTTTTGTATTTGTAGGTGTGGGGTTGGGTTTGTGTTATATTACGAAAATGCTAATAAATTCTGTTTAAAAAAAACAAAAAACAAAGATACTCTGCACTCAGGACTGTTGCAGGCTTCCCATTGGCAGTTGCTAGATCCACGTGAGACCTGCATGATGCACTAGATGGGAAGGGATGGGAAGGAAATTGAATTAAGTCCACCTTTAATGGCAAACCTACCTAACTGCATGGACCAAAACATGGTACAGCCATTCTTCGAAATTCACACTTCTCTGAAATTTGCAATGCAAATCTCCAGCCAAGAAATATGTAGAAAAATGCCTGTACATATTGCCAAAAAAGGACAACCAACCAACCAACCAACCAACCAACAAACAAATGTCTTTTGGTTTTGTAAAAAATGTGTATATCGGGCAAAGCGGTACATAAAAATGTGTACAGTAGGTGACGTTTGCACTGAAACACTGATGGATTTTCTTGAGCGCTTTAAGAAAAATGTAAATGGATGTGAATATGTGGAGAAGGTTGGAAAAATGAGAAGCTGAAATGGATGGATCTGCCCAGCCATATAGACTGGCCCATTTACAGGTGTGCATACTAGAGGCAACAGGCATCCAACTCCCCCACTTGCAGATATTTAACTTCTAAAGATCAACGAAAAGGGGGCTGAAACTTGAAGACAGGTAGCTGTAGATCAGTGGTAGGGAAATCAGGTCCAGGAGTCAAATACAGCCCTCCTCTGCTGCTCTCTGGTTTGACTTGATACTCTCCCCATGCCACACCCCCTTCTCAGTTTGAACTGCTATCCCTAGGCCTCACCCCTCACCAGCCGTACACTGTGTCCTCCTTCAATGTTTTTGCCTGGATGGAATACATCCTTGAACTCTGTTGTGGAAGGAGGGTACTAAGTTTACTGCATGTAATATGTTAAGGTACCTTCTTTCATATGTGGTGGACGTGCCCAAAGGTAAAGGACTTCTGGGAGAAGATTTATAATGAGCTTAAAAAGGTGTTGAAAAACACATTCAGTAAGAAACCAGAGGCCTTCCTGTTGGGCATGACCAACTATGAAATCCCCAACAAAGATAGAACATTCTTTATGTATGCCACAACAGCTGCTAGGATTTTAATAGCTAAAAACTGGAAAACAGAAGAACTACCAACAGTGGAAGATTGGCAGATGAAGTTGATTGAATACACGGAACTCGCAGAACTGACCACGAAACTCCGAGACCAGAGGGAAGAAACGGTACAGGAGGATTGGAAGAAATTCAAAGACTATTTGAAACGACGTGAAAAGATAGACATTTGAAATTGAAATCAGAAGACATTTAAGGCTACAGTAATGCCAGAAGTTAGATTAAGATAGGAGATAAGAAGTAGTTAGAATTATGTTATGTTTATTTTTTACTAGGATTAAGAATAGAGTTAAATGTTGATTAATGTTTATAATGATTAAGATTAGGTGAGAAGGAAGATTTTACAATGTTATAAAGTTACTAAAGAAGATTAGAAATGAACGCAGAAGAGAGGAGGTGAGGAGGCCCCAAAATAATGTTAGGAATAAGATAAGAATAGTGGAATAAGTGTTTGTTTGTTTGTTAAGATTTTTGTATTTTTTGTAGTTTTGTAGTTTTTGTTGTTTTGTATTTTGTATTTTGTTTTATTGGTAAAAAAATGTAATAAATTTTTATTTTTTAAAAAAGGAATACATCCTTGAACTCTGATCATGCCTCGGGGTAAACAGTGTGTGTAGAAACTAGCCTACTGTACAAAGATAAGAGCTACGTTCATTGCTCCACCCACTCTTACCGCTGGCCTTGCTCTTCACTGGCATGTGGCTCAGGGAAAGTTGTACAAAAGGAAATGCAGCTTTTGGGCTGAAGGAAGCCCCCCCCAACACTCTGGTTTTAGATGTTCGCAAAAAAAAGAGTTTTAAAAACATTTTCAGAGGAGGGGCTGTGCTATTCTGTTGCAGCAAAACAACAACAAAGAGTCCTGTGGCATCTTAAAGACTAACATGTTTATTTTAAAATGTGCCACCCGTCCCCGTCCCCAAAATATGAGCGGTAATTTACCAAGGACAGTTGGAGCATGTGTATAATTACATCAGTGTTGACAATCACCTTGAGATTCTCCCTGCCATGTGTGTTTCTACTAATTAACCAACGTTTTGCTTGTGGTTCTTGTTCATAGAGTTGTAATTTACCCTGAGATCTGCCAATTTGCTCTTGCTTTCCCAGTGAGTGGCAGTCAGGTGTTTTAAGGGGGAATTCTTTAAGTCAAATGGAGGCTCCTTGAAGAATCATACTCAAATGAGGATTGATGTGTCTGTCAGTGGGCTTGCTTTCGTAATCTGAAAGCCTGCAAGTCACAAAGGATTTTTCAGTTCCGTGCTTCCTGTAACTACAGCGGGAATGATCAGAGGAGCATTAAGCTATGATTTGGCTGGCTGGATTGCTGCTTATGTTGAAAATTCAATTTTAAATCAAAATGTCGTGTTGCCTTCAGCAGTGGACTGCTCTCCATTACAGTGCCAATCCCAGAGGGTTTAACATAGAATTTCTGTCTGAAAGCTTATGAAAATTCATAAATCCAACTTCTAAACTTGGCATGTGAGGTCTATATTTGTATCTTGCACTGGCAGTTTGATCTTAACGCCCCTGCCCACAGTGGCTCTTAGGAAATTTTATTTATTTTTTGTATTTATTTTATTTCTAAGTATTTATATCCTGCTCCTATTTCAATTATATATCCTACTCCTATTTCAATCCCAGAATTAGGAACAATTAAATAAAATGCTAATAAAAATATGTGGGTGGGGTGGGGATAATAGTATTCAAAAAATGACAGGATCCATAAAAACAAGTCCAGTTAATAACCAGGAAATTAGCAGCTCCATCATAAATGCACAAAAATAAGCAACAGTAAGGGCAACAATAAGTGGATGAAGAGAATAGGACATCTAACCAACTGAAACAGTCCAAGGGCCATTGCAACAGTTCCCATTCCATTTATTACCAGGGGCATCCTAATTATTTCCCCCCCCCACTCCATATCTCACCCAAAGACAGCCCCACTCTGTCGAAGACTGTGGATTATAAGTAAGTTAACACAGCAAAAACAGCCCGCTCCATTATCCACATTATAACACACCAGGTGGGGGTATTTACCTTCAGAGATAATAGTGACCTCTTCTAGAACTATACACTGACTTCTCAATCTCCCCAGACTCTAATTTTTGTCGTCTCATTCATGTTGAGCTAATGCTTTATTCCATGCCACAGTTCTTTGTATACACATTTTTTGGATGTGTTAAACATAAAGTATCTTTTAAATTATGGTGCTGGAGGAGACTCTTGAGAGTCCCATGGACTTGAAAAAGATCAAACTTACCCATCCTTAAAGAAATCAGCCCTGAGTGCTCACTGGAAGGGCAGATCCTGAAGTTGAGGCTCCAGTACTTTGGCCACCTCATGAGAAGAGAAAACTCCCTAGAAAAGACCCTGATGTTGGGAAAGATGGAGGGCACAAGGAGAAGGGGACGACAGAGGATGAGATGGTTGGACAGTGTTCTCGAAGTGACTAGCATGGGTTTGGCCAAACTGCAGGAGGCAGTGGAAGATAAGAGTGCCTGGCGTGCTCTGGTCCATGGAGTCACG
The DNA here is from genome assembly GCF_009819535.1 of Lacerta agilis. Taxonomy (NCBI): domain Eukaryota; kingdom Metazoa; phylum Chordata; class Lepidosauria; order Squamata; family Lacertidae; genus Lacerta; species Lacerta agilis. Next base: position 32,793,939 of record NC_046324.1, on the reverse strand, counting down.
AAGAGTCGGACATGACTGAATGACTGAACAACAACAATCTTCACAGAAAAAAATAAAAAAGGAGAGGGTGGTCCATTTGCATAGCTGTCAACTCCCCGCCCCCCACAGCTTTTAAGGGAAATTCCCTTATTCTGAATAGGATTCCTCACAAGAAAAGGGAAAAGTTGACAGCTGTGTCCATTTGCCCCCGTAGAGACATCCAGTGTCTATACCTTTGGGGCAGCCTGCTGGCTCCAACCAGCAATACTGCTGCAACACTCCATAGATAGTGAGAGTCAGTCGATAAGCCAGAGCTGGTGTCTCTCTCCTCGTCTTCCCAGTTCTAACAAGACTCATGGGCCTCAAGGTCAGTAGGGCTCCTAGGGTGGGATGTGCAGGTGACTTTGCCGGGCTCTCCCATCCCTGTGTTCTTTGACAGCGAGTAGAAACAGCAGTCAGCCATCAGGAATGCAGTCAATATCCCTCCTTTCTCTTTTTCAGGGGAACAAAAATCACATGTAGAAAGAAAGGGTGAGCAAGGGAGATTGGGAAGCCTTAATAGAGGTATATAAAATTATGCATAGTGTGGAGAAAGTGGGTAAAAAAGAGAGTTTCCTCCTTCTCTGAAAATTCAAGAACACAGAGTCATTCAACAAAGTTGAATGTTGGAAGATTCAGCGTAGCCCAAAGAACTAGCACATAGTTAAACAATGGAATACAGCCCCACAAGGTGCAGTGATGGCCGCAAACAATGACTTGTCCTGCCTACAAGATTGCAATCAAATAGATGTGATACAAAAGGAAAAATGAATGTGGAGGGAAGAGGAAAACAAGCACTAGAGCAGCTGCTTCCTTATTGGCTTAACTGGTATCCCTTGTGACAGTTTTTCTTCCTGGAAGGCAGGCTTGCAGCTTCCAGTGGTCTTGGTGCCTTGGTCAGTGACAGAGGCCTTCATATGGCTCTATTTGGTTCAAATGTTTCAGACCACCTTTTGCAATGTTTTATTAATGTGCATGGTGGGCACCAGTAATGCGGCGGAGAGACATGAATGAACACCGCAGTCAACTGGGCAACGAGTACATAAAATGAAACCACAATAGAGCATATTCAGGTGTAATTGGGAAATTACTAGAACTCTGGAGGTCTGTTCCCAGTCACTGTAAACAATCCTGACTGAGATGGGACAACACTATGCATTTAAAGCACATATAAATTCTTTACTTTGGAACATAGGAAGCTGCCATATACTGAGGTAACATCGTAAACTTCATACACTTAAAGCACTCATGTAATTGTCATGACATCTCACCAAAGAACCCTGGGAACCAGTTTGTTAAGGGTGCTTGGAATTATAGCTCTGTGAGGGTAGACTGCACTTCCCAGGATTCATTGGGGGAAGTCACGACTGTTCAAGTGGTATAAATGTTCTTTAAATGTATGGTGTGGATGTGACCTGACTCAATAGAAGCCTCGTTCCTGTGTTGATTGTCTACAGCCCTTCAGAGATGGAAGCCTCTTGCTGGGGCTGCAACATCTGCTCCTGAGAAATATTGAATACAGAGTTCCTACCTTGATCTAGGTGCAAAAGCTGCTCTGTATGACATGAAGTTGGGTCCAAACATCTGCTAGTTTAACTAGGGAGAAGGATATAACAGCTGATTTTGGTCATTTGTGACAGGAGTCAGTAATAACTGATTTTAATATCAGAAACCACACAATTGTTTCCCCTCCATATGACTCACTCTCCGATCCTGCCAGTTACACCTGGACGGGAGTGAGGTTGGGGATATTTTCATTACCCAGTCCTCATTAGTCACAGCTGCCCAGCAATGAACAACAACAAAAAATTTTTTTTAATGGGCCTAGATTAGAATTGGATAGGTCTATCAAGGGCCAGGGAAATTGCTTCAGGGGCCAGATCTGGCACACAGGTGACCAGTCGGTTGCCCATTTCTGCTTTTTAGCATTATTTACTAGTAGAGTTTTATCTGAGAAATATGAAAATGATTTCAGAAAAGAAAGAAGAAAAGAAGAAAAAGCACTGGTACTAGAATTTGTCGCTTTCCTTCTGACAACTCAGGAAAAGAAGACTGTTCCCATGTGGGTGGGTGGGTGAGGGAAGAGAGAGATCAAGTATATGACTGCTGGAGATGGTTGCTACTCTCTTGATTACTCAAACTAAAGGGCTGCAGCGCTATAGTAGAGCATCTGTTTTGCATGCAGAAGGTCCCAGGTTCAAACCCCACCATCTCCAGGACAGGGAAATGTCTATGGCTGGAAACTCTGGAGAACTGCAGCCAGTTAATGTCGCTGTTACAAAGCTAGATATACAAGATCTCAAAGTAGCTGTCTTACTACAAAGGAATTTCAGAAATAGACTGGAAAGAGAAGTTGCTGAATTGCAACTCATTACCAAACTTAAAACCATGGAGAGACCTGGTCTGAACAAAGACATTGGATTCTTATCTCATTATACATGACAAAGCTATCTTTAGCCATCTCACCCCTTGCTTTTCCCTGTAAGACCAATTGCAGTGGTTAACAGTAGTCAGCAGGTTTTTCGCGCCTATCAGCTAATCACCCATTCCCACCACCCTTCTGAGTAATACCCCTCCCCACTCTCTCACTATATATAAGGGTCTGGTGACTTCTGTTTCAGTGTATCTGAAGAAGTGTGCATGCACACGAAAGCTCATACCAAAAACAAACTCAGTTGGTCTCTAAGGTGCTACTGGAAGGAATTTTTTTATTTTTTATTTTGTTTTGACTATGGCAAACCAAGACGGCTACCTACCTGTAGCTATAGCTTTTTGTGTTACCATTTAAATTAGCCCTTAATTGATAACTATGAGGACTACAATCTTAGCTCAGTGAATAGAGCAGGTTCAATTCATTTCAGCTTCCTGTGTTCTGAAGATTTGTGCTCTCTTTTGGTTATTTGTCAAAAAGAAAATAGTTCACCACTCATTTGAAATGGAAAGCCTCTTCTTCTTCTTCTTCTTCTTCTTCTTCTTCTTCTTCTTCTTCTTCTTCTCTCTCTCTCTCTCTCTCTCTCTCTCTCACACACACACACACACACACACAGGCAGAACCACAAAAGGAAAATAACATTGTTTGTTTTAGAAACAGATCTCTGGCAAATTCTGTAATCCCCCATCCCTGTGTGTGTGTACACTTTTGTAAAGTGAAACTTTTGTACTACTTTCAGTTGAATGAATTCTGAAAGCACAATGCATCACTGGAAAATATAAATTAAACAGCCCTTTCTTTCTTTTTTTAATCTCAAGAAGAACTGCTGCACTCCCAGTGCCCCCGGAGTAAAGATGTTTGCTGCAACAAGCTGGGAATTTGGTGTGTGTGATTTATTATAATGTGTCCCGCTTCTTGGCTTTTTGTTCTCCAAGCAGCATGGGAACACACCCAATCGAGCTACTTTGCATACTAATAAAGATTGCTGCCTGTAATTATTCAGCAGTTACTGTATTATCCCCTCGAGATAAATCATTCCGAGTTTATTTACTCTTCTTTGTTTCAGTTATTTTGAGGCTTTCATCCAGCGTGGCTGGGTTTCTTGTACCAGAAATGCAATCTGTTTTCTTTTATTCCTTCTCTCTGGAAAAGGATGTAGCCCCCCCCCAAAAAAAGAAGGGTCTTATCTTACTTACCATTCCTCTTGTGGGTGGAGTTTGGGTCCTGGCCAAATGATGGAAGAGGCATCTTTCTTTCTTACATTCTCTTGTGAAGTTAAGACAAGTGGATGATGAGGAAGGGCTGTAACTCAGTGGAAGAGCATCTATCTGCTTGGCATGCAGAAGATCCTAGGTTCAATCCCTGCCATTGCCAAGTAGGACATGGAGAGAACCACATGCATCCTATGATGTATCCATTCCTGGAAAGCAAACTGGTCCTTTGGAGCTCAGTATAATCTGCACTAGGGGTAGCCATGGTGCCCTCCAGATGTGGTTGGACCCCGCCTCCCATCATCCCTGATTGGCTACCCTAATCTATTCTGATTGGTAGCTCTTCTGTAGGGTTGAGGCAGAGGTCTCTGCCAACCTGAGCTGGAGATACTGTGGCCAATGAGTACCAGTTCTGCTAGTGAACCCTGAGCTAGAGATGGTAGGGCCTAGGCACAGAGCAGACACCAGCACTGATGGGTTATGCCAGTGCACTGTGGGTGCTAGGTGATGACACTAGCTCTACATGTATGAACCTTCTCTGCAATGATTCTGGTACCAGGTTTTTAGTGCAGTGACTGAAAAATGAAACGAAAGCTTGTAAGTCATCACTTCAAGATTTGCCTCTTTCACAAACTTAGAAGGTGGTCTTGGGTGAGTCACCTTCTCTGAGCTCTCCATCTGCAATAAAAGGATAATAAAACTGCCCCATATTGCAAGGATGTTGTAAGTATTAAAACAATGTGATATATGGTGAGTGCCACAAACCCTCCAAGGTTTCAGTAATATCCATTGTTCTTATTTCTTCTCCAATGGAATGGAGAGATGTATCATCGAGTGTTGCACCAAAATCTGTCCTCCAGTTTCTCCAAAGTTTTATTCGCCTGCAAGAGGTTTCCATTTCCCCCCCTGAATAATCCCCAGAGCATTTTAGGATGTGTTTTATTATAATTTTGGTGGGCAGGTGATATTTAGCTTGATTTAGTATGGCGAGGTTGCTCAGTGGGTGGCTTTCTTCCTGTTACACATTTCTCCAGCAATCTGCAGCCTCCCTAGCTGCCCAGACTTCATGATCTGAGAAAGCCCCATGGGAAGAGTTGTCTTCCACTTGACCTTAATTGAAGTATGGGCACCCAGTACACTGCAGAGTGCATACCACTGGTGAATTGATTCGTAGAATAAAAGAAAAGACACTCACAATGGCCTCTTGGTTACCTCAAAAGTAAGAAAGCAGCAGGGGGACATTTTTTTCACTTTCAGTTGCAATGCCCTCTGGCATCCAAATGTTAGACTGCCATTTTTTTACTTAAGCAGGGGAGGAAATATTTCTTCTTCTTCCCCCATCTGGGTTTCACCTGTTTCTTATGGTTCTCGCCTCTCTATGCACTCAGTGATCAAATGTAGCTCCACCAGTGGAAACAATGGCTGATCAAACTGCTGGCTCCAACAACTCAAAAAATGCTGCCTTAATTGCTTACATTACAGAACTGTCAGGTCTGGAACATTTGTACTCTCAAATCAACTTTCCAATTAATCTTTCCCCCTTTCTATTAGAGAGTTTTTGTTGTGGTGTAATTGTCATTGGGGAGAGGGAGCAAGAAGTGAAATAAAATGCTTGGGCAATGATATCGAGGGCGAAAGGACTATGCAACTAATGATGGGACCATTAGCTCTGACATGTTCTTTTAAAAAATAATATAATCTAGAATGTAAGGCAATTATATGATCTCTTCAGCTCCGCATAAGAGCCCTTTTTAGGAATCTGCATGTTAGATTTCTGTAGCCTGTGACAAATGAACATCTTGCAAGCGGGTACTTGTAGCTGCCATGTCTTACTCCTGGATGGGGTCCTTCTTATGACCCTAAGTAGCATCACCATCCTTTTTTTCTGAACTGAAAAACAAAGCAATAAAGGCAAATCTGAACCACACAGATTTTCTGTGAACTGCCTTGGTACTCTCCTCATTGAGCTACTATATCTCTCAGAAACTAAAAATATCTGGAAAAGTGCCTCCATTCCCATATACTACTACCCTGGGGATTAAGTTAAATGGAAGCAGATCTCCGGATGGTTCCTTTGCTGTCAGAGGTAGAGGGGAGGAGTCAGTGGGTCCATGAAAGGAGCTTTTTGGTGATTCCCCCAATCCCCTGGCACTACTGCATATTCAGAACTCCGTCCCTAAAGCGGTGTGTCTGGAACCATCTCTGTACCATTGCTCCTCGCCACCATCCCTGAGCATCTGTTGACTGAAGCAGCTGCCCCACTTTGCCTAACAATAGGGCCCAAATTCTCTTTTGCACTCAAACATACTGAAGACAAAATTTGCTCTTGGCACGAGAGCCTTTCTTCCCACCATGCCCCTCTCCAAGACTTCCCTCGATGAATCTGTACCCTTGTTTGCAACTCACCATCCTCCTTTAGGATAATTATAAATCTCAAAAGAGGTACCTTTATATAAATAAAAAACCCTCACTATAAACCAATATTGCCTTATTTCAAAGTCTAATTCAATTATGAACACACCATAACTTGTGGATGATTAAATTGCAAATTGTGGGTGTCCACTAGGCAAGCAGATGTATTAAATTTGTTTGCTGCTATAATTCACCTTTCCAACCACGCGGTATATTTTTCAGGACCACTCAAGGATGTAGTTGCCTTGCCTGAGGTTCCTTACGTCGTCTAGTATTTATGGTGCATCCGATATACAGAATATCTTCTTCAAGGAGACACGCATACATCACTTGAACTTTAGCACATATTACATTGTCCTAATGGAAAACTGTTATAGGAGAATGATTTTCTCTCTCCCATTTCCCCATGTGCTTCCTCGCATCTGAGCACAGCTTTTTTAAAAATAAAAATGTCTCCTCATTTATGTTTTATTGGAACATGAACCTTTTGCTTTATTTCTCACCAAAGTTGTGCTCTTACAAAAGAAAACTCATTTTCCTTTGGGAAAGATGGAACAGGTGATAATATTTATAAAGACAGGGTTGAAGTCATCATCATCAGCATGCTTTAGTTTTCATCTTAAAATGCATCTGAACAAAACAGAGCATCACACCACTTCATCTGCAGCTCAGCAGGTGAGGGGAATTGCTTTGTAGCTAGTTTGGTGGAGAGAGTTGAGATTGAGAGTTCACCATTCCTAACCGCATCTGGGCTCTGGTGAGAGGCACACCAGTAAAGGATCTAGGACAAAAATATTTATTATATTTCTTAAATAAAAACAGAACAGCCACAGGAAATTCCTTTCTCCGCCCATATATACCGGTAGCTAAGTCCAGTGCCACCTAGTGTCTCTACCATAAAACAGTGTGAACAGGTATGTGAATCTGAACATGTGAGATGTTTTATTTCTGTAGATCATGGCATAAGTAAAGGTTGATATAACTTAAATATGACATGAGGTTCTCCAACAAATTGAATGTGTAAGTGCAGGATAGGAAGGGGTCAATGGGCTCATCCCCACTCTCCCCCTCATTTGATAGCGATTGTGTTTGTGTGTAAGAACGATTGAAGTGGGTTCAGTCATCATGTAGCATCATTCTGAGTGGCATCCTAAGGGAAATTGTGGCTGTTGTGGGCTCTGCAGTTCTGTCAGGATCTGCTTTGCCAGCTCCAGACAGAGGTGGAGGAAGGAGGAGAAGCAGGGTTTGGCGGTTGCTGGAAGGCTGACAGCCGTGGATGGACGATGGATGTTCTCCACTTTTGACTCCGTATGTCAGAGAGGGGGAAGCAGAGCACAGACCCTCCTTAGTGAGGGGAAGAAGACTTTGGAATCTTCTGGATATTGTGTTTGTTGCTAAGTCTGTCCTGCTACTAGCCTGCATGAATATCTCTTCCTTTATTCACAAGTAAGAGCCACCAATGTGTTTTGGGATGGAACCATCCCAAACACCAGGATAGAAAAATGGGAGGGGGGCACATTTCAACTCAGTCCTGTTCCATAATGAATACTGAGGAGGCCCATATATCCTCAAATGAGGGGACCACCAAAGCCCCTCCCACCACTGATATTAAATTACAGGCAGCTTGGTATGGGAAGCAGTGCTTTGGCAAACACCCAGGTCCCAGACCCTAATATCAACACTTTAAATCTTTCTGGGAATGTAATTGGCAGCCAACCTACAGAATGAATTGGGCTTTCGCTTTTGCTGCCCTCATTTGAATGTTATGAATTCAAAGCTATCCTCTTGTAATATCAACTGCTTAGAGGGCAGGAGGTTTTTCTAAACTGCACATTTGGGAAACATTGCCATTTTTGGCTCTGGATTCCAGGGAGGCAAATGGGAATGAAAAGTTGTCGTTCTCCATATTGACAAGGCTTCCTAAAAGCGATAAATCTCCTAAGCATGCCTGGCCTACTTTTTCTTCCTTCTCCCAGGTTAAAGGCATCAGATTGTTTAGGATGTCTTCTCTAGAGAACTTAACATTTGCTTTATCTCTTTTGGTTGTTGTTGTTGTTTGTCTTTTATATAATTGCACTAGATAATATTGCAAAGTCGTATAAAATTAAAATCAAGTTTGAAATAGGGTTTGTTAATTACAGCATTTAACTGTTGTGGTTATTGTTTCCTAGGAGATTAATGAGGTGAATTATTGTAACATAATTAGACTACAGTATATCTAATCTCTTACATACCCTTGTGGTTTACTGTTATTCAAGTATCACTTGAAGGTTAATTTCACTTAGCTGGTGTATGCTTGACTTTGGCAACACACTTTATATTGAAATACGTTTATAATTATATTTGAAAGTCGTTAGGCAACAGCTTTGCCAAAATTATCATTGTAAACCGCACTGATAGAGGTAAGGATATTATAAACTGTGCAATCTACACACACAAACATTCTTATAAAACTCAGAGGGACCATATGCTATCAGCAGGATCACAATGAGATTCATGAATGCATTCTGAGAGCAGTTCTGATTTGCCTTGCCTGTTTCGATTGTCCGTCGTGATATATTGCAATCATTCAGAGAACCCAAGTTGGAGAGAAGGAGAATTCCATTAGGTGGGTTGCAAAGGATATAATTTTTATGTGCTAAATTACAAATCCAATAATCCCCCCAGCTGCCCTAAAAATGTTTTTAACTGCAGCTCTCTCCCCCCACACCCCAAACCCTTATAAGTTACTGAATTCCTCATTTCACAATGAGAGGCTTTGGGCTATTAAAATGGAAGCACGGTTAGTTTTCTGTAGTACCATTTCAGAGGTTGTTATTATCTTACGCTATTTTGAATAGCAATATATGGTATTACAGCTAAGAGTCAAGATAAGGCCAAACATTCATCACAGTCAAACTTCTCTCCCCCCCCCCCCTCACCCAAAGCAACCAATCAACCTATGTTGTCATTATTTTAATCCCAGGAATGCAGCATCTGCTCCCTCCCTCACCAACCTCTTTTTTTCCACACCAAATCAACTTGTCTTCATCGTAAATTCATGCTTGCTGTATTTCCTTTCATGCTGACTTCAGCAAGATATTATAAGGAATAGCTGCACTTTGGGGAGAGGGATACTGCTTATTATTTGCTTATATGATAATTTCCGTCAACTCACAGTATATGATACACAGTGTGTGTGTGGCTGGCTTTTAATTTGTGCGCAGTTGAGTTCAGCTTGTCTCCTTTTTTCTGGCTGTCAAAGGGCATCCATCAAAGGAGAGGTCTGAATGAAAATCCCACAAGGGTTCCCAAGGTGTTATTTTTGGAATAAGTGAGGACACACACACAGACGTTCCACCACTTTTGTCAGAGCTCTTTTGGCTTCCCATGAAATGTAGTATATCTTGTGGGATGCCGTTCACCCATCTTGCCTGCTACTCACTCTGGTAATTGTTGTTGCGTGCCAAGGCCCCGTGACCTGCAGTCCCCTAGTGCAGACAGAAGTATTTAGGTTTATGGGTTCAAATAGGCCACAGCTTTATTGGCTACATATGTGAGAGGTTTGGCTTAGGCATTGGGTGAAGCCGGGCTATATCTTGACTCCCGCCCGTCTGCAGGGAGTCCATCTAAGGGTAAACCACCAATAGGGGGAGGCCTATGACTTACATCAAATAGGGGCACCCCTAGGGGCCCCTGTTGGGGTTGTGGCTTGGCCCTAGCCCACGTCTGGGCATCAGGCAGAATCCACACCCCCAGATTCCTTTAACAGAATACCTTTAATGAGGAGGGGCAGGCAGAGGCTACAACCTCCCCTCCATTCAAACAAAGGCTTACCCAATGCCTAACCTCACAACGTTGTGACGATTGCTAGAAGGTAGGCAAAAACCAAATGGCTGGTGCCAATTTGCCAAGTGGGGGAAAAAAAACATCCTACCTGGCTCCAACAATATGTCGGCTGACATTTGTCCATAGCAAGGTATAAAAAAGAGGGTGGGTTGGGAGATCTGGTGATGGGAAAGAGAGGAGGGCTCCCCGGCCATGTCACAGTTTAAATTCCCACTGCTCACTTTTTGAGAAGGCCAAGCACGGAAAGATATCTTCCTGATAGATTTTATCCAGGAATGGGCATGCCCTGTCCATAGTGGGATCATCCTTCCAGGATCTGAATTCGTTATACAGAGCTAAGTCGGCCTCTTTGCAGTCTTTCACAATTGGCTGCATCATGGCGACATCCTGGTTGCTGACCCCCATCGCACTGCTCGTACTTTTGTTCCTCGCATGGCCTTTTTTGAAGGGTGTCTTTCCGCTAGATTGTAGCTCTACTTCGGCCTGAAGGACATCAATTTTTCCTTGTACTTCTTTCAGTTGTTTTTCAGCTGTCGCCTGCTTTATGTTTGCTTCCCTCACCATTTTGTGTGCTTCCTCAAAGAGGCTGGCAGTAAGTTCTTCCAATTCCTGTCCGAGTTGGTCGCGCACTTTAGAAAGCCCCTCGCATTCTTCATCTTTCAGTTTCAGCTCCCTCTGAGCTTTAGCAAGTTCCTCTTTTAATCTTTTATAGCCCTTTTCTCTGACTTCCAAAACCGATGGGCTCCGTAGGCGAGACAGACTATCTGTGCTCAGTCCCAAAACATCATCACTTCCTTCAGAGGAGTCTGTTATGGTTGCTCCCTTCAAAAATTCTCTCTCGGCATTGCTGCTTGCCTTTCTGGAATTATCATATTTGGACGATGCACCTTGGAGTCCCGAGGTAGAACAAGGAATGGTTTCTGTAACATTGATGCTGATACCTGATGCTTCTGCACAATTGAGGTGCCTAGGAGATGAATAGACGGGTTGTGTAGGAAGATCAGAGATGCTCAGGGCACTCGGAATTGGCGTGGAGCACACAGCTGAGGCATGAAGCCGGTAGATGACTGTGGGTGAGGTAGTTTGTTCAGAAGCACTGGATTCATACACTCCTAGAAGATCTGGAGTGGTGGGCGAGGCTAGATTCACTTCGTGAAAACCTTCCATACTGCCTCTGACAGTGGAGGTACAGCAGTGTTTCACAAACTTGGGTCTTCAGCTGTTTTCAGACTACAATTCCCATCATCCCTGACCACTGGTCTTGCTAGCTAGGAATGATGGGAGTTGTAGTCCAAAAACAGCTGGAGACCCAAGTTTGGGAAACACTGATAGAGCATAGCCATAATGGCTAACAGTAATTGATAGCTCCTCCATGAATTTGTCTCATCCTCTTTTAAACTAATCTAGGATGCTGGCCATACCTACATCCTGTGGGAGCAAGCTCCATAGTTTAATTATGCATGTGTGAAGAAGTGCTTTCTTTTGGCTCTCCTGAATCTTCCAGTGTTCAGCTTCACTAGATGGTCCCGAGGTCCAGTATTAGGGAAGAGGGAATGGGGGGGGGGGATGTTCTCTATATCCAATTTCTTCATACCAGGCATGGAGATTGAACATAGTCATTGTGACCAGCAGCCATGGATAGTCTTATCCTCCATGAAATGCCACGTGAAACGATTTGTGGTATCTGGTCCTTAGCATACCGATTTTTGGCCACTGGTCTATGATAAATCATTGTTGTTGTGCTTGTGCCTTGCATTAGCCATCCAGGTGCAATCCATTGTTCTTTTCCTTTGGCACTAAGGTAGATGAGCAGGGCTCAGGTGGAGAGGCATCAATGACTGGCAGATGGGAGAGAACCAGAGTGTTGTGATTAAAGTAGCTTCTGAAGGTTAATTTCACTTGGCTGGAACATATTTTGACATTGGCAGGGAACCTTATATTAGAATATGTTTTTAATTATATTTGAAAGTCATTAAGTGACAACTCTGTGATTGTGCAGCTCTGCCCCACTTGGTTTATTTTTTAAAGCCTTTTACAACACACCCACCTCAAAGCAGGGGCACTGAAGTATGTAGCCATCAGTACTCCTCAAAGTGCATAACATGCCATTGACAGGATTCTGTCAGTTTCCGTTTCTTTCCTTTCCAATCTTAAATTTTGTTCTGCATCAATTTGTGGTTATTATTTTTAAATGTCAATGTGAAAATGTGCATGCATTTGTGTGTGTGTTTCCTTTAACAGAAACATTTTTAAGACAAAATTTTGTCTCTCATGTGCATTTTTGCAATCAATTTCCCATAGCATAATGCATTTTTCTAGTTTATTACAGTACACTTTTTTTGCCTGAAGTCTTCACTAATATGCACATCTCTGTATGGATTCTTTGGTTAGATTACTACTGGTTCACAAAATCCAGAGACATGTGAAATTCGTAGGAGAGCTGTGCTTTGCTTTGGCTCAGGTCAGGAAGTGCAAATTTTGTTAAGTTCACATTGAAGGCCTGGGCTCCTTTGGGAGGAGGGGTGGGATAGGATCTAAATAAATAAATAAGATGCAAACCAGGCAAATTTCTCCCCCATCTCTGCCTATTCTAGAAATATAACTAGACTTATCAATACAACCCATCTTGCTTCTCTTGAAGCTCCTTTTTTATTACCAAAGTCTGCCTTTCCTCCAAAGAACCCCAATGTAGGCATGTGTGACATTCCCTGAATTATACGGGCCACATCTGCGCTATACATCTAACACTATGTCATGTCACTTTAAGCAGTCAGGGCTTCCCAAAAAGAATCCTGGGAGCTGTAGTTGGTTAAGGGTGCTGAGTGTTGCTAGGAGAGTCCTTGTCCTTTCACAGAGCTGCAATTCCCAGAGTTCCCTGGGAAGTGGCATTGTTTGTTATGCTGCTCTGGGAATTGTAGCTCTGTGACCGGGACTTGGGTCACATAACAACTCTCAGCACCCTTAACAAACTACAGAACCCAGGATTCTTTGGGGGAAGCCACAGCTGTTTAGAATGGTATGATATTCCTTTAAATGTATAGTGCAGATGCACCCCCCCCCCCCGGAACTTCCCTTCTGGTTCCTTAGTGGCCCTATTCCACTAGCCTGCACTTACCACCAAGTTCACTGTTGTTGTTGTTGTTGTTGTTGTTGTGTCATTTAGTCATGTCCGACTCTTCGTGACCCCATGGACCAGAGCACACCAGGCACTCCTGTCTTCCACTGCCTCCTGCAGTTTGGTCAGACTCATGTTGGTAACTTCGAGAACACTGTCCAATCATCTCATCCTCTGTCCAGGGGCGGAGGAAGGGGGGTAATGGGAGCGCACCACCCCCATTGGTGCGATCCCGGTGGGGTTCCATCACGGCTTCCCCCCGCCCACGCTGGGCACCTTGCCCCTGCAGGCTGCGTGCCCCGCCCCCAGAATGCACGTCACACCCCTGCGGGCAGGGCACTCCACCCCCAGAATGTGCACCACGCCCCCAGAATGCATGCCAAGCCCCTGCGGGCAACGTGTCCCGCCCCAGTATGCATGCCACGCCCCTGCGGGTGGCACGCCCTGCCCCCGGGACACGTACAAGCCCCGCCCCCACCTGCTCCCTGCCCCTGGTGCTGGAGAATGAAGCTCTGCCACTGCCTCTGTCATCCCCTTCTCATTGTGTCCTCAATCTTTCCCAACATCAGGGTCTTTACCGGGGAGTTTTCTCTTTTCATGAGGTGGCCAAAGTGGTGCTTCAGGATCTGTCCTTCCACTGAGCACTCAGGGCTTATTTCCTTCAGAATGGGTAGGTTTGATCTTCTTGTAGTCCATGGGAGCACCATAATTCAAAAGCATCAATCAAATTCTCTGTTAGAGAGATTTCTAAGGAGAGCTTTGCTGGATTGGGCAAAAGGTTCATCTGGTCCATATCCTGCTTCCTACAGTGGCCAAGCAGTTGGTTCTGAGAAGGCTACAAGAGAGCACAAATGCCTTTAACAAATGACAACTCCCAGGATTCTTTGGGGGGAACTATGATTGTAAAGGTGGTATGGTCCTGCTTTAAATGTATAGTGCAGATGTGACAATTGCTACCCCAATTGATGCTCTTTATGATTCCTGGAGATTGAATGATACACCCTTGCCCACCGCCACAAGCCCAACGTGTTCAAAACTCTCCTTGCACTACGGCTTCATTGTGTCTCCTCCTCCTGAGCCAGATGCAACTCTGCCTCTGCCGTCCAGTCCAGTATCCTGTTCTCACAGTGGCCAGCCAAAGGCTTATGGGAAACCTGCAAGCAGGATCCAAGCAAAAGAGCAGTCTTCCCTCCTGCGGTTTCCAGCCACTGGTATTCAGAAGCATTTCTGCTTCCAACTGTTTTGCTGTGCAGAAACATATGATTGAAGCTGATGAAAGCTACACTCTAGACTATCCAAGAAGCAGATTGAAGGATTCCTGGAGAGAGTGTCATTCCAAACATATTGAAGAGGGGTGCCAAACATTTCTGGGAAAGTGACACATTTTGATTGAAGCATGGAGGAAATTGCAGGGAAATGTGAGTAATTTTGGCTCAGTCCGAATCTGATCCAAAGAATGTGGAATGTTGAACTGGCCTGTGAACTTCTGAATGTGCCCACTCATCCTTTGAAAATGCTAACATGCTCTAATTCAGGAGAAGCCAATGTGAAACGGTCCAGATAACATCCATCATCTACAAGCATTGTCCATGTTGGCTAAGGCTCAGGAGAGTTGTAATCCTAGTACATAAAGGTAAAGGTAAAGGGACCCCTGACCGTTAGGTCCGGTCGCAGATGACTCAGGGGTTGTGGCGCTCATCTTGCTTTGCTCACCAAGGGAGCTAGCATACAGCTTCCAGGTCATGTGGCCAGCATGACTAAGCCACTCCTGGCGAACCAGAGCAGCGCACAGAAATGCCATTTACCTTCCCGCCGGAACATACTCAAGGCATAATGTTTGCTATCTCTGACCCAGAAAACCCCTCTTAGAATCATACACTTGTAGCGTGAGGCTCGAACACACAACCTGAGTTTAAGAGTTTCATGCTATACCAACAGAGCTGGATTAGACCAATGACCCACTTTATTCAACTTTTATTCCTACTTTTTGGAAATGATTGTAGACCTCCTACTCTCAAAAAGGGTCTTATCTCTTACCGTCCCTCTTGTGGGTGGGTGGAGTTTGGGTCCTATACACATCATGGAAAAGGCTTATTTCCATCTTGCATTCTCTCATGAAATTGAGACAGGTGGAAGACTTTAGCTCACTAGAAGGGCATCTGCTTTGCATGCAGAAGGTCCCGGGTTCTATCCCTGGCATCTGCAGGTAGGGCTTGGAGAAAACCTTATGCTTCTTAGTTGCCATCTGCCAATGTCTCCATTGCTGGACTGTGCAATTTAAAAAAACAGTATGTTGCCATATTTCAAGACAGAGGAGCATTGGCCCTTTTGAGCTTGGTATCTCTACCCCTAGGTTAGCCAGCATGGTTCCCTCTAGATGCAGCTGGACTTTACCTCCCATCATCCCTGATGGCCATATTGGCAGGACTGATGGAAGCTGGAGTTGGCTGCTCCTTCCTAAGTTAGTTAGAATTAGTGTGTGTGTGTGTGTGTGTGTGTGTGTGTGTGTGTGTTTTGAGTGGGGAGCATTGTATCAGTTGCTACTTCAGTCCTCTTCAGCACTCTCCTATCTACTTACTAAAGTGTTACAGATCCTGCCAAGGGCTTTCTGTTCCTCTTCTGACAGATTTCTTGGTTGTAATTCATCTGGGCCTGGAGCTTTGTCGACTTCTAATAGCTCTAATTGCCTAATTAAAGTATCGGCTGTGGTTACAACTCTGGAGCCTTTCAAAGACTGTGTTTTCTCTCGCTCGCCTCCTCCTAAAGAAAGGAAATGTATTTCAGCGCCGCGGTCTCTACTTCTTCTGTATGTCTTTTGCAACCTATAGTTAATACTGCTAAGCCTCATTTGACTTCAGTGACTTGCTTCTCCGGCTGAAAGTGGTTATAGGGTTCAGGGTAGAATTGAACTCCATAAGACTGCAACAGTTCTGCAGCTAGGAAAAAGCATGTGGATATTTACTTACCAGGGAGCTTACCCGAGATGTGTGGAAATGTGCAGTGCTACGAAGAACACAAGAACATAAAGAGCCCTGTTGGTTCAGGACAAAGGCCCATCCAGTCCACAATCATGTTCTCACCATGGCCAACCAGATGCCTCAGTGGGAAATCTCAAAGCAGGACCTGAGTTCAAGAGCCTTCTCCCCATGTGTGATTCTCAGCAGCCACATTGCCTCCAAACACTGGAAGAAGTACATAGTCAATGTGACTTGTTGCCTTATCCTCCATAAAATCATTAATTAATTGAAGGAAAACCTCTTCAAAGGCCAGTTTTCAATTCTGCCATGAATGCTGTAGGAGTATAAAGGCAAATAAATATGCCAATAAGTGCATGTAGCACACTTTTCCCCCATGTGTCTTTACTTCCATTGATATTTCTGTCTTCATGCATGCTGGTAAGACATGGGTCTAAAAGGGCAGAAATGAGATCTTTCAAAATGCAGATCTGAACCACTGCTACACACTGTAGGCATACTATTATCTGCAATCGGCTTAACTATGCATCACTTGGGAGATATGAGGCTGCCTTATGATATTGGTCCACATAGCCTGCAACTGTCTGTTCTGACTGGCAGGGCTACAAATTATCTCAAAGGATTTTATTAAAAAAAAAAAAAAAAACCAATCCCAAGCTGATCTGGAAATGTGGAGAACTGAACTTAAACTTGGAATGATGTAACAGGAAGGGAATTAATTACATACTTAAATCTAACCACAGCAAACAGCGCACCAAATAAGCTTGCTTTTGTGGAACCTTAATTGCAGTGCATGCAATGGATGTGGGTTGGAAAGGAAAATGAATTCTCCTTACATCCCAAATTATGAGAAAGGGAGGATTGTGTGAATGGAATTTGCTCATCTATCCTCTCTCTTTTTTCAGGGTAGGGGGAGGGCAGACAAGTGCTCAAGTTTCATTACCTGCTCATCTTCAGTATTTCCTTTAATCACAAAATGGAATGGAGGAAAGTCATTCCAGCTAAGCCATCATTTCAGGCTGCTGACAGTTTGGGCCCTGAACACTGTGTCACCTTCTTTCTTAAACTCGCTGTGATAAATTATGGCAGGTTGAACTTTACACTCTTTTGTCCAGATATTTTATTATTGCTCCTTATCTTGGACCTTGCCTGCATAAAGGTGTGCTACTGGAACATATGAGCCTTCAGCACATTACTTTGGCTGATCACCTGCAGAAAATTATGGGTGGAATCCAGCGAAAGTTCCTGAAAGCGAGGTTTTGTTCCTCTGAGATTGTCAAAATCTGCACTGTCAGCAAAGGAAGCTCGAGTCCCGTATACCAAAGTTAAAGCATTCTTGACTGTCTTGTTTGATATGAAACATCTTAAAAGTACTCTTGGGTTTAAAATATATTGGTTTCCAATCCAATTTCAAATTTGTAGTCAAAACAGTCATTCAAGAGAGGGAGCTATTGGCTAAAGATGTGAGAATGCATCCTTTTCCATTCTGCCCTGCATTTGCCATATGCAGAACTGCTTTCCTTCTGCTGCAGTTCACCTGCCACAAAACTACTCTATTCCTCTTATTGTCTGCTGTGGCAAGATTATGGCACTTACATAACTTGCGTAAATTACATTGCCATTATGTAATTCCACCCCATTTATTTCACTGCAAAGGAAATGCAATACAAACAGTATGTGGGGGTGGGGACAATTGGTTACGCATTGTGTGAGACTGCTGTTGTGCTTGGGTCCTACTTGCTGGTCTCCCGTAGACATTTGGGTAACCACTATTTGAACAGGATGCTGGACTAGATAGGCCATTGGCCTGATCCTGCAGCCTTTTCTTATGTACTTATGCACGGAACAATGAAGTTTTGGAATGACTGAAGTCTCATCCCCCCGGGCACAGACTCCTATTCTGTTGCTTCCAATGAGATGTCTGTCTTTTGCAGGATAGGCACAATTGTACTTAACATGGGATGCACACATACTGTAGAAGCTGTGTAGGACACCAGCATCCCATCAGCATCAGAACGATGCCCTGTAACATCCGAAGGAAATAAAGCCTGCCACTCCAATGCAAGGAATAACAAGACAAGCAGATTTGTGCCTTCTTTTCCTTCTTTTAATGAATAAATTATCTTCCCGTTTGTTATTTATCTTCTTTAAGAAAAATCTCCCAAGTACTTCTACTCATAATTATGGCAATTCATGTTTTTGCAGAATATTGGCACCTGCTGCATCTAGGATAATAGCATCATTCAAATCCCTACAGTAGAAAGAATAGAGGGCTCAGCTAATTTCTATCTGGAAATGGTTGAGTTCCTAGAAAAGCTGCCTAATACAATTCATATGCATTGTAGACCAAATGGGAGTGATGGATATCATTATTTTTGAAATGTTTGGGAAATTAACTGATGAACAGCAGCTGTTTTCCTACATCACCAGGGCAGAGGTCACATTTCTGTCTTGCAAGTATCACAAGTATTGTAGCACTTGTTGTTGTTGTTGTTGTTGTTGTTTATCTTTTTCACTTCTTCTCCCACCTCACTCACCCGGCTGTTGGAGAATTCTGCCTTCTACCCTTAAAATATTCAGTGTAATGACCCTTCACATTTCCTACACAAGATTCAGAGGTATTAAAACTTCCAAATACCAATTGCTGAAAACCACAGGATGGGAGGTTGGTCTTGTGCCTGGGTCCTGCTCGCCAGTTTCCCAGAGGTATCTGCATGGCCATTGTGAGAAGAGAATGCTGGACTAGATGGGCTATAGGCCTGATCCAGCAAACTCCAATACAGGGGAGGATTGTGAGAGGCTGGGTTGTCTCTGGTGTTGGTCCTACTCAGAATAGATGCATTAAAATGACTAAGCATGAATAAGTTATTTCAATAGGTCTACTCTGAGTAAACATTATTTGGCTATAACCTGGTATTCTCCCTCAGCCTTAGGTTGTGGGGATGAACAAATATGCCAATTTTGGTTTCACCTAGTTTCTCACTTTTCCAGCCTTTTGTCCAGTTAACCACACCAGCATTGGTTCATGATTTTTGCCGGCCTTTTAGTGCTCATTGCTCCAAACAGACACATGTTGCATACAGTTTTGCCAACTACTCACTTCTAAGCATTTAAATGCACACCTTATACTAATAAACACACTTTGCACACTTTTTTGGGGTGTGTGTGTGTGGAAAACAGCATCACCAAATTTGGAGAAGTTTGGAATTTGAAGGATGAGTGCATTTCAGAATGTGTGATTTAAGTAGGTTTGCATACCTACTTGGTTGTCATTCCTGGCATGGACTAGGTTGATCTTGACCATGTTGTTTGCTTCTTAGCCTCCGTTTTCCATCACCAGTAGTCTGTACAGGAACATAACAACATTGGAAGCTGCCTTATACTATGTCAGACCACTGGTCCAGCCAACCAGTAGAAATCAGCAGGGTGGGACAGGCACGACAGTGCAGCTTAATGGTCTTCTGAACAATGAGCATCACTGCTGGTTCCTGAGCAGGAAAAGGAGACAGGGTGAGGTGCAGAGAGCTCAGTATGGTGTGAGCATGGTGGCAGGAGTCTTGGATCTACTGCCAGCCCCACACTGTACTGAGCTTGTCAAGCTTCCAGGAGCTTCAGCGTTAGTTAATCCATCAAGATAAGGACCAGAGATTGCCCAAAGCCATCCCCACCCCCTTGAAATACAACAGCAGCCTCAAACCCTGAAAAATGGGAATAAATCACACCCCTATTTTGTGAATTGCTTGATCAATGAAGATGAGATTATTATTTTTTCAACTCCATGTAGCTAGCAAAGAACCCTTTGCCTGTGTTGCCATTTTGCCGTTTTCCCTGCTTTGAAACACCTCAGCAGAAACAAACTCTTGAGTTCCAGGCATCACACAATGCCTGTCACATAAATGAGATATTTGCCTTGGCAGCTGCACACCTGTTTTAAATTGGGTACCTGTCATCCTTCAGTCATCATCTAGCTCAGAGAATTTCTTGCTAAGCAGGGCTCAGGCTTATGCTCACCACCACCAACCCCATGCACACACATTTCAATTCGCAATCCATTGTCTTGGAAAACACCTGCCAGGAGTTGGGGAGTTGGGCCCAAATAAGGCAGATTCCAAAGGTCTGTGGGCAGCTGGCTGTTCATCTAGAGGGGGCCAGAACATGCTGCAGTGAAGGAAGGGTTTCTCTATAAGCTCCAACCAAATACTGGAACAGCCAGAAGGAGCTAACAAAGTCCAAGAAGAGCAAGAGGTGAGTTTTCAGTGGTGCTTGGCCTTGAGTCTTTTCCAGTGACAAGAGTTATTTAGGTTGAAAACTAGTGTTGTGAAGTTGGTTTTTTGGTGGGGCCAGATTTACTTACTTACTTACTATACCATACCACCCTTCATCTGAGGATCACATCGCTGTTTACAAGATAAAATTGGTCCTCCTGGTTAGTTGTCTGTGGTAAAGTAAGGATCATCTGAATTTCAGTCTAAATGACTATATTTTATTTCCACCATCAGAGACAGCCCCCCGAATACCAATTGCTGGAAACTGCAGTGTTGTTGTGCTCTTACAAGCTTCCCATGGGCATCTGGTTGGCCACTGAAAACAGGATGTTGGACTAGATGGGCCTCTGGCTTGATCTAGCAGGGTTCTTGTGGTGCAAAGAACTGATTTGGAGAAGCTCCTTCCCAGCTGAGCTTTGAGATCTTCCAGGTGTTCATTAATGGGGTTCTTATAACAATGTGTTCCTTTGGGTCTTCTTCTTCTTCTTCTTCTTCTTCTTCTTCTTCTTCTTCTTCTTCTTCTTCGGGATAGGGTGGGTAGAAGTAGGCCAGAGTGTAAGCCTTCAATGGTGGATAAATCAAATCCATTGCCCTCACTGCCTCCTCAGTTTTTACCTAACATATCAATTGGCAAGACCGTGGCTATTAGTTTGATGTTCAAGCCTGTGTTCCAGCTCTGTGCCCTGTTCCTTGACAGTAATTACTTAATGCCAAGGCACGTCTCTCCCTGACTGTTTCATTAGTAAGTTGCATCTAACTGTGTGCCAGAGGCTTTCAGAGCTGCAAGTTCTCCTGTCTGTGGGGACCACAGTAATGAAGAGTGGGAAGGAAAAAGGATGACCCTCAGCTGCGAGGGTCACCAGCCAGCTTCACCCTCCTGCCAGAAGCTAAATTCAGCACTCTGAACAGATCTGCAGCTTTTTGATCACCACGGGGTTATTTTTATTTATTTATTTGAACAATGCTGCCTAAAAACAAATGACTGTTCCTAGTATTTGGGGGAGGCCAGGGGGGAGGCAAGGAAGGGATAGTTGTTAACAGAGCATGGGCACAAAATCCAGATGCTTGGAGAAAATGATCTGCTCAAGAAGAGACGTCAATGTGCTACATGGAGTCAAAAGAGCTATAGTATAGGATTGAGCTCCAAGCCCACTGTATAAAAATATTGCCCTGCTTTGACAAATTTGCATTGTACGGGGGCTTGGGAAAAAAGAAAGGCGCTACACATTTCTAATTAATTACATTTCATCAGTTCTTCCTCCTCACCCCCCAAAATCCTCCAACATTGTGTTTGAAATTCTAGCACATTTAAAAAGTGTATTTTGTGGGGCAGAAGGTTGGCATGGAAACTGCCTTAAGAGAAAGTTCCATCCACGCTGGTGTGTTATTTCTTCCCCGAGATTGCGTATAAACAGCTCCAAGGTGCAATGCAAACTACCGGCCCTTTAGTTTGCAATGTGCCAAGGGTAGAATCCGGTGTACACTTACCTGGTAGTAAGCCCCATTAAACATAGTGTGGCTTATTCCAGAATTGGCATGCATAGGATTGAAAGGTGAATGGTCTCGATCTGGAATGGGGAACTTGTGGTCCTCCACTGGTTGGACTCCCAGTACGCAGCTTGCATACCAATGGCATTCATGAGTCCTGAGCTTTTCCTAAAGGAAAGCTTGTTTGCAGAGAATCGCATCACACACAAGCTACAGGATTTCTCCTTCCTATCAACAGCTGCTGAGCAGGGAGAATGATCCTGGGGTGGAGGTTGGTGGAGGCATCAGGCAGACATGAAGTTGTGCCTACCTTCTCCCAGAAGACCCAGCTAGCAATCAGTCGGCTTTTTCATGTGTTTTCCTGCCCTGTCCCCTGACAGTGACAGATTCGTTGGGCCATCCAGCTCAGCTTACAGCAACCCATGGCTGTTTGAAACTGAACCCTCTGGCTTTTGAGTCCCTTCAAATAGGCACGATTTGGCTCAGGACTTGGCTGAATCTGGTGCACAGCCCTAGTGTTTCATGACTTTCTTTGCACAGGGTCCCCCCTCCCTCTGATTTCATTGAGTTTCAGTCCAAGGACATGGTTTTAACACACAGGAGATTGCTAAGTAGGTCTGTGTTTGGTTAGTCTGTCATTGGGAAACTGCCTGTATGTATAAATGCATTCTGCCAAATAGGTATCTGCAAGCCATTTTGAAGTCCTAGCTGGAAAATGAGTTTGAAACTGGGACAGTGGGAGGGGAAGTGAATGGGAACAGTTATATTAAAAAAAATATTGGGTGCACACTCAGTTTGCCACAACCATTTCCTCCAAATGAATAATTTTGTAGACATCTTAAACACAGGCAAGCCAGCTTCCTGCCCTCTTCATTCCACTTGGCCCAGCCCATTTTCATCATCTCCTTTGGCTGGGATTAATAGCGCCTCGTATGTTCTGGAACCAAGTAACTTGTGTCGAGCTATCAATCCCTGTGCTATTCATTTTTTGTTGTTGTTGGGGAATATTATTACATTGAAATGAGACTCTATCAGAGAAAATAAGAAATTGGATGGGCAGCAGAGCAAGGCACATTTCTGAGCGCTTTGCATAAATGTTTTCCCAACCATAATAGCAGCTTCAGAACAGGAAAGAGAAGAAGGCGAGGGGAGGGGAAAGAGAGAAAAAAGAGAGAACTCAACTGTCAAATTGCAATTTCTATTCATTTGTGCTTGAAGTTCTCACTTTCGCTCTCTCTCTCACTCTCTCACTCTCTCACACACACTGTGGTGTGTGTACATGTGCATCCAATTTTGTTGCCTGTGCTGTACTCAAAGATGGAAACAAACACACACACATACACAAAAATGCATACAAACACACAACCTATCTAAATTAGCAATGCCAACCAACAGGGCCGGTGCTAGGGTTCTTTGCGCCCTAGGCGAGATCACCTTCTGCTCCCCCCACCCCGCCAATCATTTTTCAAACACAGGTGTATTATAGGAAGAATGAAAAACACAGAATTTGAAAGTGTTAATTTATTTTTTAAAAATTGTGAAGACAAGTCATAAAACAATTTCTGATTTATTTTCTCAAACAGAACACGGTTTTAGCACAGAAATCACTTTGAAATATGTTGAGCAGGGGCTCTGTGAGAGGGCACGAGGGATGCGTGGTGGTGCCTGCACGCGCGTGATTTAAGACGGCGACCTGCTGCCTCTCCTCTCCCCCCCCCGCCCCTCATGGGCACGGAGTCCCCGGCACAGCTTGGCGCTACTACAGCTACAGCTGCTGCTGCTTGGATGAAGGTGGCGTCTTCTTAACGCCCAGCCGCTGAGGGACCACAGTCTCCCGCCCTCTTTTTTTCTTTTTTCGGCGGGATGCTGAGCTAAAGGACCCCCTCGTGCGCGGGCATCTCTTTGGGCAGGGCGCGTGTGGAGGCTTGGGGGGGGAGAGAAGCACCGGTGTCGCTTGCGAGCTCCTCAATGGCCAGCCCGTGGAGGAACATTGAGTTGGAGCATTTCGAGGAGAGGGACAAAAGGCAGCGCGCTCGAGCTCCCACCGCGGCGGAGGGGGCAGCTCCACTTGCAGCAGCAGCTCGGGCTCCAAAGGGAATGGGCTCATCCCGAGCCCTGCACACAGCGCCCACTGCAGCTTCTACCGCACACGCACCTTGCAGGCCCTCAGCTCGGAGAAGAAGGCGACAGGTACTTCAAGGGCTTGGTCTACCCCACCTCCAGTGACTACTTCCGCTCTTTCGACGCCCGCTGCCCCTGGCCCAGCCCGCAGCTGCCTTCTTACCTCGTAGCCTCGTCAAATCCTCCGACCAGCCCGCAGCAGCTCCACCAGCAGCAGCCAAGCACCTCCGGGACATGCGCCAAGGAGGGAAACTGCTACGGTCTGCTGCTGTGCCTGCGCTGTGCACGGCACGAGGCATGAGCAGCACAGCAGCAGTGCCTGCCTCGGCCTCCGGAGGGCGGGTTGCCGGCCAGTAAAGAGAAGTGGGCGGGCGCAGGTGGGCCAGCAGCACCCCCTCCATTTTGGCGCTCTAGGCAGTTGCCTAGTTCGCCTAAATGGACGCGCCGGCCCTGCCAACCAAGTTTGCAGAGAATCAGCTCGTTATAAAGATTTTCACTACTTATGACACTCTTTTTTATTGTGAGTTGAGCCTCTTATCCTGAAATTCATATCCTGCTTGCAATTAATAATGGAGCCTACTTTGAGGCAAGAACTCTCTGGTTTCTTGTACAAACATTGTCAACTTTCCTTGTTCCAGGCTGGCAAGAGGGATTAGGTGCCATTGACACATGCCTAGAACTTGATTACTCTAACCTGGTTGGGGTAGGAAACCCCAGACTTGTGGGTCAAATGAGGCCCTCCACCACTCTCTGGCCACATTCACAGCATACATTTAAAGTGTTAAAATACTTTAAACCGTCATGGCTTCTCCCAAGAATTCTGGGAACTGTAGTTCATTAAGGCTGCTGAGAGTAGTTAAGAGACTTATAGTCCCCTCACAGAACTACAATTACTAGGCTGTTTTAACAATCAGGGAACTCCAGGAATTGTAGCCCCGTGAGGGGAATAAGGGGTATCCTAACTACTCTCAGCACCTTTAACATACTACACTTCCCAGAATGCTTTTAGGGAAGCCATGTTTAAAGAGATATCCCAGTGCTTTAAATGTATGGTGTGGATGTGACCCATTTTTCAATATTTTGAAGAATGTGAAATCTTTTTTTTCTTTCTGATCCATACATTAATCCGGCAGATGCAGATCAATTTAGCTCACATTTGGAATTTGCAAAAATTGAATTCCTCTAGCATCCCTTCTTTATTTAATTTTATTATTAAGATTGTATTCTACCTTTCTTCCAAGGTGACCCCAGCTGCACATGTTATCCTCACAACTACTCTAAGTGACAGTGACTGGCCAAAAGTCACCCAGTGGACTGAAGAGGAAATTTGATCTCTGGTCTCCCATAACCTAGTTCGAGACTTTAATAATTATATCATACTGGTGCCCATCTTCTCAATCTGAGATATGTATCCAACAAGAGAAGATATTGCCAGGCCCAGATCCTGTTTTCTTCCTTTGAATCTGACTTGGACTCTTTCAAGGGTCACCATCCTTTTGGGGGCCAGTGGGCATGTTTGTGATTTTAAATAGAGGACCTTGTAAGGGATTTTGTGGACCCCAGGGCATGGTCAATATAGGAGTGGTTGAGTGAGTGCAAAACAGGATTTGAGCAGGAAGAGCAAATAGTCTCTGATGCATTGTAGATTTTTGAGGGGCTATTTACTGAGACCTTGTGTGGATACCACAGACACCATCAGGAGTGGCAGCTTGGCCCACCATCAGTGGGTGTCATGCAGTGTGCATGGCCCTGGCTACAAAATTTGTGGGTGCCCAGTCCCTTCATGGGGAATTTTGTGGGTGCTCAGGCCCCAGGGAGTTGTCACCTATGGACACCATATTGGAGATCCCTGAACTATTTAACCTGCCTCTGACCCTCTGGATCATCAGTTGCTTTCATTAGATATTGATACCTGCCCATTTTGAACTATATCACGTGCTTGTGGTCTGTTTCACTGCTACCACTGGAGCTTCACCCTTCCCAGATTTGGGGTCATGTCTCTTGCACCTGCGTCCTGCACCCAACGGATAAGCAGAACTGCCTGAGGATCTGCTTGAACATTATCCAACCATAGATCACACTGCAAAATGCTTGAGACATGTTTCCTGACACAAGCTTGCCCTATCATGAAATGCAGTCCACGTGGCAAGATGAATCGTGGAGCCTAAGTAATTTCCTGATATTGACCAGCATTCTGCTGTCACAATTTGTTATGAGCCCAATCATCTTGCAGCAGCAGCAGCTGCTGTATGGATAATAGGAGAATGTTTTGAAGTATATATATATATATATATATGTATGTGTATATATATATATATATATATATATATATATATATATATATATATATATGTATATATGTATATGTATATATATATGTATGTATAATCATTTTTGCTGCTCCAAAAATGCCCCCCTGCCCAGCCAGCCGCCTGTATCGACAAGGTCCTTTTGCATAAAGTCTCATTCCACGGAATGAATTTCTGAGTTATCCGTATCTGTTGGCAAACATTCCAAGACACACTTGGTGGAAGGACCTTGTTATAACTCATCAGCCCCTGCTGTGTTGCTTAAAATGGACTTCCATTTCTTCACTTCCTTTGTATGCATTAGAAAGAAACCTATAAAATGGGGGGGGGGAATCTTACTGTGGTTTTCTTCAGCCTGCTAGCCAAATTTAAAATCTCTTTTTTAAAAAGTATGTCAGTAATATGAATATTATAGCTGGATTCAGCTTGGGGATCTTTTTGACTGTCATTGAGTGACTGGCAACATCTTGATGAAATCTAGGAATCAGGTGCACTTGAGCTTTTGACATGTTCAGTTATATGTGGCGATGCAGTTATTGAAGGAGGGAGAATGTATGAAACTGTGTGATAGCTCTCATGGTTCAGCAGCCAGCCTATGAGATGGTGGTGTTGATGATGGTGGTGACAACAACAACAACAGGCTAATGAAACGGTGTTATTTGTTATGTCATCTGTGTGAGGAGGGGTACAGATGCTCTGGGAATCAGATTAGGAAATAGATGCTGGTATGAGAAACATATGGCCCTCATGTGTTGTTGGTCGGCCCCAGCCAACAGGTCCAATTGTCAGGGGTGATGGGAGATGTGATTCAGCAACATCTGAAAGGCCATCCTTGGGAATCCAAACGCAATGACAATTTATTTCATTAAAATCTATCAAAACAAGTCACAAGAGTAATAGTTGGGTAATTGTGGGAGAAGAACATTTGAACAGACCTTACCCTGAGTCAGACCATTGGTCCAGTATTGTCTACCGTGATGGGCAAGCACCCTTCAGTGTTTCAGACAGATTTTCCTCCCTCCACTTTCTCCATGCCATGCATAATTTCATAAACTTATAACGTGCTACCTCTTATACTTGCTTTTTTCTCTAAACTAAAAAGTCCCCAATGCTGCAGCCTTTCACCATAGAGGAGTCACTTCATCCCCTTGATCATTTTGGTTGCCTTTTTCTGAACCTTTTCCAACTCTACCGTGCCTCTTCCACCATCTTGTTTGGGTGAGTTTGTCACACCCAAACTCCCTCAAGAAGAAGACTCGGAGGTGTTTGTCCTAAGGGAGGTGTTGAGGGGATCGTGTGGGCAGGTCACCCAACGGGGATGGGGAGGAAGCCAGGGTTTAAACTGTACACTCTTTGTACAGTTTCTCCCTCTCTCCCTATGCAGCATGGGCTTTGCTAGTTGCCTATTTGGGGACTGAGCAGGAATTTTGGGGGGGGACCTGCCAACTGACATTAGGACTCCTGTTTTTGCAGTAGCATTTTAATTGGTTTAACTGGTGTTCAGCCTGGGCCGGAAAGACAAATTAAGAACTGGGGGGGGGGAATACCTGAGTTAAGGGCACTCTTTGGTCACCCTATGCCAGGCACAGGCAAACTCCAACACTCCAGATGTTTGGGACTACAATTCCCATCATCCCTAGCTAACAGGACCAGTGGTTAGGGATGATGGGAACTGTAGCCCCAAACATCTGGAGGGCTGGAGTTTGCCTATGCCTGCCCTATGCTGTATTGGCTTTGAGGGTATCCAGAGTTGCCCTTTAAGCTTGGCATGTACACCAGAATGAATGTTGAGCTGGTGGAGCTATGGTGCGCTTGCCAGGTGCATATACCCAAAATTCTCATAGCAAGGAAGAAGAAATCCTTCCAGACCATGCCCAGGAGTGAAGAGGGAGTTGATCCTTCCTGTAATAGGGAACTTACCTGATGAGACTATCTACTGTATTTTATTTTTTGGTTTGTAGATCCTCAGTTTGATCTCATGAACCTTCTCTCAGGGTATGTTGGCTTTATCCTTGTTGAGGTAAAGCAACCAGAACGAGTATTCCAAACATGGTCATGTCATAGATCTGGATTATGATATTGGCAGTTTTCTTTTCAATTCCTTTCCTAATGATCCCTAGCATAGAATTTCCTTTTTCACATCTAGTGCATACTGGGTTAATGTCTTCAATGAGCTCTCTATTGTGTCCCCAAGGTCTACCAGAGCTGGGCTTTTTTAAACAGAGGGCAGGATAGGCACCAGTGGTTGGTTGACCCTTCCATGGTGTTGGAGCCCCCTAACAGTTCCCCATGGATGTGTGGTGCTGATATCAGTCCTCCTTGAGATGCTACATTTATTGTGCTACCCAAATATTTAACGTTCCTTCAACACTTGTGAGATTTGGCGAGGGAGGGGACCAGCTGCCTCTTGACAGCCCTATTTGCTACCTACCTTTTCTCCTCAGCTTTCATTAGGACCTGTCTAGCACTGTGAGTCATCCTCCCTGAATTATCTTTCAGAGCAAGCAAAGGAGATTAGATGCCGGGAGAAAGCAAAGCATCTCCAATGAAAGCATTAAATGGGGAAAAAAATTGAAACCAAATGAAAATTGTTCTTCGTTTGCCTCCCTGACATCAAACATATTTCCCAAGAAATCTCTGTCTCCCGAGCCTTGTGTATAAAATAAAAACCACATCATAGTCTCATCCGCCAATTTGCAAATGGTCCTTTTCAGCCACCAAGTTGCCGGGGAGAAGAGGATCAAAGTCACTTGCATTTAAAAGCCCAGCTTCAACCTGTTAGGATTAACACTTAAAAAAGAATAAGAATACAGTTTAAATAAGGGTTTTTAAGGAGTTGTCTGAACAGGAGAGTCCAGCGCTGTGGTTCTCATTGCAACTGCTTGAAGGACCACAAATGCCTTAGATCGGGGGGGGGGGGGAGAATCCACAGCCCTCCAACTCCCATCAGGTAGCACAGCCAGTAGTCATGGTATATGGAAGCTGGACTCCACCAGCAGCTGGAGGGCCACAGGTTCTCCACCCCTGCTGTAAGATGTGTGTTATCCTCTAAGTATCTCATGCCTTATCTTCAAATCAGCACCGGATATCTTCCATTGAAGATTTGTTGTTGTTGTTCAGTCGTTCAGTCGTGTCCGACTCTTCGTGACCCCATGGACCAGAGCACGCCAGGCACGCCTATCCTTCACTGCCTCCCGCAGTTTGGCCAAACTCATGTTAGTAGCTTCGAGAATACTGTCCAACCATCTCATCCTCTGTCATCCCCTTCTCCTTGTGCCCTCCATCTTTCCCAACATCAGGGTCTTTTCCAGGGAGTCTTCTCTTCTCATGAGGTGGCCAAAGTACTGGAGCCTCAACTTCAGGATCTGTCCTTCTAGTGAGCACTCAGGGCCGATTTCCTTGAGAATGGATAGGTTTGATCTTCTTGCAGTCCATGGGACTCTCAAGAGTCTCCTCCAGCACCATAATTCAAAAGCATCAATTCTTCGGCGATCAGCCTTCTTGATGGTCCAGCTCTCACTTCTGTACATTACTACTGGGAAAACCATAGCTTTAACTATACGGACCTTTGTCGGCAAGGTGATGTCTTTGCTTTTTAAGATGCTGTCTAGGTTTGTCATTGCTTTTCTCCCAAGAAGCAGGCGTCTTCTAATTTCGTGACTTCTTCGTGAAATTTCTCACTGCCTCTTAAATGGAAGATTTAGGACAGGCAAAAGGAAGCAATTCTTCACACAGCGAATAGTGATGCATACCAACTTGGGTGGCTTTAAAAGAGGATTAGGCAAATGTATGGAGGGGAAGGCTATCAGTGGTTATATTTAGTGGCTATATGCTACACCCCGTTTCAAAGGCAGTATGCCTCTGCATACTCATTGCTGGGAATCACGAGTGAGATGAGTGCTGTTGCCCTCAGGTCCTGCCTGCACACTTCCCATGGGCAACTGTTTGGCCACTGTGAGAACAGGATGGTGGACTAGATTGTCCATTGGCCTGACCCAGAAGAGCTCTTCTAACTCTTGAAATAATAATTTAAAAAATCTGGACTCTGGTCAAGGTCTCAGTGTGGAGCTTTCTGAGACAAAGGAGGAGATGAGTATGAACCAGGGGTTCAGTTAAGGGACTGAGTTCAATGCCTTTCAGTGGATTCCAGGATGGATTACATTGTTTTATTAAAAATATGGGGGCAGATACATATTTGTTCTCTCTTCACTCAAGTTACACAACTTTTTTTTAAACAGCCTTTAGATGTCCTTAGATGTTCTGGTCCTAAAACCACAACAAACATGAAACCTGGTCAAGCTGTTGTGTTTGTTGTTTATTTTTCCTTGTAGTTTTGCAAGCCATGACAGCTGAGGTCATTGTCTGTATCCTCAGCTTTACTGAAGTCAGAATATTTAGGGCAAAAGCAGGGGTTTCATCAAGATAGTGCCTTCCCTATACAACAACTTCAAGGAAGGGGCTGTGGCTCAGTGGTACAACATCTGCTTTGAATGCAAAAGGTTGCGGGTTCAATCCCTGGTGCCTCCAAGTGAAGCTGGGGGGAAAGAAGATTACCTGAAACACTGAAGAACTGTATCCAGTCAATATGGACAATGTTAAGCTAAATGGTCCAGTGCTCTGACTCATCCTAAGGCAGCTCCTAAGCACAGACTTTTTGTGGAGAAGGACTTTGGCTCATTCATAGCGCATCTGCTTTGCATTCAGAAGGCTCTAGGTTCTCCAGGTTCTGCAGGTAGGGCTTGGGAAAAGCTCACTTCCTGAAACCCTGTGGAGCTGCTGCCAGTCAGTGTTGGCAATGCTGAGCTAGACAGACCAATGGTATAAATTGGTACAAGGCAGCTTCCTGCATTCCAAAATTGATACCCTGATAATTATGCTGGCCAGACTCCATCTGTTGACTGTTTATCATCTTATATAATCCATTTTTTATCCTGTCTTTGAAGCCAGAGGTTTCCAAGACAGCTAACAACCAAGAAAAGAAAAAAGGAAAAAAAACACCCAGCAAAAGAGTTAAAGCCAATTAGAGTTAAATACATTAAACTGCACTAAGCTAAAAAGTAAAACAGAAGACACGGAAATGACAGAAAAGAAATTGCATGAATCAAACAAAATTCAGGAGGCAGTTTTTAAGGCGGATCTGGATCTCTGGTCCAGCTGCTGAACATTTGGAGATATTTGAGGATTTGGGAAAGCATCCCAAAAATTGGAAGGGGATGGGTGTTTGGGTTGGAGGGTGAAAGTTCAGGTGAGGCACCAATCTTTTCCACAAGGAGTTCCATCAAGTAGTACTTTCCCCTGGACACTGAAGACTCATTTGCAAACTGTGCAGCAGCCAAGCTTCTGGGGAGGGTTTCTTCCCTCTGAGGCTCTTGTTAAAAACGAAAGGAAAAAAATGGGGAAAGCATTCAAACAGCCTCATGCTAACTATAGTGCTGCAATTGGTCTCAGAGTAAAAGGCAGGTGAACCAGCACACAGGTTGCAATGGTCAGAAAAGAGGAGTAGGTTCAGAGGCGATCTCATCAGTGGGCTCTTTGCTGGAGTGTGGGGCCTTAACAACCCCCCCCCCCCTTTTTCTGTGTTGACTCTTGATGCCACCTCTAAACAAGAAGCCAAGGCTTCTTCTACATTATTTTTCCTGCTGCTTTTTCAGGGGGGAAATGGTTTCTTTTTAGCAGTGTACTTTGGAAAGAAAACGATCTAGCCTAGAGCTCAACTTCAAGGGAAATGCAGTCTGTATGTGTGTGGAAGGCTGTTAACCACCTCAGACTTTTGACATATAGATTATATTTATTTCATCTTCTATGGTGTCTGAGCTGTGTGTGGAAGAGAAATATCTCCTGACAATAGGCAGGCTGACTTTCATCCTCTCTTTGCTTTGATATCTAAAGATCAGTGGGCACTTAAAATCTTTTACATATTCTAATTTAGAAGTTAGCTGCTATCTTCTGAAAGGAAAAAGTAATCCTTTTGACTAATTTGAAAACCCACTGCATCACAAGGCCACTTTATTACCAAGATTGGATGTTTATAAAGGCATCCCAGCCATATGGCCAGATCTTAAAATCAGAGAGAGCAGAGTCCCATTGATAATGTTGCCAGTGGGTTAAATAACTACAGTATAGGTGAAATTTGGGGAAACTAACTGGGTGAAGAGGCTTGGGTGGACCCTCTATTTATTGCCTGGGTGCAGACTCAAGTGATGCCTGCCAGCACAGTTGGCTTCACCCCTGAGAAAGTCCTGCCCAGTACCCTGTCTGCAATTGGCCAATTTGCAGGCAGGCTACGATCCAATTAGGGGGTAAGCAGGGTTCTCCAAATTTTGCAATGCAATTCTCCAGTCACATAATGTGTACAAAAATAAAAAATAAAAATGCATATACAGTAAGGTGTGCACGCAAATGCATTTGCCAGTGAAAATAACATTCCAAAATGTATTATATTAGGGGGAATAACTTTGCAAAAACTGTATATGTAAGGAGACATTTGTGCTAAAATGCTGGCGAGTTTTCATGAGGCTATTTGAGGGAAAACACCTGCAAACTGGCGTGGATAATGTGGAGTATGAAAGAATGAGGAATGGAGAGAAACAGAAGTTGAACAAAATATCTGGAAGACACACCAGTTTTGGGAAGACTGGTTTAAAATAGTTCTGTTAAGATCTCTGTATTTGTCATGAAATATTGCTTTAGGCACAATTTGGAAGAGAGTTAGCTGGACTGGGTGGGTGGGTGGAAGCAGCCAAGTAATGCACCCAGCTTGTTCTTCTCAGTTTATCCTCCATGTAGAAAATAAAATAAGTATCTAAAAGTAGTGCAAAAGGAAAAGAGGGAAGGTTATGTAAAAAAACCAGAATTGGAGTCAACAAGGATTACCCATTGTTAATTGCTCACATTTAAGTTGCAAATAATCTTCTTTGTTGAATATGCTGCCTTCTTTTTTATTTTGCTGCTTTTATAGCTATATGTCAGCTTCTCGCTTGTGGGGGATTTAAATATCATTTCAAAAAGCCAGCCACGTATAAATCATCTTGTTTCTTTCACATGAACAGAATGCAGCCCTCTGCCTTTGGGAAATCATCGCAAACTGGACCTCTCAATGAAGAGGAAATTGTCAAGAGGCGGTTGAATGGCCATTTTGATACCATTTAAATGCTGGATGTTTCACCGGCATTGGAGTCATTTCGGCAGCAATGCTCAGATCATTTAATCTGAGTGTAATCCCTTTTGTAAACAACTGGAAATCCTTGTGCCAATAAAGGCCAATAACAATAACAACAGCAACTGGAAATCTTGGAACCCTAAGAGCAGACAATGTGCCTTAGAAAAATATTAGCAAAATAACTAAATATTAGCAAAATAACTAAATATTCGTCAAGGATTTGGAATGATATATATGACATGCATGGAAACCCCCATAATATAAGGCTACAGGATTTTGCCTCCTACTCAGCTCCCAAGGTCACATTGGATCACCAGAAGCTGTGTTACTGGACTTACAGGTCCATCTATCCCAATATTGTCTACAGTGACTGACAGTAGTGGCTCTCCATTGTTTCAGACAGGGAGTCCCTCCCAGCCCTACTTTGAGATGTTAGGGACTGAACTAGGGAGCTTCTGCTTGCAAGGCAGATGCTCTGTCACTTCTCACGAACACAAAGGATTTCCCTTGCAAACACCTAACATATGGACACCAGAGGTGAGTCTAGAGTAGGATTTCCCAAACTTGGGTCTCCAGATGTTTTTGGACTACAATTCCCACCATCCCTGACCACTGGTCCTGCTAGCTAGGGATGATGAGAGTTGTAGTCCAAAAACAACTGGAGACCCAAGTGTGGGGAAACCTGGTCTAGATGCATAACCCTGCCGCCCTGTTCTACAAATATTTCCCACTCATACAATGCACGTGTGAAGCGAGCTTTTTCACCATCTAAACCCTTCACATCTCACCCTTCTAAACATTTCACAATAGCCTAAACTTCAGGGCCTCGCATATATTTATACATATGCACAACAACAATCCTTAAATGCAAATGGTCTGGAAATCTTATTGTTCCTAGTGATAAATAGAATCCACATTCTCCTTTCTCACATTCCTTTCTTGTTTTTGGTGTCAATTTTACTAAATTATATGGTGCAAAGAGCAGTCATATGGCACTGTAAATCTGGCACAAACATCTCCAGACTTCAAAAAAATGATAACGATGAGTGATATTTCAGGCTGTCCCTCTGGGGACTTTTCTAAACTTCCCACTTGATTCAGACAGCTGTGAGTGCTTCCAGTAATCCAAGTCTGTCACTTCAACCTCTTCCTTCACCCCCTGCCCAACATCCATTTGTTGATGTTTCCCTCAGCTTTTAAAATAACATTATTAATTTGCAGTGGATGCTAACTGCTCATAGAGTTGTCTGTAGAAGTAAGTGGTGTTTGTTCTCTGGTGCTTGTTTTTCAGCAGGTAGTTTTGCACTTCATGTGGGGTCAGGTTTACCATAAACATAGGAATCTGCTTTATACAGAGTCAGACCATTTCTCTATTGAGCTCAATATTGTCTACACTGGCGGGCAGTGGCTCTCTAGGGCAGGCATCCCCAAACTCGGCCCTCCAGATGTTTTGGGATTACAACTTCCATAATTCCTAGCTAACAGGACCAGTGGTCAGGGATGATGGAAATTGTAGTCCCCAAACATCTGGAGGGTCGAGTTTGGGGATGCCTGCTCTAGGGTTTCAGATAAGGAGTCTTTCTAAGCCCTGCCTGGAAATGCCAGGGATTGAACCTAGGAACTCTGCATGCAAAGCAGATTCCCAATTCACATTCCATGACTAGCAACCTCCCAGGGGCTACATGCCAGTGGTGAGCAGGACCAGAGGGGGGGGGGGAATGGGCAGAACAATGGATGCCAGTCTTACCTTTGTACTGCAGGTTATGTCCTAGCTATGCAAAAGCCAGAATTTCTATTCATACACATCACATCTCCCTGTCCTCCTTCCAGTCAAGAAATAGGCATCACCAGGGTCCAACAACACATTCTAGCCGGACAAATGCACTCAAGGATGGTGTGGCCTCGGGGAGTGGGTGTGGCCTGGGCCAGGTAGAGAGTCTTGGAGGACCACATTTGGTAGAGGCTGAAGATCTTCACCCCTGCTTTAACATCACATTTTCTCAAGATCACATGTTGCAGGAATGTCATTGAGATGGAAAGGTTCAAAGGTTCATGTATTTTAGAGTTGCCATATGTCTGGGTGGAAATTGCTGAAAAGTCTGGGAAAACCCAGGCATATGGCAACTCTATATTTTGACAACTTTCCTTAAAAATAACTCAAATTTTTTCTAGAGATCTTGCAAAAGAAAGTTCAACAAAAACCACAACAACTTCTTTGAGCAACCCTAATGTATTTAGTAATGGGGGGGAGGGGGTGTTTGTTTCTTTCCTTAATGTGAATCTGCCAAATTTGGACTCCCCAAAGGAAACACGGCTCTCTCTCTTGAAAACCGCACTTCCATTTCTCCAAGTTTTATTGTGTAGTTCTGCAACCAAAGACTGTGTAAGAACATGTTTATATTAGTGAAAATAGATTAGCATCAGCAGTGTGCAAAAATGTGTTCTACTGCAGAGGGGCACAGCTTAGGAGAAGAATGCAGAGTTTGTATGCAGAAGTTTCAACCTTCAGTCCTTGGAATCTCTTGTTCTAAAAGATCTCACCATAACACAGAAAGATGCATTGTACCAAATCAGACCATTGGCCCACCTAGCTGAGCATTGCCTATGCCACTCTCCCCTAACAGAACTTGTTGGACTGCAACTCTCATCAGCCCCATTCAGCACTGCCATTTGGGCACCTGCAGTAGCTCACCAGAGTTTTAGGTAAGTGCCTTTCCCAGCCCTAGCAGGAGATGTCTTAAGACCTTCAATTCTAATAAACCAGTGTGGGACAGCAATCATAGTACTCAACTCTAGAGATGAGTGAGAAATTTGGTTCACTCTTCGGTTAAATGCAAATCTCTCAAATTTTCAGTTTCTGTAACAATATGAGAACTGAAACCCAGCAACACTTTGGAATTCACATTTATCTGAATTTCGTATAGCAGTTCTCCAACCAACCAGTATTTGCAAAAATGCATATATCAGGGGAAATGTGTATAAATGAATATTTTATTTTCAAGAAAATAACATATAAAAATAATTATGTTGGGGGAAGTTGCTTGCAAAAATATGTAGATTAATAAAAACTGCATATAAATGTAAGCAGTGTTGGTCTGCCATAGTCGAAACAAAACAAAACAAAAATTCTCCAGTAGCACCTTAGAGACCAACTAAGTTTGTTATTGGTATGAGCTTTTGTGTGCACGCACATGAAAGCTCATACCAATAACAAACTTAGTTGGTCTCTAAGGTGCTACTGGAATAATTTTTATTTTTATTTTTTATTGCATATAAATGTGTTTGCTAGGAGAAATTCGCACTAAGATGCTGGTAAATTTTCATTAGGATTGAAAAAGATAATTGACAAAATGCTGCAGAAATGTTGAGAACTGAATTTTAGATTTGAAAAATGAAAAAGTGGGAGAAGTTAAACCAACGGATCTTTTCATCCCTACTTGCTGCATAAACAACATAAACTCAGGCAGAGTTCTATGTTGTTAGAAGGAGGCAATATTTCAGTGGGGTTGGCAAGCGGAACTTCAATATTGCTTGTGGGATAAGTGCTTTGTTACATAAGAGGAAACAACACTTGAAAGCGGAAATGCATACAAAATCCAGAATATGTCACAAATGCTGTACAGAATTAAGAAACACCCTTTGGCTCTGAAATATTGACCCAGCATGTCATGCGGAGAAGATTACCAGTGATTTTAAAAGAATAAAAGGAGTAATAATATTCACATACAAATAATTTTAAGTGCCGCTCTTAACAGTCATTACATTGCTAATCATGTTGAAGCCCATAGTATTAGCATTCTGGATAGTCTTAGGGGGCTGTGTACAGCAGCATAATTACATTCTAATCTAGGTATCATTAAACCTTGACTTTGCTCCTATGTGTATTGTTAGTGAACTTTCTCTTTCGATAATGACTCCAAGAGAGCAAAGAGAAAAATCTAGTTTTATGGTGCCTACCTGCTGGAGGCCATTCAAGCCTAGTGATTTCTAGACAAGAAAAGTACACAGAGAAGAGAAGGGGAGAGGTTTGTGCCATTAAGTTAATAATTCAGATGCCACCATACATAAAAACAAGGAGTGAGGATTACCCTGCTCACTGTGGTGAATTAACATGCAACTCATGTGTCAAGAGAGGTCAGGCTGATGACAAAAAAAAAGTATTTTAAAAATGCAGTTGTGGCAAATATTCCCCCAGCTGAATCCACACACAAAGTTAACTCTTTGGGCCCTGTATGGCTGCTAACGGGCAATGCATGTAACCCACAGAAGACTTGCATACCTTGCTCAGCACGAAAAGTTTCCCCTGTTGTCTTGATGAAAACAGTGCAACATAAGGGAATGAAAAACAATGCCTTCCTGGATCAGGGCACAGATCCATCTCATCTACTGATGTGGCTGAAATTTGTATCTCATAAGTGCACAAGAAGATCCTGATGGATCAGGCCAATAGTCTGTCTGGTCTAGAATCCTGTTCTCACAGTGGCCAATCAGATGCCAAGCAGAACCCAAGCACAAGACCACTCTCCTGATTGGTCACTGTGAAAAGAGGATGCTGGACTAGATGGGTTGTTGACCTGATCCTGCCAGCTCTTCATATGCTCTTGTGTTCATTATGAGTGAAGGATGAAACCTATGACTTTATGCATGCAAGTAGGTTGGTACCACTGAGCTATGGAGCTTTAGCCCACCCTGAACTAGGAGCCTTTCTGATAAGCCCAGTCATTCATTTGCATACGTAGGAAAGCATTGGCCATATTTCTCTTATAAATCATTTCAGAATAACTGTGGCACTTACTTTTAAAGTGTAAAGCAAACGTATCCCATGGTGACCTTGCAAGGAGGCTGCTGAGAACCCGAGCTGTGAAAAGCAGTAACAGCAACAAGGAGAGATGTAACTTTTGAGTGTTTTTAACATGCTCCCCACTCCAGGGATTGAATGAGATGTTAATATTCGCAGCTTGGGGCGGGGTATGGAATTCAATTGCAACATAGAAAAGGGCAGGCAGAGGTATAGCATGTTTCCCTGGGGCTTGGAAGTGCAATCTTCACCACCACTTCTCTGCAAAAAAAGAGATAGTTGCTAGGAGACCCTGTTCTCCTCCCAGAGCTACAACACCCGTAGTGGTTTAGCAATCAATCTCTCTTCCTAGCGAACTCTGGGAATTGTAGCCCTGGGAAGGAAATGTAGTGGTCTCTGGACACCTCTCAGCACCTTAACATACTGCACTGCGGAAGCCATGGCTGCTTAAAGTGGTATCAAAGTGCTTTATATATGCTTGGTGTGAAT
This sequence comes from Lacerta agilis, assembly GCF_009819535.1. Lineage (NCBI taxonomy): Eukaryota > Metazoa > Chordata > Lepidosauria > Squamata > Lacertidae > Lacerta > Lacerta agilis. The sequence goes on along the minus strand of NC_046324.1, from coordinate 32,755,320 downwards.
GTGGCCCTGGAAGCTCTACCAGGTCCAATAGGCACCAACCACCATTGCATAGTATTTGACCCCTGATGCCATGATAATTGGTGGCAGCTGCTGCAATGGCTTCCTCCTCTCTTATTTCTCTTAACTCCCACTACCCCTGCCTACTGGCCATGCTGGCTGGGGTTGCTGGAAGTTGGAGTCCAGCAATATTCGGAGGGCTACTGGTCTCCCAGCCCTGCTCTGTCATGTCATCCCTTAGTACTGAAGACCTTTGCTGCCTTTGTTTCTGCCTCTTCTCTTTCTTAGATCTATACTATACCCATTCAAATTCACCAGGGCAATAAGACTTCAGTAATGAACACCAATATAAAAAATCATTTAAAATAAATCTAAGGGTACAGTTATAGCGGGCAGGAGAGACGTATTGATGGAGAAGCCTTAAGGGCACTGTTAATTCACCCTTTCCGTGGCCTGAACGCTCTTCCACATTTCATTCCAGAGCATTTAAATGAGACAAGCTCAGCCAAAGGGGCTTGGAGCCTAGAGCCCTTGCTTTCAGCCCTGTGACCCCACCAAATAAATTTATTTGGCCCTTGCTACAGGCTATTTCACACAAGGAATCCTGCCACTGACCAAATGGAAATGTGCAAGCAGTCTCTGTCAACAAAATAGTTGCACGAAGGAGCTGTCTGCAATCACCTATTTGTCACATGCATTTTTAGTTGTATTTTTTTATTTTGAAACTTTGAAATATACTTTAAAAATCGACTGCAAAGCAGCCTTTAACCACAGAAGGAGAAAGCCTAAGGATTAACTCCGCAATACCAAAAGTGGGAAATATCAGTTGTGTTCACACAGAAGTTAATTCCATTTTCCTGGCATTTCCCTAACTGTTAATTTCCGTGTTATATTTGAGCTTTCACGGGACATAAAAGCCACTTGTGGAGATCCAGCAGTATATAGTGGCAGTTTAGTGCTCATTTCTGTGTTAATTGGTTCAAGAAATGATTTGCTTGCAACTGTATTAACCTGGAAAATCGCAGCTGTAAAGTAATGAAATTTGGGTTGGTACACCAGCATACCGTTACTTCCTTCTGTTTTCATGGGGGAAATATGGGGAAACAGAAGCATTCATGTGTGGAAAGTAGTGGAAAGTGGGGGAGTAGCAACGGTGTCCAATGATGTTCCCACTTGGTGTGAATGAAATTTAGCGTGACATGATAGTATATTGATTAAAAAAACCACAGTTCCATAAAGCAACAGGTACTGTAGTGTGAAAGGAATGTAAGACTTGACATGTTACCTATCCATTCAGTAAGAAGAGCTTTGTAAATATAAGATAACATTCCTTTGGAACCCTGTGCACTATGTAAAACTTAAGTTTTCAAACAAAGTCAAAGGACTTCCTTCTTTCCTAATTCTTAGCTGGCAGCATGCAGATGATCTTACTTGCAATAACTGAAACTAGGCTGGGGTTGGTACCCTTGAGGGGCATGTTACCATTGTGGGCAGCTGCCTTGGAGGGCAAAACTGCCTCTGACAGTGGCAGTGGAAGTGACAGAGGACCATAGTAGCCATTGATAACCTCATAGGAGCAAACTTGAAGGGGCTGATGTCCCTTTGCCCCCTCCCATACTGGAGAGGGCAGGACTTCACAAAGTTGATGGGCATTGCCATTCAAATGGTGTTTGTGTGCCGCATCTTGTGATTGAGTATGCAGGGCAGGGCTTAATTCCCTCCCCCCCCCCACAATATTTTATTCAAGTCGGCACCCTTGGCATTACCCTCCATGGATTTGTCTGTTCTCCTTTAATACTAAGTTGGTGGTGATAACTGCTTCCTGTGTGAGTGAGTTCCATAGTTTAACTGCACTGTGTGAATAACTTTCTTTTATCTATTCTGAATCTCCCAAACCGTTCCAATCTGCCCTGGATCTTCCAGCTTGTTGAAGGGCAGATGAGTCTTTTAACAAAATAAAACATGTTCCTTAGAAGAAATAGGAACTAAAATGCTGTTGGGTTTTCATGTGTTTTTATTGTGTGTGTTTTTTTTAAAAAAAAATCCACCCCATCTCATCCTGTATTGTTGATTTTTGAAGGAAACAATACAGTTGTTTGTGTATTGTTTCAGAAAGTGTGAATTAGGTATGTTGCCCTTTAAATGTGAACTGAATCAAAATTCTCCCCCATTGATAAATTGGAGCAGGGTGAAATCTCTGAGGCTTACCTCAAATCAACTTGAATATTCTTCTCATTTGAACTTCCATATCAATACAAGAACAGAATCACAGCCACCCTTCAAAATCCTCACTTTTCCAAAACGAAGAGCAGGTCAAGAAGTGAAAGGACATAGTTCAGTGGTAGAGCATCTGCACTGCATTGAGAAAGTCCCAGGTTCAATCTCCATCATCTCCTGGTAGACGTAGAAATATTCTTTTGTGAATAACCAGCTAATTATTGTCCACGGATGGGGCATGTATATGGTTCACCTCACGTTTAAAGTTACACCTACCTAATATGTGTTTCCTGAAACAATACACAGACTAGAACACAGCAACCTTTAAACTTCACAATTTTCTGAATTTTGCAATGCAGTTCTTCAAGCAATGTGTACAAATGCATATGCTAGGTAAAGTGTGTATGAACATTGATATATTAGTGAAATTAACATTTAAAATGCATGATTCTAGGGGAAATTGTTTGCAAAAATGTAGATATTAGGGAGAAGTGCATAGAAACATGCATGTATTAGGAGAAATATATAGAGCTGATCAAGAGGACTTATTTTTTAATAAAAAAAATGCAACCCGATGTGGAAATGTTGTGTACTGAACATAAGATTGGAAAAACGAGAACCTGAAAGTGACAGATTTACCCATCCCTTCTTACTATACATACAGTAACTATAAATTGGCAGTGTGTGTTCTGTGGCCTTCTCCTCTTCCCAGTAGAGCACCCAGGTCTTTAAGTGGCTTAAACCATGGGATTTCTATGATCTTTATAATCATTAAAGGCAATGTAAAAACATATTTTATACACAGTCTTTTTATCTCACATTTATTTTTATATTTCTTCATAGCAATTTATTGCGATAGATATATCACCATTACTACAGACATTTATGGGGCTATTAAAATTCAATGTCACCATAAATTTAGGCTGCTTAAAGTGTTGACATTTGCAACAGCTTCCACAAGGACATATTTTATAATGAAAGTGAAACTTGGAACAGAAACTTTTGTTAACAAAAGAAATAAGATGCAGATGCTAGTGTGTGTGAGAGAGCGGGGGAGGGGGGGGAAGAGATGGAATTGAACTGGACCACATACTTTTTAAAGGAGGGGAAGTAGTCGGCATCAGATCTCCAAGCGATCAAATCTGAGTAAGCCAAGCAATCAGGAATTAGGTTGCCAGTCAGTCAGTAGGATGATCAGCTTTCCAGAATTCACCATCGCATGAGAGCCAGGGGGGCTGCTCAAGCTTCAGTGGATCTCAGGCCGGCTCAATCCCTCCACACCCAAAATGCCACATTGTTGGGGTTTTCCTCCAGCTGCCAGCTCCACCCCCTTGGATGTTTGGCAGGTGGAAGGGGGAGCTTCATGCCAGCAAAATGATTCTGGCATCCATCTTCAAGTAGAGGCAGGCAAAGTTGGGTGGAGGGGTGCCTTAGCCCAGTCTACCAGCAGCAGCCTAGCATAAAGCGGGTTTGAATTGCTTTGCCAGTTGTGGAGCAATGAGAGAAAGAGTGGCAATGACTCAAAAATAGGATTTTGCATTTGCCTTTTTATGCCAAGTCGGACCAACGGTCCATTTAATTCAGTATCGTCTTCAGTCTTCACTGACTGGCTGTGGCTTTCCTGGATCCCCTAGCTGGAGATGCTGGGGATTGGACCTGAGATGTTTTGCACACAAGGGAAATGCTCTGTCCTTCGCCTTGCAACCCCTTGCTATGGCTCTAGGAGGAATGAATGGGATCCAAACTTGGGACCTTTTGTGTAAAGTTAAAGGGACCCCTGACCATTAGGTCCAGTCGTGTCTGACTCTGGGCTTGCGGCGCTCATCTCGTGTTACTGGCCGAGGGATCCGGTGTACAGCTTCCAGGTCATGTGGCCAGCATGACAAAGCCGCTTCTGGCGAACCAGAGCAGCACACGGAAACGCTGTTTACCTTCCCGCCGGAGTGGTACCTATTTATCTACTTGCACTTTGATGTGCTTTCAAACTGCTAGGTGGGCAGGAGCTGGGACCGAGCAATGGGAGCTCACTACCTTTTGTGTAGTGATTGCCAAACAACCCCCATTAGCCTCTCCCATGTATTGCAATAGCCCACAGCATTTTGTTTTAAATGGAATCTTCCCCAGGTTCCAGTGTTTAACAACAGGAATGTTAGCAAGTATCATTTTTCCATTCCACCCTTTATTTGTCACATGCAGTGCTGTTTTCATCCCACTGTAGTTCGTCTTCTGGAAACACACACACACACACACACACACACAACCCCCACCCCCACCCCACATTATTCGTCTGCTGTCCACTGTGGCAAAATGACATAACTTACACAATTTACATAATTACTTAAATTGTGTTACTCCACTCAGTTCATTTTGATGCAAAGAAAACACAGTGCCAATGGTGACAAAACTGTAATCAATTATGCACTATTTGTGGATGGAATGCAACAGCAAAAGTGTTGTATCTGAATTGTATCTGAAGGACTGGTTTCTCTTTTGGACAAATGAATGTTGGCAATTTCTGCTCCTGCTTCCATTTTTGCCCGAATTCTCCAACATCCCTGTTCAAGGAGCAAGAGTTCGGTAAAATCAGAAGTGAATAATTATCTCCTCCCCCGATTTTATCAATGGGGGTAAAAACAGGACAATTAAGATTTATTTTGCTTCATTTCTTCCTGCTGCACTCCTGAAAGCAGCTACATAGATGTTCCAATTGTCTGTCTTTACCTCCTCCCTGCACTGGAGTTCCATGCAATCAGTTTGGATTACTTTTAGATTACTTTTTCTCAGTTGCCTCTACTATTTGCCTGTGGGGGGTCAGGATCCCCCGGTGGAATATTGACCCTCGGCCACAAAACTGAATTGAAAGGTTGTGACATTGTCACAACGGGACCTTAACCCATTTATTTTTGTGTGGCCAAAATGAAGAGGAGAATAGACTGTGCTGTACATTTGTATTGTGAAACTGAAGGGGTGGTCGAGTGGGGAGATGGATAAAGGCCACAGAGAAAGATTTATATCCTAATTAACCATTATTTCCCCAGGCATCTCTGCCTGTGATTCTTGAGTAACATCTTACAAATACTGGCAGCATGTCTTAGTTTGTGATGCTGTATAATCATAGTAGTTGATGTACCCCATGCTAAACATTTACTGCTTGATTGATTTGCAGTGCAATTTTCTTTAAAAATGGAAGTCACTACCAGGAGATGCGGAGGTGGTTTCTAGATTATATTGGTGTTTGTCTCCCCTTCAAAACAAGAAATAAGGCAAATTTGTGGACGGTAGATCTATCAGTGTATATTAGCCATGATTACGTGTAACAATTAAACTTCTAAATACAGAGGCAATTTTATTCTGATTAATCTATGCCTCTGGGGACAAGCAGGGATGCATGGGGATCTGATTGAACAACACTTACTTCAAATCTATATTTTGGTAAGTTCCTTGTTTACTATGGATTTGGACACCTCTTAAGATATCATAACCCAATTTTGCAGGATGGTTCCTGAGATCGAGGAGTAAGCTTTCATCAATGTTTGGATGCAATTAAACACAATTTTGAATTAAGATGGCATACTGGACATTTCAGGATTGCACTGTGGTTAAGCTGATATTTTGGTTCTTAGAATTCTCAAGCAATGCCAAGTATGACGCTGCTGGTATTTATTAGTTTGGTACATTTATATCACAGCTTTTTCCCATCATCTATCTCCTCAGTGTAAATGGGTTTCCCAGACAGTCTCCCATCTAGGTACCAACTGGAGTCAGCCTTGCTTAGCTTCAAAAACATGGTTGTATCATGTGCTATGGAGCTATGGGGCATGGGCATCTATTGTAGTTATCATTTATAAAGCTTAATATTTGAAAACCTCTAAGTGAGATACAACATAAAAAATGTACAATATCATTAAAACAAAAACACAACATAAAATCAGTAAAACAGGAGTGTATAAGCATAAAAAAGTAAAACCAGAAATTCAAAACCAAGGTCTGATCTGATGGTCAGAGTTTTGCTCAGGCTTGTGGAATGCCTCTAAACAGTAAAAGCTTTGCACACCCTTAAAGAACAAAAACAAATTAAACATATTTTTAAATGTTGAGCATGGCTTTTTCAGCATGCTAGGACAGTAGGGGTGGAGGAAAAATTTCCTTTGAACTGCATTTTGAAGTGAACCGACCTAATCCACACCTCCTGGAGTAAGACACTGAGAGGAACCTAGCTACCCTTTGAATTTCACATTTGAATGAATTTTGCAATGCAGTTCTTGGATCAAAAATATACCAAAATGGTTTGTAAAATATGCATTTTATGACAAAATATATAAGTTGGTTAGAGTGTGGTGTTTCAGGTTCAAACCCCATAAGGGACAGCTGCATTGCAGGGGGTTGGACTAGATGACCCTCAGGGTACCTTCCAACTCTACAATTCTAGGATTTTAAGTATAACTATGCACATTAAGATGAAATACACATTTAAATTCATGTTTTGTGAGAAAAAAATACATATTAAAATGATTTTTCCATATTGATTCAATCAGAAGTTAATGCAAAGTTGGACAGAATGATGAATGAATGCATGCAAAATTGACACAGATGGGAAATAGGCTGATTGGTTTATCCTTTTATAAAAGTGCGGCTTAAAAAAATTGCAACTTATTACAAATATTTTGCCATCCTTACCAATTTAACTAGGCTTTCCTAATCAGATTTGCATTTAGGGAACTTTTATCTTCTTTCATCATAAGAAAATGGTAGGATCCTATTGTACAGTTGCTATGGTAGTTGCTGCTGTTTTAATTTCTCTCCATGCCTCACAAATCCTTGTCACCAATATTGCACATGTTACACCATTTAGCCCAACAGAAGTCAGTAGAATGATGCTCTGCTTGTCTTTCGCAAGACTGAGATCCATTAAGCATCTCTGAATCCCCCCCCCCCAAACTCCATTCCTCTCCCCTCCCCGACTTCAACCAGATTGGACATAACTCACAGTAATAGATTGAAAAGAATTGTTCTTTTTTTAAAAAATTATTTCTGCAGTCTATAGAATGCCTAATCAGTACATATAATATGTGGAATTTGTTCCACTCACGGGGAGGAACCTTCATAATTCATTAGTGTCTTCACCCAGCTTGAGTTACACATTGCTTGTTTCATTCAAGAGATAAAATCCATATCCCAGGAGTGCTCATTATACATCTCTTTGGTATATAAACCTATTCAGTTTCTGAACTGGAATAAACCTGAATAGATAAAGACACTTACCAGCAATCATTACTGCATAAAGATCTCCACCGTTGCCCTGAAAATGGCTATCGGTGTAGAGGAAATAACCCCAATTGTTTCAGCTCTGCCAGCCCAAAAGAGAACCCATTTTACAAAGAACTATAAAAGGTGTGTGTCTCCGAAAATATATCTGTGGCTTGCATTTAGGTTATTACATCCCCCTCTATGTCAGCTCCCAGAGGAAGTAGGGCAGCCTACCCCCCCCCCCCACGCTCCCCGCAGTTACAACAGAAGTTTAAAGGGGCGGAATATAGACTTGCCCCTTAGAATAGAATTCTGAATAAGGGGAAATGTCAATGCAATTCTGGGGGTTCCTACATGGACAGTTTAACTGAGAGCAAAAAGTCACAGTCTGATGGCTTCCATACATCTCTTCCCGGCACACACAGAAAAGGTGGGTGCAGGTTGTCAAGTCAAGCTATGATTCCTGATTCTTCTGAAATACCCTCTTTATGGATTCAAAAGAACAAGTGTGGGCATGAAGTATGGTGGGGGAAGGGTGGGCTGGCATGTACCAGACCCACCCCAATGTTCCCCCCCACACACACTGAGCACATTTACCCTGCCTCAGTATCGCTACATTGAGTGTGAAGGTCTGAAGGAGGTTCCTAGTGGTGTCAGGCTGCACAATGGCGGATCTAACCAGAGGTAAGGCCCATTGAGATCAGCAGGGATTGCAGCAGGGATAAGTCACAAGACCATAAGAATGCAAGAAGAGACAATAGCCCATCTAATTCATCATCCTATTCTCACAGGGGCCATCCAGAAGCCCTCAAGCAGAACATGGGCACCAGAGCACTTTCCCCTCCTGTGGTTTCCAAAAAGTGGGATTCAGAAGCATTACTGTGGAGGCAGAGCAGAACCATCATGGTCACTTATAGATTTGCCCTCCATTGATTTTTCCTCTTTTAAAGCCATCTATGCTGGTGGTCATCACTGCTTCCTGTGGGAGTAGGTTCCATAGTCTATGTGCTGCATGAAGAAGGAGAAGGAGAAGAGCACAAAGACATTTTATAGCTTCCAACAATTCCTCCCCTCTACTGACTAAGGCAGTGACATCAGAAGAAGTGCAAAGGAGTTCCTGCCCAGGTCCTTCTTTGGGGACTGTGCGGTGGGGAGCAGTAATCTAGACTTATGACAGAGGGAGAAGTTACTTTCTCTGTCCATTTTCTCCACACCATATACAACTTTATAAACTTATATCATGTCTCCTCTTCTTCACCTTTTCTCTAAACTAAAAATCCCCTCTCTCCCTGAGAATTACAGGTGCCTAAAATCTAGGCCTAACTTTGCAGCTGCCCCTTATTTATCCAATATTACTTATGAATCATATAGATGGGCTTTCTCTAGAGCCCGATTTGAGGCGATGCCTACAGCTGTATTGCACGGCAAATTCTTGCGGGCACCAATTTATGAGCGCCTTTGTCCATGCATGTCCAATAAGGTGGAATCTGTTACTCACATTCTTCTATTTTGTGAATTTTATAGTGAAGAGCGATCTCGACTTATACTACCCCTTTTATCAAAATTTAACCCTTGCAATACTATTTGGAATTTTCTCCCAAAATTTTACGTAAATTCCTTTTAGAAGACTCTTTGAGCTCAGCATCCTATGCTGTGGCCAAATTCTGCACCCTAGCTATTAGAAAACGTAAATCTCTTCTATTGTATGTTGTTGTTCAGTCATTCAGTCGTGTCCGACTCTTCGTGACCCCATGGACCAGAGCACGCCAGGCACCCCTATCCTCCACTGCCTCCCGCAGTTTGGCCAAACTCATTCCAGTCGCTTCGAGAACACTGTCCAACCATCTCATCCTCTGTCTATTGTATAATATACTATAAATTATTTTAGTGCTATTTTCTCTCTGGCCCTTTGGATTTTGCCCTCCTGTGGTGATGATGTTGTTCGTTTTTTTGTTTGGAGTTGTGTTGTTTTGTATTGCTGGCGCTTGCTGTAATAAAACTGTTCTGAACTAAAAAGCCCCAAACGATGCAACCATTCCTCAATGTCACAACCTACCCCCAGAAGCAGATTTATGGGAGTGTAACCAGTTTGGTCACACTGGGTGTGACCCTTGGGGGCACCACAGGGGGCACCACAACTATGATGTTGAATGGAAGGTGAGAGGCAGCTGGGGGCACTAAGCTTTGGCACTAAGCACAAGGCGCCAGTCAAATTTGAGACCCCAGGGTCTGCCACTGCTCCTCCTCAGTTATTGTTGGTCTACAACTCCCATTGTCCCCTGATTATTGGCCATACTGGCTGGGGCTGATTGGAATTGTAGTGGCACAACATTGGTTTAGAAGCTGCCTTACAAAGCCAATGCATTACTGTCAGTGATGGAATAAAATGAAAAAAGAACAATATGTATGAAGAAATGAACAGATATATGTATTGAACTATGCTACACCGCCCCTGAGTAGCAGACTCTGCTGTTGATAGAAAGTTAAGAAAATGTAAAGAAAACAAACAAACAGAACAGAACACCATACATAATTTACCAATTTGTTAAAGTCTGAGACAAATATAGAAGAAAAGGCGGTTTCCCCAGAACTCCAAAGCAGCAGCTATTTATGATATGCATTTCCATAAAGATTTATAACAAGAAAACTTTGCTCTAGAAAAGAAAAGAAAAGGCAATGCATAGATGGGTATCTGGATTTATTCCAAGACAATTATTTTCTATCGCAGGAAGAAATAAAAAGTTTTGAGTGTCCAGGCACAAACAAGTCAAAATCACTTTATTTGTACAACTCAAAATTATGCTATTTCTATTTTCACATTTCATTAACACCAAACTGTGCTTGCTATGTGCAGCATAATAAGAAAAAGAAATCATAATTGTTTTAGCTGAGCTTCATAATGAATTATAAATGCCAAAATAAAATTGCTTCCAGCATTTATACTAAGAGTTCTGTTGTGCCTGGTAAATTGATGGAGCTTTTGTTGTTTTGTTTTTCAATACTGAGGAAAAGTGTGTGTGTGTGGGTGTGTGTGTGTGTGTGTGTGTGTGTGTCACTGTCCTGCATCTCAGTTTAACTTAAAATTAATGAAATGTGACTCATGCCTCTTATGATGAAAGATCCATGGATGCCTCTGCAATCTTAACCTTCTAAAGGAGGCATGGGGAATTGGACATGTCCAGCAGGCTGGATCCCTCCATCCAGCACCCTCTGTGAGCCAACTTTGACTGTTGGGTGGAGCTGGTCACTGTTAAATTGCCTGATGTCATACCAACTATCCATTAGCTGTCTTTTAATGATGCTCAGAACCTGCTGCCTGAGGCAGCTTCCCAATTCTGCCTAATAATAGGGCCAGCCCCAGGCATGTGGCCCCTGGAAGGCTGCCTATGATTAAATGTGGCTCACTATCCTTGCTCCTGCCTGAAACACTCAGACAGGGACTCCTACTTACAAGTAAGAATGAGGTATTTATTCCGGCAAGTAACGGAACAGGCTGGGCAGCAGACAGAGTGCACAGGAGCCATGATACAGGAGTACTGGAGCAGGCAGAGAAGTTTAGAACAAGACAGAAGCAACAAAGATGTCCCAGAAAGTTTCCCCACCCCTCCCATTAGCTTTCAAAGATGAGACACAGCATGCTCACCCATCAGCTCATTTCGCCCTGTGGGAATGTTGAGATTGCAAGGGGGTGCTCCTTTGGTTCTGCTCCCATCTATGAAGATGGCACGTGGTTCTAGGTAACAAGACTGCACCCTTCTGTGCAGGCTCTTTTTCAGTCACGCCATCACCTGTTGAACTCCCCCCCTCAACTGATCAAAGCCCTCCCCAGTCTTCACTGAGTCTCTGCTCCACAGAAGGGGTTGGATGGGAGAGCCAGAATCGCTGATTCCCCTTCCAAAGTGACTGAAGTCAGGGGGGAGGGAGATCCCCACTTCTCCAACCTATGTCCCCATCATTTCACTCCTTCTGTTTCTTTTCCAGTGGAAGGACTTGCTAAACCAAGCCTAGTCCCAACACTCTCATGATGAAAAAGGTTCTCCATTCACACTTTGCAGGAAAATGACTTAATTTTTGTGTCATAGGCATATCATGGCTGGTGGCTGTGCCCTGTTTAGCTTTCATCTTATGGGGGACTTTGGATCATGTGGGAAGAACCACAATTATTCTTCCTTGCCCATGTGCTTTCCCTCACTCAATCCACCAGCTACAGGTATTGCTTGCTGCTTTACTGGAGCGGCATTGGTTGCAATCTTGCCTAATCTGTACTTCTAGGGTTAGATTAACCATTCCTTTGTCACCCCAGTCCTAGTGTCAGAAGGCATCACTCTCCATCCAGCACCATATTAATCACATGCAGTGCTGTTTCTGTTCCACTGCAGTTCAGCGTCTGACAAAAACAAGAGCATTCACCTCACTGTTCAATCTGTCAAAATTTCACATAATCACTTGCAGTATCACTACTTTATTTCACACCATTCATTTCAATGCAGGGGAAATGCCATGCAAATTGTGTGTGTGTGTGTGTGTGTGTGTGAGAGAGAGAGAGAGAGAGAGAGAGAGAGAGAGAGAGAGTGTACGTCATCAATTACATGCCATTTGCAGACTGAAAACAGCAACAACAGTGAATGCTAATTGTGTTTGCTAGATTGGTTTCCAATCTGGACATAATACAAATGAACGGACACCAGCAATTTCTGCTTCCATTTCTGTTGGAGCGCTCCTATATCCCTACATACAATTCAGCACCTCAGTGACAACAACTGCAGCAAAGAGAATGTGAGAATTGGACCTAGGGGGATACTTGGCAAGGAGTCAGAACACAGAACAGTTGTCATAGTTTTATGAGCTGCACAGTAGGAAAAGCACAGCGCCTTTCTTCTGCTACTGCAGGCTCTAATGCCATTCAGAGCTATAGTTTGCATCAGTAAATGATCCATACTTCCAAACTTCCATGTTGCCCATTGAGGGTTGTGATTACATCCTGTGTCTGTGAGTGTCTTCGTGCACCTGCAAGGGAGTCGTGAAATGCCAGACTTTACAACTGAATGCACAGCTTGCAATATGATTTGCAGCATCTTCTGTGCTATTTCCTTCAACAGGATACATAATTTTCAAATTCCTCATCAGTGATAGAAGATCCCATCACCCTTTCAGAGAAGTGCTGCAAAGGAATGCACATAAAAAGTGTGTGTGTGTGTGTGTGTGTTCTGCTCCTCTTTCAAAATCTTTTCAAATTATTAAATGTCCCTATTGTGCCAAAAAAACTTATATCGGTCTTAAAACACCTTTGGCTTTAAAATGGATTTTAATAAAGGCCTCTGCAAGGGGGGGAAAAAGCATAAACATCAAAGAGGCAAGAAAACCAGGAGTGGGCGTTTCCGTTAAAAGACAGTCTATGCTAATCGGTAAAATCAAATCTTTTGGAATAAGTTGAAAGTGCAGAGGATGAACTTACACTGTTGGCTCCCTGGAGTTATTTTGTTAAAGAAAGACAATCACTTTTCATATTTGCTCAAATTTGAAGCTGAAACTGACTCCTGACAAGATGGAGGTACTGTAGGTTGGTTGTTCTCATTTCCCATTAGGAAGGTGCCTGGTTCAAGATGGGTTAGCTCTTCTCCTGAAGGAGCATCTGCATAGCCTGGGAGCGCTCCTCAATAACAAACGGTCACTGAATAATCATGAAGCCTCAGTGGTGAAGGACACCCTTGCCCACCTCTGGCTGATTCACCAGCTACTAGGGCTGTGCACACAGCTGAATCCCAGATCCCAAACCAAGTCATGCCAATTCAAGTCAACGTGGGAGTCAGCTAGATTGGGTTGAGGAAGCCATTGGTCAGACGAGCTCCACCCAGAGTGGTCCAGGGCTGTAAAAAAGGAGGGGGAGGCCACATCCAAAGGAGCGGCAGCACCATGCAGGATTGCAGCTTTCCACTTAACAGCTGTTAAGCAGGAGGATCCAATCCGGCACAATGCCAGTCACTGCTCTTTTGTGAGCACACCCAGCCATATCTAAAAGCCTATTAACTGTATGGCAAAAAAGAAAAGAAAAATCCTTTAAAGAAAACTCTCAGCCCTGTGCCCTAACTTGCTTCAGGGATGGGTCTGGGGTGGATCAGGTGGTGGGTGTGGAAGCACAAGGCAAACCAGTCTAGTCCAGGGGCTGCAGCCCCACTGGAAAGGTTCCCCATCCCACCAATTTGTCCTTTACAAAATGTCTTGGACCAGCCCTGGCTGTGCTTGGCACAAGTCCACCTGCTTTCTTAACTTCAAATGAGGCCCTTTATATTATTTTTGTCAGCTTGACTGTGTTTAATTCACTGCCTTTGTGTGTAAATTTAACCATAATGAAGGAAGCAGCAGCCTTTTTGCAGGGCAGGGATTGCCTCCTGCCTTAAGCGACCTGCCACCCTTTATGCAGGGATGTCTGCTTCTTAAGCATCTGATGACTAATTGATCACTAATTCCTTCAATTTGCAGTTCATTTCTCTTTTCTTCACCTACAAAAGATGTTTGCACCTGGCTGTGTGAATCAAAAAGTCATTATGAAGTCAATAAATGTATTACTTCCAGGAGCTTGCCAATGGACTAATTGCATGGTAATGTGTTTGCATTTCCTCTAGATGATTAGCAGAGATTCCTTGGAACGGGCTGAAGCCATGTTAGGGTGATGTCAGGGAGAACATTTCAAAAATGGCAGAGGTGTTTTGACAACACGTTTTCTGCCTTCACATCACTCATTCATCCACACACACACACACACACACACCCCGTGCGCACCTTGCAATGAGTGCTGGAGAAACAATGGCTCTACACATTTTTGGCACCATTTGATTTGAAGCAGAGGAAAAAATTGCTGTTGTTGAGTACCTGTTGGCTAGTGCCTATAACATCACTAACTTATATTTCCACCCCACATGATAAGAACAGTTTTACTACTGTTGTTAAATGCTTAGTTTTGTTCTTGTTGTTCCTGATAATATGAAATGGGCACATACACAGACATAAATGTGTATACTGTATGCCATCTTTGAGAGAGGAAGAGACAATCCGATTCAAGAGTATATGGGTGGGTGGAGGAATATGAGGCATGTATGCATGAGTGTTGGTATGTTCAGGGGGTGAATTGGTCATGCTCAAAATGTCCCCACCCCCAGCTCCACCTTCATGTATGTAGAGATGAACAAATATGTCAATTTTGGTTTCAGTAGTGAAAAGCCTGTCTGTCCTCAACTAGAAGGGAGGTTCCACCCCTCCCTCTTTCTTCCCCAACCTTATACTATATACAACACTAATGTTTCACAACAAGTGTAATTGATCTGTAGAAAACACAACTTGAAAAAAGAGACAATGCATGTACTTTCTTAAACAAATAATTTTTTTCAATAAAAACTATTTTAAAAAACAAACAAAACTGGGCCCCACAATACTAAATACACTCCTGGTGGATATGAGTTGTGCGTCTGAGCCATGAGGGTACTGAAGTGATCAGGCAGGGATCTAAGAGATTGTGGCCCTTGAGTACAGTGGCAGACCCTACATTTTGAGGGCCCTGAAGCTTGAACTGTTATGGGACCCGGCAGTGAGGTCTGACTAACCACTGCCATCTTCTTCAGTGGGGTTGTTCCATGAGACATCACTTCATTTAAAATAAATGAAAAAATTAACTGCTACATCTCAGGTTTTGATTACGATTTCTGTACTGGATTATCTCACATGTCAAAGTCGCTGGTGTGAATGAATATTTCCAATGCCTTATACAGTACTTTTCAAGTTATGTGGGAGATGAAAATTAGGGAAATGTTATAGTATACATGCATGAATAAGGTTGCTTCTGGGCCTCTACAGGATGAGGGGCCCTGAAGCTTAAGCTTCATTTGTTTCATAACAGATCTACCCCTGCTTGAGTGTTGCTAAGGAAAACACCCAGAATGAAGTTACTGCTCATTAAAAGCTGCAATATGGAGGGATTCTTTCCTCCCCTCTTCAGCCCAGAGTGGAGGGTAACCTAACGTAAGTCAGCAATGCCCCCCTCCACCTCATCTTTGCCCATCAGCCGCACCCACCCCCACAGTCCCGCAAGCTGTTCCACACCACAGATGTCCCCAGGGTATCTAAAGCAAATCTAACCATAACCCAAAGTTACGGACTTGTTCTGTGTTAGCCACACAGCCATCACCCAGAACAGGGAGAACTATGCCCTGTTATGGCACTGAGCAGGTGAACACACCACGTTTTGCTCCAGATGTTTTTAGGGGTTTTTTTTTTTTTCAAAGGCACTTTTTGAAAAAGGATGAGGTCCTTGGCAAAGGCCACCTGAGAAATCGCCTAATTACATCTGGCATATTTGCATACATCACCTGGCTGTTTGCCAAGTGCAATAGCTATTTGATGTGAAACCTGTCAGTCAAGGCGGCAAAGCTTCTCATATGGAAAACAGTGACATTTCTTCCAGGAGCAGCGCTATGTGTTTGCCCTAGGGTGACATTCGCCGTATTTCACAGGATTAAAATTGATAATATCATCCAACCAGATGAACCCCAAGCAAAGCAAAACATCATAATCAAAGCTCCTCCAACAGCATGGCTGTGAACAATGGCACTTACCTGGGACATTTGCATTCAGCAGAAGGGTGTTCGGGGCAGAATCCAGAATAATAAACAGGCATGTGATATTTCTATTCTGAACATTCCACGGTGAATTCCTAACTAAAATAGAGAGAAAGGGCTATGCTTATTTCCCTGTGCAGACATGGTAAGCTGGGCTCCCAGAACGCCTTTTAATACAAAGTGTGCTTTGAAATGAAATCTCAGTTAAACATCTTCATTAGAATGTGATCTTCTTCATCTGTGTCTTTAAAAAGCAAGCTATCTAGCACACCTGTTTGCTAAAGATATGGAGATAATAAGAAAAAATAAAATGGGAAAGAGGAGTGTCAACAGTACTTATTTGGGTCCTTGCAAGAAGGGTCTAGGTTGGTCATGGCATCAACATCCATCCCACTCTCAGGGGATATTAATGCTCAGCCTGCTTTCATATTTGAGTCTTCTCCCTTCCTACGAGTCCTGCTGGATCAGGCCAAAGGCCCACCTTGTCCAGCAAGATGCCTCCAAAAGAAGCCCATTGGAAGGACACGAATGCAGCAGCACTCTCCCTAATTGTGATTCCTAGCAACTAGTAAGCAAAAACTTACTGCCCCCAACAATGGAAGTAGAACACAACCATTCTGGCTAGTAACCACCGATAGTCATAGTCTCCATGAATTTGTCTAACCCTCTTTCAAAGCCATCTTAGCTGGTGTCCCTCAGTAACAAATTCTATAATTGAAACAAGAATGTCAGAAGAGCCTGGATGTTGGATGTGGCTAAAGGCCGGTCTAACATAATTTTCTTACAGCGGCCAGTTGTATTTCGAAAGGATTTACTCTCATGGAATCATGCATAGGATTGCTGCCTTGGCCGCAGCAAACCTTTGTTAGATAATGTCCAGTGCCCTACTTGCCACTGGGGGGGTTGAACTTAGGAAAGGAGGGAGATGCATTGATGCTGGAGGGATTCATCCATTCAGGGACTGCAGAGTGTACAGGGCTGTAACAAGAGTCACCTCTGCAAATGGATGACACCCCGTACTTAGCATTGCCAAGCAGCTGGTGACAAATGAGGTGAGAGACAAAAGCAGTAACTCCTACTCCTTTCCCCTCCCTTCCAGAAGCAAATATCTTATTTATTAGCTGCAGCTCTAATTGTTCAGCAAAGACTGAAATGATGCACAAAAGCCAGGTAGTGGTTTGGAATATAAATAAACACTCTATGACAGTTTCTAAATAAATAATGCCATTAATCCAGCAGTGCGTGCCTCTCTCTACCCTCCCTCCCTCTGCTCCCATTTTTATTTGTTGAAAGGAGTTAGGAGCAGCATTGTGTTGTTGTTGTTGTGTGTGTTTGTTTTATTTATTCCCAGAATAATGTTGCCTTGGCAACCTATTCTACCTTCCCCCCCCTCCCCAGCTATAGGTGTTAGTTGCAAAGTTGCTCAAAGGGTGCAGGGCGGTGGTGGTTGAAAGAATTTGCCAAATGAAATAGCCTGAGAGAGAAGAGAGTTGGAAATGGTAAAAATGGAGACGGGGGTCAAAATCCCCATAGAGCAAATAATGTGGGGGGGGGGGTGAGCGTGACATGTGGGGTGGGTGGGGGGAAAGTGGTGGAGTGAAAGAATGATATGAGTCAAGTGATCTGTAGCAATTCATTTTACATAAAGTTGCCTCATTTTTTGCCATTGTTTTACTGTGACAGTTTTTGGGAATGTGAAGAATGTGGGAGTAACCATGGAAACGGAAACTCAACAAATTAAGATCTCTGGCACCCCCTCCCCCAATTTCATGCCCCTCCATGTAATATATCGTGTTGCACAATACACTCAAGAAACAGTTCAATGGGTAGAAATGCACAGTCCATCATCAACATCAAAGGGCCCAGCCCTGCCTTAAAAGAGGACTACAAGTGTGTTTATGTCTGTGTGTAGGATTCATATTTTGTGCTCGAGTCAAACCTAGATTGGCCCTGAGGGAGTAAAAAAGAGAAATCTTACAGGTGTAGTCGAAACAAACAAACAAAAAATTCCTTCCAGTAGCACCTTAGAGACCAACTAAGTTTGTTATTGGTATGAGCTTTCGAGTGCATGCAGACTTCTTCAGATAAGAAGAAGTGTGCATGCATACGAAAGAAGCCTTTCCCATTTCAAATTAGACATTTTGCTGGTCTCACAATGACCTACTTTCTGTATCTGTTCTTTGACATGGGGTGGATATGTATAATATAGGCCCTATGTGCAACACTTCAGTCATGGCCAGTGTCAAGGGGTCAGAATTCTTGGGCATCTGCTTAGGGCCCACAACCCCAGCAAGGCACCTGCTGATAAGAACCCTCTGAACTTGCTGCAGTGAGGAGGTAAATTCACAGAAGTGAAGGGACCTATGGAGTGTGTTGCACTCAAGGGGCCTCCGAAACCTGAAGACAAAACTGACTTAAGCACTCTTCAGGCAGGGCCATAGCTCAGTGGGAGACCACCACCTTTGCATGCAGAAGGTTCCAGGTTCAATCTCCAGCATCTCTACGTAGGACTGGGACAGATTCCCTGCATGCAACTTTGGAGAGGTATTGGCAAGTCAGTGCAGAAAATGCTGAGCTAGAGGGACCAATGGCCCTACTGAGTCCATTGCAGTTTCATATGTTACTGGGAAGGACCCTCTCTCAGTGGTAGAGCACCTGCATTGCATTTTGCATGGATAAGATATCAGGTTCAGTCCTCGCCATCTCCAGGTAAGGCTGGGAATTGCCCATGTGAAAAGGAAGAGCCACTGCCAGTCAACACAGTCATTATTGAGCTACTGTAGGTGGACCAATGGGGTCTGAATCAGTAGAAATCAGTTTCCTATGTTCCAGCACATGAACCTACTCCAGGAGTGTGTGTTCTCCAGACTCAGAGATCCCTGCCATCATCTGCTGGTACTGCAAGCAGGAATAGGCCAGTAAGAAGAGCACTGGCTGGGAGCTTCTGCATGCCAAGCAGGTGCTCTGCTATTGAGTTACAGCCCTTCCCCACTACTGCAGCCCAGGTATGATGCTTACAATTGCACGGCATTCCTAGTGTGTTTCTCTTCTCTGCCACACAGTTACCGTACTTTTCCATGTATAAGACAAGGTAAAAAAACGGGGGTCATCTTATACACAGATAGTGCATGGGGGGGAAGGGTGATTGGTTGCAGCTGCGAGCAGGAGCTTGTCAGCGGTGATTTGGTGGGTGGTTGCTGGCTGTGGCTAGGGCTGCTTTGGATTGGCTGCTACTGCGGTAATTGGGCTCAACAACCCCAGGCAATTCCCCTCCCCAAAAAAAGCTCAACAACTCTGAGCCATCTCCCCCCCATTTTCTTAAACCTGAGTCCCCCAAAATAGGGGTCATGTTATACATGGGGGCGTGTTATACACAGAAAAAATACGGATATATATATATATATACACACACACACACCATGTTTCCCCAACGAAACTGTAGCACATGCTGAAGAAAATCAGCAACCACAGTGCAAGCACATCCCCTGTAATTCTGGTGGAAATAGCCTTCCAAAACTCTTTCAAGTGTCTCCTCCATTCTCATTAGGACTCCGTCATTCCCCAGCTTTTGAAATCCACACACAATGGTCTACCTTGCAGGGCAAATATTGTCCTCCACCTAACCCTGGCAGTGGAGCTAATGGCTGTTCAAGGGGGCCCATGCATCTTAATAAAAAATGGAAATGGTTTTGCCCCTTCATTTTAATTAACATTATGTCCACATTTCGATGATAATGGATAATTAAGTAAGTTACCTTGACATTGGAATGCTCTTGGAAATAATTTATGGTCTAATTTCATTAGTGGGGAGAGACATTTATCTGTTTTATTTTCATATCAAGGGTGGGACATAAATATTTCTGGATATCATTTGTGCATAAGCTAATGTATATTTATAGAGCATGGTTTCTGCAAATCTTGGAAAGGTTTGTTTACTTCTGTCGGGGTTCTCCCCCATCCCCCAGTCCCACAAACACAAATATTCATCTATTCTTTCAAAGAGGAGTGTTATTTATTTTTCCATCAGCTTTGCCTGATGTATTATTCTGAAAAGCACGTCAGGACCGGGGGGGGGGGGGGAGCATTCTGAAACCACCCTCATTATTTTTGGAGCAACTAATGCAAAAAAGCAGAGTTGTCGGAGTTGATCATAATTTGGAAGGGGGTAAAAAAGAAAAGTTAATAAAAAAAATAGACCGATAAAATCTGAGCAGAATTTATTCAAAGAAAATAGTGTCGGTCTAAACTTATGCTTGCCCTTCAGGTTGGGGGGGGGGAAGAGTTGCTAAGCAAATCTTCGCTCAAGCAGTTCTAATAAATAACCCTATGCAAAAATGAACGAAAAGTAAATATAAGGGGGAAATGGGGGAAAAAAACTATATAATGTGTTTCTAAACACACACACACCCTTGTACTAAATATATGCATAAGAAAGTTTATTTTATTGGTTCCAGCAGAGAATAGTCAGAGTGAATATAGGAACATAAAACCAGCCTGCTGGATCAGACCAATGACCCTTCTAGTGCAGGTTCTTGTTCTCACAGTTGCCATCCTGATCCCTCTGGGATGCAAAAGGGCACTATCCCCTCCTGTAGTTTCAAGTAACTGGCATTCAGCATCATGTTACCTCCAAAAGTGGAGGTAGAACATAGTCATCATCGCCGAGAGCCTCATCCGCTGTTAATTTAGCTAATCCTCTTTTTGAAAGTAATGCAGGTTGGTGACCATCCTTACCTATTGCGGGAGTGAATCCCATAGTTTAACTATGTGCAATGGGAAGAAGTACAGTGGTACCTAGGTTCTCAAACTTAATCCGTTCTGGAAGTCCGTTCCAAAACCAAAGCATTCCAAAACCAAGGTGCGCTTCCCCAAGGTGCTCTACCACCGAGCTATGGTTAAATCACAGAGCTTGCCTGTGTTGAGCTGGCAAGCAAATCAAGCTTCTGTGTGTGCTAAAACACACAGTGTTTTTAAGGCAGAGGTATTGACGTGGGTGACGCTGTGGTCTAAACCACAGAGCCTAGGGCTTGCCGGTCGGAAGGTCGGCGGTTCGAATCCCCGTGATGGCGTGAGCTCCTGCTCCTCGGTCCCTGCTCCTGCCAACCTAGCAGTTCGAAAGCACATCAAAGTGCAAGTAGATAAACAGGTACCGCTCTGGCGGAAGGTAAACGGCATTTCTGTGCACTGCTCTGATTCGCCAGAAGCGGCTTAGTCATGCTGACCACATGACCTGGAAGCTGTACATCGGCTCCCTCAGCCAATAAACTGAGATGAGCGCCACAATCCCAGAGTCGTCTGTGACTGGACCTAACAGTCAGGGATCCCTTTACCTTTACTATTGTCAGGAGGGGTGAAGGGACCTGAGTTGCTGACCTGGTTCATCTGCCCAGGTCCTTCTAGGACAGTTCTCCCTCTCAAAGGTCACCTAAATTTGAAGGTACTGTATACATGTCAATGGACATATGAAGACCTGTGCCACAAGTTTTTTCAGCAGGGGTCAGGAAGTTTCTTAAGCCCAAAGCTGACCTTCAGTGAGATTAAACCTTCTGAGGGCCACATGCCAATGGTGGGTGGGGTCAAATGCAGACCCTCCAAGTGTCCCTATTTTCCAGGGATATCCCTGATTTAGAGAAGCCATCCCGGTTTCTGATTTGATCCCAGAATGCCCCACTTTTCCTTAGGATGTCTCTATTTTCATTTGAGAAATGTTGGAGGGTATGAAATTATTTGACACACACCCCCGAGCTTTCTGAAGGTAATCCTGTATAGGGAAGGGTTTTTCCCCCCCTCCATGTTTAATGTTTTATTATATTTTTATGTATGTTTGAAGCTGCCCAGAGTGGCTTGGGCAACGCAGTAAGATGTGTGGAGTATAAATAGTAAAATTAACATTATGGAATGTGACGTCCCTATTTTCATCGGAGAGATGTTGGAAGGTATGCAAAAGCAAAAGCTGGTGGTGCAAAGAGGCCACCTCAGAGTTCAAAGTCTCATTCCAGCCAGGCAAAAACACTCAAAGATGGTGGCAAAGCTGAGTCAGTAAGAGGATGTGACCTGGGGAAAGAAGGTGTGGTGTGGGTGTGGTATGGGGAGAATCCAGAAGACCAATTATTGGAGAGGCTTAGAGGGCTGCATCTGGCCCATGGGCCTGAGGTTCCACACCCCTGCTACAGGTCTTCTGCTAGCATTTAAAGAAAGAATTGTAAGGAAACCTCTGGTTTCAGAACATGATAGGTCAGGATTCCAGAGTTCTCCCTTAGGGACCTCAGATCCTTTGAGGGTGGGTTGCTCCACTCTGTTTCAATGAATAGGCATTACCCTAGAGTATTGTCATGCTTCAGTACAGCTCCTAATCATTTCAATGGGGTCTTCGAAAGAGCCATTCTATGAAGATTGCATGCCCCTGGTATTTGAAGATAAAGTATTAACTGGGATTGGTGGGGGAGTGGTGAAAATAGTTCCACACAGATATATATTGTTATCTTTGGTCCTTTCCGACCCTTCCTTAGAAAGTTATCAGGGAGCCAGCCTTAGTTCTGATTGCATGAAGAAATGGTTTGCAATTTGCAAGGCTTAAGTAAAATTGGAGCTTTCAAAAAGAAAATCACTAAAATGGCTATTTGGTTTGCATGCTGAGAATGGGGAATATATATATATATAGCTAAGGGAAGAATCAGCATTAGACAAATATGCAGACAAATATTTTATCATACGGCATCTCTTGCAAACACAAATATCCTTTATTAATCCTTGTGCAGTTTTCAGCACTGATATAGTGGCTTTTTGGAATTTTTACCCCCCCCCCCACTCTCAGGCTCATGCTGAGATCAAAAACACCATGTCATTCCCTCAATTTTTTTTTTAAAAAAATCTTACTATTATTAGAACTGTGGGAGATTAAATATGCTAGAAAATTATGCATTGAAAACAGCTCTTCTGTTTTGTTTTTTTTAGCCATGGGTTCCACTGTGGCATCCTCCTAATGTCATTGGAATTCATTCCCACCAGCATCAGCCAGCAGGGTCAATTAAAGCCACCAACTTGGATGGCTATAAACGAGGACTAGATAAATTCATGGAGGATTTGGCTGTCTGTGGCTACTAACCACAATAGATTTGTTATCCCTCCTCTTGAGAGTCCCATGGACTGCAAGAAGATCAAACTTATCCATTCTGAAGGAAATCAGCCCTGAGTGCTCACTGGAAGGACAGGTCCTGAAGTTGAGGCTCCAATACTTTGGCCACCTCATGAGAAGAGAAGACTCCCTGGAAAAGACCCTGATGTTGGGAAAGATGGAGGGCACAAGGAGAAGGGGACAACAGAGGACGAGATGGCTGGACAGTGTTCTCGAAGCTACCAACATGAGTCTGCCCAAACTGCGGGAGGCAGTGGAAGACAGGAGTGTCTGGCATGCTCTGGTCCATGGGGTCACGAAGAGGTGGACACGACTAAACAACAACAACATGCCTCCTCTGTCAGAGGTAGTACGCCTCTGAATACTAGTTGCTGGAAACCAGATGAGGAAAGAGTGCTCTTGTGTTTGGGTCCTGCTTGTAAGAAGCTTCCAACAGATATCTGCTTGGCCACTTAGACTGGCTCGATCCATCAAGCTCTTCTTATGTTCCTTCATCCTCATTGTTCAACATTTGTGAGACAGTCCAGTTACCAATCCTAAGCAAAAAGAAGCAAGAGTCCTTGAGTCTTCCACACGGGAGTCTTCCCCCCTCTCGTGAAATACCAAAGCGCTTCTAAGCAAAGGGAGGATTCATCAGAGTCTCTAATTAAAAACATGACAGCTGGTGAATGAGAGAATTTTGTCTCTGCACTGCTGTTCTCTTATGTTTCATAATCCTAAGAGCCCCAAGTACGAATTAATTATTATTCAAGGACCCTCATGCACCCATAGAGTGGTGGTGGCAGCAGTGGTGACTGGTGCCCAACGGACTGTTATGGTGGAAGGCAGAGACACCAATTAATGGGTGGCACCAGAGCCAATGGCTGGCAGAGCCAACTATTTGTAGCTTTGTACCCATCTTCCTCCCTACTGAGTTATCCAACTAAGGAGGAGGAAGCCAACAAGAAACTACACAGCCTGGGCTGGATGCAAGTATAAGGCTGGTAGGTAGGGCTGGCTGAAAGAAGAAGGAGGTTGGTCTTGCAGTGCCTCATTTGCCCTAATGGACCACCCACCAGTGTGTAGCACCAGTGTGTTTTTGTTATTATTGTTGTTGTTGTTTAGTCGTGTCCGACTCTTCATGACCCCATGGACCAGAGCACCCCAGGCACTCCTGTCTTCCACTGCCTCCTGCAGTTTGGTCAGACTCATGTTGGTAGTTTCGAGAACACTGTCCAACCATCTCGTCCTCTGTCGTCCCCTTCTCCTTGTGCCCTCAATCTTTCCCATCAGGGTCTTTTCCAGGGAGTCTTCTCTTCTCATGAGGTGGCCAAAGTATTGGAGCCTCAGATTCAGGATCTGTCCTTCCAGTGAGCACTCAGGGCTGATTTCCTTCAGAATGGATAGGTTTGATATTCTTGCAGTCCATGGGACTCTCAAGAGTCTCCTCCAGCACCATAATTCAAAAGCATCAATTCTTCGGCGATCAGCGTTCTTTATGGTCCAGCTCTCACTTCCATACATCACTACTGGGAAAACCATAGCTTTAACTATACGGACCTTTGTTGGCAAGGTGATGTCTCTCCTTTTTAAGATGCTGTCTAGGTTTGTCATTGCTTTTCTCCCAAGAAGCAGGCGTCTTGTGTAGCAGGGAGCAAAAGATCTAAATGCAGTTAAGGAGGCCAGTTTATACATTCAGCACTATCAAGTGGGAACTGCAGTTCCATGAGAGGAATAGGGGCCATGTAACAACTCTCAACATCGTTCACAAACTACAGTTCCCACGATTATTTGGAGGAAGCCATGACTGATACTGCATTGAATCGTCTGATATTTCATTGCATGGAAGGCGCAGAAGGGGCTTAGCATGGGCTTTCCGCCTGATTCACACATCCCTGACCCCATCTGCATTTAAAACACTCTTATAGCACTTTAACAGTCATAGCCCCCCTTCCCCAAGAATATTGGGAACTGTAGTTTGTAAAAGGTGCTGAGAGACATTAGGATCCCCTGTTCCCCTCACAGAGCTCTGAGTCCCAGCATGGTTTAGCAATCAATCCCTCTTCTCAATGAACTTTGGGAATCATAGCTCTGAGAAGAGAACATGGGTCTCCTAACATCACTCAGCACCCTTAACAAACTACAGTTCCCAATATGCTTTGGGGAAGCCATGACTGTTAAAACTGGTATAAGAGTATTTTAAATGTATGGTGCCGATGTGGCCTTAGTGGAACTCTGTACACCACGGGCCATCTTGGAAGCTTGAATGAAATCCCACTCTGAGCTCATTTAAGAGAAATACTTTATCGCATAAGCTGTGATTTCCCCTGTATCATTCCAACAAAACTAGCTTGGCAAGATTTCACACACACTTTGTTAGCTAATCAAGGACAGATTGCACTGGGGAAAACCATATCTAAATTTATTAACAAAATTAATAGACCATTTCAATTTTACTAGACTTAAGTATAAAGATATAGTAAGTCTTTGGGGCAGCCAGTCTCTATTACTTGTAACTTTGACCTGCAGTCAGCGCATAATGAGAAATTGACATCTAGATTAGAACTGCAAGAATGACACCGATAATAATAAGATTCAGGATCATTAGGGAAATGAGGCCAAATGCGATACTTCTGTCATTCTATTCTATTTTATTTCTCCCTGTTATTTCTCATGAGTTGATTATATTGTGCCAGCTTCATTGTGGCCTCGGCCCTATAAGCATAAGGTGTGGCCTGGGGGGGGGGATTACCGGTATATTACTCAGCCTCCAGTCTGTTTCTATGCTTCAGTCTGTAAAATTGAGGCAAGACTGACCTATATATTGCATGTTTGTTGTGGGGTGTGAAGCAAGGCTGGTGAGGGGTGAGAATATTCCTCAGATGAAAATAGGGACACTTCTCACTCTCCCTCAACTGGCCCTCCTTAACACACACACACACCATTTTTGTCTCCCATTGAGCTCCACTCCCTCTTTCTTCTTCGCACCCAGGGTAGCCCTACTGCCTGCCCCTCAGAGCCGGTGCGTCACAAAGGGCCTCTCTTCCACGTCTGCTCTCCAACAGCTGCCATGAGTGGCCCAAGAGAGGAGGCCATGGAGCTGCCGCCATGGAGACGCCATGGAGAGGCAATGGGATGCTCCCTCACAGATGCTGCAGCCGTCACTTGAGACAAGCACCAGTTCATTCTCCTCCGTGAGCTTGGCACTGGGGATGGAAATAGGAACATTTTGGGATCAAATCAGAAGCCATGATGGCTTTCGTAATTCTAGGACTGTCCCTGGACAATTGGGACACTTGGAGGGTGTAGCCTGGGGAGAAACCCAAGAGCCAAAGCCAGAGGTCTGTGTTTGTTTCCCACACTTGCTCTGCACAGATAATACAGATAACTTTTGCTTCTCTAAATTACAGGCCCTCCCTCTACACACGCACACAACCCATCTTAGCGACAGGCATTTTGCTAGTATTCGACAGACAGAGATCTCCTCCCTTCCATGCCTATGGTTCTACCAGGAAAGCCTCAAGGTTATGAAGCACATGTCTGACATAAAGATCACAGAGCCATTTTAATTAGATTCCTTTACCAAAAAAAAAACTCCTGACCCTTCCGTGCGGTGCATTAATGCCTTTTACTAATTATAAATGCAATTAAAAGGCACTGAAATAAAATTAGGCTGATCTATCTCATTTACATTCAAATTATGCAGATTTTCGACACTTTCCCCCTTCCCTTTTTCCAATCCACCATTCTCTCGCCGCCATCCCCCTCTGGTTTTGTGTTTTCCAGATAAAATTGCCAGCATTAAAACAGCTGGAAAACAACCTTGTGGGGAACCCAATTCTTTTTTCTGTGATTACTAACAGTGTGCAAGTAAATTTTTCATGCAGCAATGTGTGGAGCTATCATTAGGGGAGGGACTCATGCAATAGAACCCAGAAGATTGCTAGTGTGAATTGCTGTTACTGGAGCTGGTGAAATTTCGCATCTTTCCATTATGGGAACTCAGATCCATTCACAGACTGGGGCAGGTTCCTTGTGAAAATTCATCAGCACTTGCAAATTTCTCCTGAAATAAAGATTTTTTTTTCAATGGGATTTTGCCTCACTTTTGCAAAGCAATCTCCCTTATATAGTGCATTTTTGCACACTATTTTCATGAATATATGCATTTTTATGCATGTTTCTCCCTCCCCACCCCAAGCCCTCACTCACCCCCCAGTACGTGATTTTTTTTTTTTTTGGTATGCAGTACTGACTGGAGACCTGCATTCCAAAATTCAGAGAAGTGTGAATTTAGGGTTTAAAATAGTGGGTCCCTTTATTATTTTTCAATAGGTTTTACTCCCAGGAAATGAGTAAATGATTGCCTCCTCAAGTCTTAATAAATCCACCTCTGGGTAGCCTTAGATCAGGGTTAGGCAACCTGTTTTGTACTCTGAGAGCCTTATTCCTTATACACCCAATAGATAGCTGCGGTCTATGGGAGAGTCTCTCTTCCTGATAAATGGGTCATCACCACGAGTGTCTACCAGTTAGGGTTTTTAGTGTTGCTTTAAATGTATCTGTTATTTTTTCTGTTTTAACTGTTTTTTAATTACCGGTATCTTGCGTGTAAATTGAGGTTGTGGTGTGGAAAGCAATTAATTAACTAATGGCAATGATGGTGGTGGAGGAGGAAGTAGAGCCAGATTAGTGGGGAGGAGATTAGGCAATCATATCTGGTTCAGAGTTCAAGCTCAGAAAGAAATGTGGGGCTTGTAGAGTTCATCTCTCGCTTTGGGGTAACCTTGATGGGGCTTCATCAAGATTCTAAGCCTGCCTCTAGAAAATTTCACCAGCCTCTAGGTACATAAGCAGCTGCTTTGTACCAAGTCAGACTATTGGTCCATCAAGCTCAGTATTGTTTGTACTGAGTCACAGTAGCTCTCCAGGTTTTCAGACGAGGATCTGCTTTCTGCATGCAAAGCAGAAGCTCTACTACTGAGCTATACAAACCTTTGTTTGTTTGTATCTTAGTTGCCTGCGATGTTTTGTTGCCTCCAGCTTGGGATGTGTCTATATTGTGGTTTTTCTCCCTTCTTGGCGTGCAATCATTTCTTATTGCTTTCTACTGCTAGTTCTTTCCAAAGACCTTGGTTGGTTTGTAATCAATAGATCCACTACTTCCTTCTCCCCCTTCTTCTCACCATCTGGCCCAGGGCGGGGCCTGGTAAGGCCATAAAAGGACTGCTGCTGCCTCTGCTTTGCTGCTGGTTGCTGCTGCCCAGGAGGACTCCCCTGCCTGAGTGCCTGAAGGCCCCGTTCCTGCCACTCACCACCTGGCCCAGGGCGGGGCCTGAAAAGGCTACAAAAGGACTGCTGCTGCCTCTGCTTTGCTGCTGGTTGCTGCTGCCCAGGAGGACTCCCCTGCCTGAGTGCCTGAGGGCCCCGTTCCTGCCACTCACCATCTGGCCCAGGGCGGGGCCTGGTAAGGCCATAAAAGGACTGCTGCTGCCTCTGCTTTGCTGTTGGTTGCTGCTACCCAGGAGGACTCCCCTGCCTGAGTGCCTGAAGGCCCCGTTCCTGCCACTCACCACCTGGCCCAGGACGGGGCCTGGTAAGGCCATAAAAGGACTGCTGCTGCCTCTGCTTTGCTGCTGGTTGCTGCTGCCCAGGAGGACTCCCCTGCCTGAGTGCCTGAGTGCTGCTGCTGTCCAGCTCTTTTTTTTTTTAATGTTTTAAAATGTTTCTATTATTATTATTTCTTTTTATCTTTTTAAGTTTTATTGTTGTGGGGGTGGGATAGATGTTTGGTGGGGTTTTGAGTTTTGTTTAATTTGGGTTACTTGTAATTTTTATAGTTTTTGCTTTGTATCATTGTGTTTTGTTTTCTGTTTTTATATAGGTTTAATTTTGTTCTTAAGGGGTGGGGTCAGGGCTGCCTGGGAGGGGGTCCCGGCCAACAAAATGGCTGGGGCAGGTTCCACAGGGTGGGATGCACTGGGACAACCGATCTCAGTGATCATGGGCAGGAGGAGGAGTTACGCTAAGACCAGACCATGTCATTGCCGAGGAGGCAGGTTTAGTCGTTGTCTGAGGACTATTCCTGCCTCCGGGTCTGGTCCTGACCGGACGGATACTGGATTCAGCAAGGGATACCCACATGACCTGAAGATGCTGCTGTGCAATGCGAGGTCAATGTTAAATAAAACCACGGCCATCCATGACTTGATTGTGGATGGTGGACTTGACCTGGCATGTGTAACAGAGACTTGGTTGGACGAGGCAGATGGGCCTGTCCTTGCCGCTGCTTGTCCACCAGGTTTCTCTTACGCACAGCAACCCAGGCCTTGTGGGCGGGGAGGGGGGGTTGCAGTGATTTTTAGGAAGTCATTAGTTTGCACCAGGCGTCCTATTGGGAAGACCCAGTTCTCTGAGTGCATGTTCTGGAAGTTGGGCAATAGGGGCAGTACAGGATTCCTTTTGGTG
Source organism: Lacerta agilis (assembly GCF_009819535.1). Taxonomy (NCBI): domain Eukaryota; kingdom Metazoa; phylum Chordata; class Lepidosauria; order Squamata; family Lacertidae; genus Lacerta; species Lacerta agilis. The sequence continues at coordinate 32,725,668 of NC_046324.1, read as the reverse complement.
TACCGACCTCCCCGCTGCACCAAGGATTCCCTGCCCGAGCTGCTTCAGGTCGTGGCGGATGTTCTCCTGGAGTCACCTAGTTTGGTCGTCCTAGGGGATTTTAACATCCATGCCGACACGACCTTACAAGGGGCCGCTCGCGACTTCGTGGAAAGCATGGCCTCCATGGGGCTGACCCTGAATAAGTCTGGTCCAACTCATAGCCGAGGACATGCCTTAGACCTGGTATTCACCTCTATGGATGTTGGTGATCTGACATTTAAAAAAAGTGAAACTAAAGAAGTGCCATGGTCAGATCACTTCCTAGTGCAACTGGACTTCTCCGCAACCCTTCCCCTCTGCAGGGAGGTGGGACCAATTCGGATGGTCCGCCCCCGCCACTTAATGGATCCAAATGGTTTCCAGAGAGTGGTAGGGGATACTTTATCCCATGTTGATGGCCTTTCAGCCGACTCCCTGGTGGCCCGCTGGAATGTGGAGCTAACCAGGGCTATTGACTGTTTGGCTCCGAAGCGCCCTCTCCGGTTGCATGGAGCCCGGACAGCCCCGTGGTTTTCCCCGGAGCTGAGGGCGATGAAACAATCGTTGAGACGGCTAGAGCGCCGGTGGCAGAAAACCCATTCTGAATCCGACCGAACACAGGTTAGAGCTCAACGTCGAGCCTACCAAGTGGCGATAGCGACGGCAAAGAAGACTTTCTTCACCGCCTCTATTGCATCTGCGGAAAATAGCAGCAGGAGACTCTTTCAGGTGGTTCGGAATCTATCGGAGCCACCTTCGTCATCGGGGCCTGGTAGGGACCCCAAGATCTCCTGCAATGCGTTTGCAAAGTTTTTTGCGGATAAAATCGCTCAGATTCGGAAAGAGATAGACTCCACCGTGGGAGCAGGGCCAGGGCGGGAGAGTGCCAGAGTCCTGTCTAGTCCAGTTGCGTGGGATCAATTTCAGTCTGTTACCTCCGAGGATGTGGACAGGCTGCTTGGACGAGTGAAACCAACCACCTGTCTCCTTGATCCCTGCCCATCCTGGCTTATAAAAGCTAGCCGGGAGGGGCTGGGCAATGGGCTGCGCGGGGTGGTGAATGCTTCCCTCTGTGAGGGAGCCTTCCCAGCCCCGCTGAAAGAGGCGGTCATTAAACCGCTTCTTAAAAAAACATCTTTAGACCCGGCCAATATGGCCAACTATCGCCCAGTCTCAAATCTACCATTCTTGGGCAAGGTGATTGAGCGAGTGGTTGCTGAACAACTCCAGGCACGCCTGGAAGAAGCGGACCATTTGGATCCCTTCCAATCGGGATTCAGGCCTCACCATGGGACTGAAACCGCCTTGGTCGCGCTGGTCGATGATCTCCGGCGGGCTAGGGACAAAGGTGAGAGCTGTTTCCTAGTTCTGCTGGATCTCTCAGCGGCCTTTGACACCATCGACCATAACATCCTTCTAGACCGGCTAGAGGGGTTGGGAGCTGGAGGCACTGTTATACAGTGGTTCCGCTCCTTCCTCCTGGGCCGTGTTCAGAAAGTGGTGGTGGGGGATGAGTGTTCAGACCCCTGGGCTCTCACTTGTGGGGTGCCTCAGGGTTCTGTCCTCTCCCCCATGCTTTTTAATATCTATATGAAGCCGCTGGGAGAGATCATCAGGGGGTTTGGGCTGGGTGTTCATCAGTATGCAGATGATACCCAGCTCTACCTCTCTTTCAAATCAGAACCAGTGAAGGCCGTGAAGGTCCTGTGTGAGTGCCTGGAGGCGGTTGGAGGATGGATGGCGGCTAACAGATTGAGGTTGAATCCTGACAAGACAGAAGTACTGTTTTTGGGGGACAGGAGGAGGGCAGGTGTGGAGGATTCCCTGGTCCTGAATGGGGTAACTGTGCCCCTGAAGGACCAGGTGCGCAGCCTGGGAGTCATTTTGGACTCACAGCTGTCCATGGAAGTGCAGGTTAATTCTGTATCCAGGGCAGCTGTCTACCAGCTCCACCTGGTACGCAGGCTGAGACCCTACCTGCCCGCGGACTGTCTCACCAGGGTGGTGCATGCTCTGGTTATCTCCCGCTTGGACTACTGCAATGCGCTCTATGTGGGGCTACCTTTGAAGGTGACCCGGAAACTGCAATTAATCCAAAATGCGGCAGCTAGACTGGTGACTGGGAGTGGCCGCCGGGACCACATAACACCGGTCCTGAGAGATCTGCATTGGCTCCCAGTACGTTTCCGAGCACAATTCAAAGTGTTGGTGCTGACCTTTAAAGCCCTAAACGGCCTCGGTCCTGTATACCTGAAGGAGCGTCTCCACCCCCATCATTCAGCCCGGACACTGAGATCCAGCGCCGAGGGCCTTCTGTCGGTTCCCTCACTGCGAGAAGCAAAACTACAGGGAACCAGGCAGAGGGCCTTCTCGGTAGTGGCGCCCGCCCTGTGGAACACCCTCCCATCACAGGTCAGGGAAATAAACAACTACCTGACATTCAGAAAAAACCTGAAGGCAGCCCTTTTTAGGGAAGTTTTTAATGTTTGATATTTTTGTATTTGATTTCTGTTGGAAGCCGCCCAGAGTGGCTGGGGAAATCCAGCCAGATGGGCGGGGTATAAATAATAAATATTATTATTATTATTATTATTATTATTATTATTTATTTAGTGGAAAACCTGTGTTCATCATTTCTTTGCAAGCTTTTCACTTCCCTAAGCATACATATTTAGCAGGTGTTTTCATCCTCATCTTAATAATAAGAACTGACACCCCCCCAAAGTGAGGGCATCCTGGTTGTACCCAGCAGCGCTGATGGATATTTTGGGGGGTGGAGGAATTGACAGGCACTGAAAAATATTTTTGCCATTACTGGCAACTTGGCTGACAGATTTTTAATGGTTCTTATAAGATGTCGCTCTCGCTTCATCTGTGCCCCCTCCTACCCTGATGAAATGGAAACTGGAGAAATGTGTTTCCAGAATAAACACACTGAACAGTTGGAAAGAGATGTGGATTCAGGATGCTAAGGAGACTTCCTTGACATTTGTTCGTAAGCTGCAACTGGCCTTCTGGCCCTCCAGATTGGCTTCATTTGCTACTCATTCTATGCCCAGTGAACATAGCTTATAGGATTCTCTCTCCCTCATTATTAGCTCCTACATTCTAGGTCTTATGATCATGATTAGTTCTGTTCAGAGTGGATTTGCACTGGCCTTCATAGCCAGAAAGCAGGGGTGGGCTGAGCCACTTCTGCCCCCTTTCAGTTTTGCTGGCTGCTCAAGTATTAGTCTGTTGCAACCCAATTTGTGCATTTTTTAAAAAAAGAACAGATGAAAAGCCTGCATTTAAATGGTATGCATTTTTTGTAAAAAAAGAGAAGAAATTAATAAATGCATTTTTGTACATGTATTTGTAAAAAAAGAAAGAAAAAGTCTTCCAAATTTGTTCCAGATGTTGATGGACTCCAATTCCTATCAGCCCCGGCTAGCTCCAGGATTGATGGGAACTGTGGTTTAACAACATTTGGGGAGACACAGGTTCACCACCTTGGCTGGATAGTTTTAGGCATGTTCAGATGCAATAAACAACTAGACAAATTCAGTTGCTAGCTATGTTCTCCCTGCATTGTATACTTAAAGGCACAAGTAGGAAGAGAGCCTCATGTGCGCATCTCATAAGGCATCTGGTTAGCTGCTGCAAGAACAGGACAGGTCTTTGGCCTGATCCAACAGGACTCTTCTTATGTTCCCCCCTGTCAAAAGCAGAAAAGGTGGCAGCAGATTTATCAAATATTTCCTCCTGATCAAAACATAACAGCAGCAGTGAATTACTTGAGGCAGATGGCAGCACACAATTCCAAGGGAGGCTGCCTAACACACAAACTTCCATTAACCTGAGTAGAATTCATACAGTTGTTGTTCATTGAACTGGAATTGTCCTCCTTTCCGGTCAGAGATCAAGTGCATTTTGCTTGGCTTGCCGCTCGGGTCTGTCCCCCTACACCAGCCGTCCTTGTCAAGATAGCAGAGAGAGAGAGGGAAAGTGAGCAGAATGGACATTGGAGGCAGCACGGTAGAAAATCCCCTTTGACATTGGAATCTAGGCTGCATGCATACGTATCCATTTAGAACACAAGGAAGTGGTTTGTGTGGATTTAGAATTGTTTGCAAACACTGTGCTCTTTTCTGTCCAGATTCTGCCATCCACAAGTGAAGCAGTAATCCATGGTCAGAGGTAGTAATCCTTCTGAATACCAGTTTCCGGAAACTGCAGGAGAGGAGTGTTCTTGTGCTCGAGTTCTGCATGAGGGTTTCCGACAGGCATCTGGATGGCCACTGAGAGAATTTTTATTGGATTTTGTTTTGGTGGTGGTGGATTTTTACTAAATTTTTTGTTGTGTGTGGGGGGGGGGAGAGAGAGAGACACTAGTGATCATAGAATTTTACAGGCATTTTCTCATGACCCCCCCCTTTTTTATTTGAAAAACTGTTATAGTAGTTGCAGGTGGGATTCATGTTTGTTCTGCAGAATGGTTTTTCACTCTTAAAAATAGAGGCTACAATCTTACAGGGGGCTGTGGATTATTTATGCTATTTTATTGATTTGTAAGATTTCTGACCCAGCTTTCACCATAAGGCCTCAGGGCTAGTTGCATCAACATAATCATGCAATTTAGGGACGCGGGTGGTGCTGTGGTCTAAACCACAGAGCCTAGGGCTTGCCAGTCAGAAGGTCAGCAGTTCGAATCCCCACGATGGGGTGAGCTCCCATTGTTCGGTCCCAGCTCCTGCCCACCTAGCAGTTCGAAAGCACGTCAAAGTACAAGTAGATAAATAGGTACCCCTCTGGTGGGGAGGTAAACAGCATTTCCGTGCACTGCTCTGGTTCACCAGAAGCGGCTTTGTCATGCTGGCCACATGACCCAGAAGCTGTACGCCAGCACCCTCAGCCAATAAAGCGAGATGAGCACTGCAACCCCAGAGACATCCGCGACTGGACCTAATGGTCAGGGGTCCCTTTACCTTTACCTAATCATGCAATTTAAAACAAGTAAAACAGTTTATGTTGGATGGGTGCGCACGCACGCGCACGCACGCACGCGCACGCACACACACACACCAAGTAAAAGCAACGCAGAATAAAGAAAACAGAAGTGGCTCCCCCAAAACACCTTAACCGTGAAATGCCAGGTAAAGAGGGATAAACATTAAATTCCTGCATTTATGTTAAAGGTGTTGAGAGGACAGACAGAAAGGAAATATCCGTTTGCCTCCCTGATTCCCTCTTGAGTAGTTCTCTGCAGATTCTTTCCCCTCAATCTTTACTTTCCTCTTTCTAGTTCTTCAATCAGTTAGTTTGTCCTTTTGTTAACCTAATTACTTTACATTGGCTGTGTGTAAGACAGTACTCAGAATGATTTTATGTGCCATGAGTAGTAAACCTGAAGTTTCTTTATTTGCTCAACCAGCAGTCTTACCAGACTGTTTATTATTTCTGCACCCCACTGCAATGTATAGACCAAGATCCAGCAACAGGGGCACCGGTCCTCAATTACACCCTTTAATACTCTGTCTAATTTTAATACTCTCTCTATCATAATTTTGTCTGTTTCTGATGTGCAGGCTGTGAGTGTCAACCCTTACGTACCTAAAACAGGACTGCTGATGTAAAAGAGGAAACTACCACCAGGGGTTGGGGAAATGCCAAAGTTTTCTGAAGAGCAAAGGAAATTGTGTGTGGGGGGGGGGGGGGAGGTTCCTCAGAAAGGTGCTTGAGTGTGTGTGTGGGGGGGAGGAGAATGACCCCAATGAGGACTGAGTGTGTTCATTTGGGGCTGTAGGGAGGGGAGAGAAAACTGGGCAACAGAGTGGAATGGGTGGCTGGTATCTTGAATGAGAGCACCAGCGCAGATTGCAACATTTTTGTTACTTGTCCACTTGCCTGCCTTTATTTATTTTATTTTTTATTTAATTTAATTTAGCAAAATTTACATGTCACTTGATTGTAGTAAAACCTCTCAGTGGTTCACAATAAGTATTAACATTTCCAATAAAATTAGTATAGGTTTTTTTTAAAAAATACTTGAAAATAATTAAAATGAACATTCAAGAGATTAAAACACATCAGCATCTATGCGTCTGTAATGGCTTGTCTAAACAAAAAATGTTTCAAGCAGGCACTGAAAAGGGTACAGTGAAAGCACCTGCCTGATGTCAACAGGCAGGGAGTTCCAAAGTGTAGGTGCCACCGCACTAGAAGATAGATTTCTTACAAGTGCCAAAGAGGTATTATTTGGCACTTGTAAACCGTGCCAGCTCTGCAAGTTAAAGCGGCCAGGTGGAGACATAAGGGCAAGGTGGTCCTGCTAGTGGACTGGTTGAGAACCATTAAGGACTTTATATACCAATGGTGACACCTTGAACTTGGCTTGCTGTCAAATTGTCAACCAGTGCAGATCTCTGAGCAGAGGTGTTGTCCCAGGGTCTTACTCCTGCCTGCAACTGTACTGCGACATTTTGCACTACCTGCACAGACAGACTGATAGATGGGTTCCTTAAGGGGCATAGACTGGTATATACAAACCTTCTGTTAGCAGTGCTAACCCCTGAAAAACCCCTGATAGATTTCATAGAGTCAAGTCTGTTTAAAAATTAGCTCAGTGCAGGGGTGGCGAACCTGTGGATGTTGCTGCACCATAACTCCCAACACACCCTGGTCTTTGGCCATGCTGACTGGGACTGATGGGAGTTGGAGTCTAACAATACCTGGAGGGCCACAGGTCATCCACTCCTGGCTTTGTGGAAAGTACCACCAATCCTCTTTTGGAGCTCATTATTCCATATCTAATACATTTTTTGGGTCACTGCTGTTTGATGGGATTTCAGCCACATGTGGACTAAGACATTATTTCCCCCCTCCTTTTTTGTTTTGTTTTGTTTCTCTATCGTTATATTTGTTTCTACTGCAGTATTTATCTTAGCATTTAAAGACTTTCCTACCCGTTAGATATTCCATCAAAAGATGGATGTGTTTACTTTTCTTTAAACCGTGGCCATGATGGGCTGAGGGCACCGTTAAATCATCCTCCGATTCTTATTTGTAGCCAGTTCAGAACTAACCAACACGGAGGCATAAAATTACTGAGTATTTCACAGTTTCAGTTTTATCACCTGGCCTTCTCTGGTGATTTTCTCCATTGTGTTTTAGTGGTTAAACAGTCTCCACTGGAGATGAAAGCCCTTGTGGAATTACTTTGTGTTAGAGTCAAGGACTTTTAAAATTACTACAAAGTCGGAGGGGTGGGGGGAGAGAAACAAGGAAGTTCTTCCGATGTCTTGATAAATCTAAGGCTCTTAATGTCCGAAGGAGAAAACCTTGGTGTTTTCTACCATAGGAGACTACAAAATGAGATGAATAAAGTAAACCGTTCCTTTCTACATAACTTGCTGCTGAATTTTTTGGGTCCTTAATGAAGTTAGAGGAAAAACCAAAAGGCATTTTGACAAGACTAATAGATTTCCTACAGGGCTGTGGGGCACTCATATTCTTACTTAGGATCCACAGAAAACTAGTGGTGGGTGTCCCAACAGGGCCCAGTTTGCTAATCTGGAAGGGAGGGGGCGCCCATCATGCATTTAAAGCACTTTGATGCCACTTTGAAGAGCCATGGCTTCCTGCAAAGAATTGTGGGTGCTGAGAATTATTAGGACAGGCTAGTGGTTTGTGTTTGGTTTGGTGTACAGAACTATCATAAGAGCTCACTATCAAATCAAGTTAAAACCATAAAGGGTGTGATACATGCCTCAGTTTTGCAATCCAACAAGAAGAAGGGTTCCTCTCTCCAATAATGGTGTGCCAAAATCTGTCCTGAGATGTCATGAGGGTTTCATTTCCCTGTCTAATTCTCAGGACACTTAAGGACTTCTTTAGAATTATGGTGCGTATGGACTTTTTAGCTTACCTCAACATTGCAAAGTAGCCAAAGCTGGTGGGTGTATATTCCTTAAAGCAAACATTTCCCTAGAAGTCAGCAGCCTCCTCAGCTGCCTTGAGGGGGATAAAAACAAATGGAAGGTGTTGCATCACGATGCCCTCCCCTGGGCTTTAACTGAAGAAAATTGCAGAGCACAGGCCATTGATGAAATGGTTTCTGTAGGATGAAAGAAAATACCACTGGCCATGCTGGTAGTGGCTGTTAGGAGTTGTAGTCCAAGAACATCTGAGGGGCACCATATTGGCTATCTCTGCACTTCTTTTCCTGTGCTGTGCCTGTGCTGGAATCTGTCCTCCAATTTCTTCTAAGTTTTCTTTCTGTGCAAAAGTTGGTTCCATTTTTTCCCCCTTCATTCTAGCACACTTGAGAATTTTTGTGAATACGGGCTTCTGAGCTTACCTTTTCATTGCAAGGTGGCCAACGGTGCTGTGTGCATTTTTCTTCAGTGCTTTGCAGCCTCCTTGGTTGCTGGCGCTTCTTGATTCCTGCTCATGGGAGGAGTCACATCACAATGGTTTCATCTGGGCTTTGATTCAAGCATGGGCACCCAGGGAGGTTGCAGAGTGCAGACAACTGGTGAGATTATTTCCAGAATGAAAGAAGCACCTCTTGGCCATGTCAAAAGTAAGATAAGCATGACATAAACCTTCCACCTCTCCCATGAGAGTGTCACCATTTCCCCCCTCTCCCCTTTGACTATGTTTGAATGCAGTTTCAATTTTCATTAACTGATGGGAAATGGTAACAGAAGAGACAAGACAGGATACCTTTTTGGTGCCGCCCTTTGCATACTATAAGACATGACTGGTGCACACATTTTCAGGCCTGTTATTGGGTGTACACCACCATTTGCATGTTACCATTGCTTCACTTAAAACTCAGAGTTTCTCAAAATGAGCATCTTTGAAGAGAAGAATAGAAGAGTTTGGATTTGATATCCCGCTTTTCACTACCCGAAGGAGTCTCAAAGCGGCTAACATTCTCCTTCCCCTTCCTCCCCCACAACAAACACTCTGTGAAGTGAGTGGGGCTGAGAGACTTCAGAGAAGTGTGACTAGCCCAAGGTCACCCAGCAGCTGCATGTGGAGGAGTGGAGACGCGAACCCGGTTCCCCAGATAACGAGTCTACCACTCTTAACCACCACACCACACTGGCCACACTTTGATGTCACAATGCATTATATGGTCGTGACTTCCTAATGCATTCAGCAATCTCCAGCACTTTTCATAGAGGGAGTTTTGATCCTCATCAACTCGTATTTTGTTTCACAGGAAACAGCCCAAAATATTTGGAAATTGTTCAGTGGTACAACTGGGAAATGTGGAGGAGGGGCACCTGCAGGTAGAATCACTCTGAAGCTAGCTAGAAGGAAGATCAAGCAATCTGATTAAAGCACCGGGGTGAAGATGGGCAGACTAGACACAAATAATTTCACTGATGCTCAGCCTTGAGGCTCCTGAAGGCTGCTGTGTGCTCTGCCAATGTACAAGTCTATTTCTCCTGTGGTATTTGTTTGTTACTGTGGCTGTCACTGCTCTGTTTTTCGACTGTTGCCTTGTAGCAGTAGGAGAGATGAGTAAACACTCTGGGACTTCGCCAGGCTCTGAGCTTAATGTTTTCTCTTGCAAGCAGCTCTTAGATTTGTGGTAAAGATGCACTCCTTTGTTGTCAATTAGAAATATTCTGGCAGGTTTTTCATTCATTCATTCACACACAGAGACAACACACACGCACACAGCCTTGAAAGAAAAAAATCTGGTGGTACTCATGTATTGAGTGCATATCCATAAGCAGCCTTTGCCAAACATGTGCGCTGATATTTTGGACTACAACTCCCATCATGACTGACCATTGGCCATGTCTTCTAGGGCTGATGGATGTTGTAGTCCAAAACATCAAGAGGGCACTAGGTCTGGGGAAGTCTGCCCTAAACAAACATGGACTGTGGGTATACACTCCCAATCTCAATAGATCACACATTAAGCAACAGCCCTTTCCTTTACTTTGAAAGGGATCAGTTAACGTCACTATTAACTACCAAGCCAGGTTCAATAGTTTTTGTTTTAAATTAAACAAATTGGGACTGAGATAGCTAGCAGAGCATCTCACCCTTGTACAGAAGAAGCTGATTTTTAAGATCTTCCAAGGAGACCCTTGCTTCCTTGTGACTAATTGTCACTTGGTGACAGTGCAGAAGTGGTCTTCTTCTGGAATGCATTCACCTGGGTAACTTATGTAGGAAATACAGTTGTTGTTGTTCAGTTGTTCAGTCGTGTCCGACTCTTCGTGACCCCATGGACCAGAGCACGCCAGGCACGCCTATCCTTCACTGCCTCTCGCAGTTTGGCCAAACTCATGTTAGTAGCTTCGAGAACACTGTCCAACCATCTCATCCACTGTCGTCCCCTTCTCCTTGTGCCCTCCATCTTTCCCAACGTCAGGGTCTTTTCTAGGGAGTTTTCTCTTCTCATGAGGTGGACAAAGTACTGGAGCCTCAACTTCAGGATCTGTCCTTCTAGGATCTGTCCCACTAACCTCAGTCTGCCCCTCAGCCAGCCCTCACCTGACAGCCTTCTTACAACTAGTCCAGAGGGTGGTATAACAATAACAACAACAACAACAACAACAACAACAACAACAACAACAACAACAACAACAACACATTATTTATACCCTGCCCATATGCCTGGGTTTCCCCAGCCACTCTGGGAGGCTTCCAGGAAAATACTAAAATACAATATTTCATCAAATATTAAAAGCTTCCCTAAACAGGGCTGCCTTCAGATGTCTCCTGAAAGTCAGATAGTTGTTTATTTCCTTGACATGTGGTGGGAAGGCATTTCACAGGGCGGGCGCCACTACCGAGAAGGCCCTTTGCCTGGTTCCCTGTAACCTCACTTCTCAGAGTGAGGGAACTGCCATAAGGCCCTCGGAGCTGGACCTTGATGTCCAGGCTGAATGATGGGGGTGGAGACACTCCTTCGGTATACTGGGCCAAGGCCATTTAGGGTTTTAAAGGTCAGCACCAACACTTTGAACTGTGCTCGGAAATGTACTGGGAGCCAATGTAGGTCTTTCAGGACCGGTGTTATATGGTCTCGGTGGCCACTCCCAGTCACCAGTCTAGCTGCCACATTCTGGATTAGTTGTAGTTTCCGGGTCACCTTCAAAGGTACCACCCCTCAGCTTCCTCCTTCTCAATGTTGCCTTTGTAGAACTCAGCAGGGAGGAGGAAGATGGGGAGAAAGCAAGAATAAACTGGCTTTTCCAGCCATTGGCTCTGGCTTTTTTCTGTCATGAGCTCTGGCTCTCCCTACTGCTGGCCTCCTCACCTTGTGCCCCACCAGTCCCAATGATCACCAGCCACACTCCCACAACCTTTCCTAGAACAATTCTTCTTTGACCACTTCAGAATTGAAGAAGAACTGACTACAGGCCTTTTCATGCCCTCATGGAGGACATATCCAATATGGAATCTCCCTTTCTGAGGGTGGATGGATCTCTCTCTCTCCTCTCAGAGAAGGATCTTTCCTGTGGTCCCTGAAGGCCCTTATCACATTCCTACCCACTATGCCACCCTGGCATGGCCCTGGACATGGTTTTGTTGCTAATTGCATTTCTAATTCATTTTAGAGCACTTTTTATTTAATTTAGGACCTTAGAAAATAACTCCCCAAGTGCCAAGAAAGCGAGGTTTTTCTACTTCCAAGAAAATGTCATCATTTAGGACACGGATACACCCAGAAATCTATATTAAGCTTTGCTTTGATAGCAGAAGCACAATAATCCCACCAGAATGAGCTATGTTAGGGAAAGAAAGATTTTTGCAAAACAATGTAAATAGTTTTAATTAAACCACATTTCAGAGCGCCACCGTTTAATAAGACACAATATTTGCTGCTTGTGGCAAACATAAATTCTGTAAGATAAGAGAGAGGTACAAAAACTGCGCCAGGCACTTTGCTGAAAATTCAACTTCATTTCTTTTTAGAGCTGTGGTAGAAACAAATGAATTCAAGCTGAAGTTTCCCCCTCCCTTATGAACCAAATTAGCTAACAGCTGAAAACAGAACCAGAGGACACTTATAAAATCAGGGTTAGGAGCAGACAAAAGATAGTTATCAGACATGAACCAAAGTGATGTTTGACCCCCCTTGTTCCTCTTGTTCCAGTATGTTTTAAATTATAGCCTTTGTGTAAGGATTCTGTTTTGTTCTGTAAAAGCCAAATAATATGTGATTATTTAAAACTGAATTGTGAGGGGGAGGGAGGGAGTACAAAAACGTGACAGTTAATCTAACCTAACACTGGCTACCTAGGTATTATATTTATTTATTTCAGCATAAAATCATAATAATGTAATAAGAGCCCTGCTGGATGAGGCCAACAGTGGAGATGGTACTGGCTGCTGCATGAGGCCAGTGGCCCATCTAGTCCAGCATCCTGTTCTCACAGTAGCCAATCAGATGCCTCTGGGTAGCTTCTTCAAGGCAGTAGTGGCTGTGCTCATTGGGACTGGTGGAAGAGAAGGTAGGGAGACCAGTGGGAGGTGGCAGCAGTGCCAATGACTGGCAGAGGCACCCACTGGGCTGGTTGTAAGGAAGCAGGCAGGCAAGTGGGAGATGGCTGAGGGCAGGCTGAAGTTGGTGGGGCAGTGAGTGCCTCACTCACCTTAATGAGAGCCAGGGTGGTGTAGTGGTTAAGAGCAGTAGACTCGTAATCTGGTGAACTGGGTTTGCGTCTCCGCTCCTCCACATGCAGCTGCTGGGTGACCTTGGGCTAGTCACACTTCTCTCTGAAGTCTCTCAGCCCCACTCACCCCACAGAGTGTTTGTTGTGGGGGAGGAAGGGAGAGGAGAATGTTGGCAGCTTTGAGACTCCTTCGGGTAGTGATAAAGTGGGATATCAAATCCAAACTCCTCCTCCTCCTCCTCCTCCTCCTCCTCCTCCTCCTCCTCCTCTTCTTCTTCTTCTTCTTCTTCTTCTTCTTCTTCTTCTTCAAGCACCCTCCCCCAATTGTAGGTAAACTATGGAAGAGAGTGGGGGTTTCTACCCTTCTGACTTCCCACCAACCTGCAGTGAAGGCCTTGGGGCTTGTTACCTCCCATTATCTCAACCAGGAACTCTAACACATCAACAAGGGCAGGCCAAGCTGGGTTTTTGTTTTTGTTTTTGTTTTTTTTCATTTCAGGCTCCAGGATAACCCTGGGTTATTTGGCACTTGCCAAATATTCCAGTCACTAGTTCCTAAAGAGGCATCAAAATGGTATTCTTCTGGTTTTCTTTGACGGCTTCTGTTCTCTGTTAAACGGCTCAATATGAAGTGAGCAGCCATCTGAGATCAGTCACAAAAGCATGGCAGTATTCTGTCACCACAGGAAGTCATTGGCCCACTATGCAGAGAGATTTGATTTAGGATCCATGTGGCACTCATAATGGAAAGAAGAAGGAACCCTCACTCAGAATTTATCATCACAAATCATTTTATATATATACACACACACACTGCTTTATATGCATTCTCCATCTCTGCTAACGTTTTTGGCACCTGTATACTTTTCTGTAGCAGTCTTTGAGTTATTTTGGAGGTCTCTCGTACACATTGTGACCTGTCCTTCCTCTGCCTACCTTGCAAGAGCTGATGAGATCGCTATTCAAGGTGGTATGGCCTACAGAAAATTGAGGGGAAAGGTCTTCTGCGCGTGATGTTGCTCATCACGGGGATTGCACACCTGAGATTAAGATTCTCTGCCATCCTTGTTAGAGTTCAAATTCATCCTGAAGATATATTTATTAAACCTGGCATGACTTGATTTGTAAAATCATTTTGAGCTGACCACACAAGGGAGGGTGTGTGGACATGGTGGTGATTTGCATTCACTCTAACATGGGAAATGGTATATGTGTGTGTTGCTTGAGGTGATGGGTAGGGGAAAGAATTATAATACATTTTCTTTAAAATGTCACTTCTGGTGGGAATTTAGAAATAATTTGGCATGATATGTGTCTGTGATGCTGAGCTCCGCGTAATCACCCCCATTATGATTCAACCACGTTTTAGGGAAATGTGGAGTGCAGTCCTGTACATATCTACTCAGAAATAAACCCCATTGAGTTCAATGGGACATACTCCCAGGCAAGTGTGTGTAATAGCCTTTGCCAACCTGATTAAGGCTGGTGTATAGGATTTATGCATGGTGGTAGAGATTCACAAGGTGATTGTGCAAGTTTTTTTCTAGAATGAAGTTCCAATGAATTTGATAGGGCTTGCTTGACATTAAACATTTGACTGGTTATTGTGGTTGTTCTTTTTATTTACTAACTGTGGTATCCAACTAACTTTTTTCCATTAGACCCACTGAAATTCACAGACTCCAGTTAGTCAAGTCCATTAATGTCAATGGGTTTACTCTGCGTAGGACGGATATGGGTGGCAACCCTAAATGGCAGCCACTAAGAAGGCAAGGGCTGATCTGCATTGCAGATGATAGCATGTGTTGGCAGAGTGGATTTAACCCTTTGTCCCCACCGCAGCCCCAATCCAAATGAGACCCCCATGGCTAATATTTTCCTTGAAAGAGAAGCTGCCATTGCTGAGGGTAGGCTCCCCACCTTTGCTTCACACCTCCTGAAATCTATGGGACTTGACAGCCCTTCACTTATTTATTATATTGGGACGCCCCAATCCCTGCTGAATCAAACATGGGATTCCAGGGGTCTTGGCCCTCAGCACGAGTCTGTGTTCCTTTGGAGAACTGAAGACATGGTGGAGACTGCTGTGCCTTTAGAAATATGGTTGAATTACACATATTTACTGCATGGTCATCTCAAGAGGGGGTTGTTCCCCACAGCAGCACTGGAGTCCAAGGCATCTCTCCTTGCCTGCCTTCAGCCAGCCACCCCAAAACCGTTCTGCCCTTTTCTTAGCTATTCCAAGCCAACTGCTCCAAACTATTCCTGTGACATCTTCCAGTTACCCTGGCAATTTTCCAAATCCCCTGTCTCTGTTCACACCTCAGGGCAGGGGGGAAGGGCAGTTCTCTTGCATTGCCAATGATTCTCTATTGTTTATTATGGTCCTAGAATGGCTAGGTCATTTTACATAGGCTAGCCCAGGAATACCTCCGCAGCTTATGTTTCTCTTCAAATCCCAAATAATCAAAATCCGACTATTTATTAACTTCTAGGACTTAGAAGGATTCCCCCCCCCCAAAAAAGCCACAAATGTATAACACAATTTTTGGGGATATATAAGAGGTGTTTGCTTAAACAGAATGTGGATCTCCTTTGTGCAATTCATGTTATCATTCCCCACCCCCACCACCGTCCCATTCCCTTAAATTTCCTTGGATACCTTACGCGAGAGGAAGTTCCCAATTTTGCTCTGGAACTCCCTGATGACAGCCTGGGGGCGTGCAGAACAACAGAGAGAATTTCCTCTGATCTTATTGAAAGTGCTTTTGCTTTTCGTCAGCACTCCTGGGGTGTTTTGCTCCAGAAGAATGACAACAGCATTCACTTTGCATTCCTCTTGGGTTGAAATTGAATTGAAACTCTCATCTGAAGTGAATGCCCAATGTCAAGTGTGACTGCACAAACGCGTGTTGGCAAAAATGGGTTACATATTCACCAGGGATAGGGGGGTGGGGAAGAAATTTGGGTCAGTTTCCATTTTAATGCCTTAATTCACACTTTCCCAAACAAGGAGCAAATTGGACCACAGGTATGCTTCAAAATGTCTACTTCTCCAAATTCTCTCATGTTGTTCTCCAACCTCCACCCTGCCACCAAATGAGAAAGTGTGCCTAAAAATGAATGTATTGATGAAACATGCACCACTCTATTAGGGGGGAGTGCCTATTAGGCAAAACTGCAAACAAAAATGAGTATATTAAGGGAAATGCACACTAAAAAATGTAAGGACTTAAAAGATATATTATAAACTGATGTGAATTTAAGGTTGGGAAACTGAAAAACCAAGAGAAACAGAAATGGACAGATTCATCCATCCCTACACAAAGCCCTCCAGATATTGTTAGACTCTAACTCCCATCAGCACCAGTCCACTACCACCTGGAGGTCCACAGTTTCCCCGCCACTGGTATTATCACAATTGGACAGATTCATAGAGGAGAATACTGTAAGTGGCTACTAACCTGGATGCCTATGTTCTCCCTTCCACAGCTGGAGGTGGTATGCTGGTTTTGACCTATAAAGCCTTATGCTGCTCAGGACCCCAATACCTCAAGGCCACCTCTCCTCATATGAAATGACCCAGACCCTGCAATTGATATCTGAGGCTCTTCTCTGTATGCCCCCTCCATGGGAGATCCAGAGGGTGGCAATATGAGAATGGGCCTTTTCAGCGGTGGCTCCCCACTTGTAGAAGGCTCTCATAAGGGAGGCTCATCTAGCACCATCAATACATATATTTAAGCACAAGGCAAAAACATTTCTTTCCTGCCACACCTTTGGCTTTTAATAACCTTATTGAGTGAGTGGGTTGTTCAAATCCTGCTTTTTAAAATTATGGTTGTCTTTGTGATATTTTTATGCTGGTTTTAATGTGTGTTTGTTTATTGCAGTAAACTGCTTTGAGTTGCTTTTGTAAGGAAAAGACATGAATGAGTAATAATAATAATAATAATAATAATAATATGCTTTTGAATACCAGTTGCTGGTGATCACAGAAAGGGAGAGTGTTCTTTTGCTGAGGTCCTGCTTGCAGGTTTCCCACTGGGGCATCTGGTTGGCCACATTGAGAACAGGATGCTGGACTAGATATGGTCACTAGCCTGTTATACCAGGGCTCTTCTTAGTTGGGATGCGGGTGGCGCTGTGGTCTAAACCACTGAGCCTCTTGGGCTTGACAGTTGGAAGGTTGCCGGTTCGAATCCCTGCAATGGAGTGAGCTCCCGTTGCTCTGTCCCAGCTCCTGCCAACCTAGCAGTTGGAAGCACACCAGTGCAAGTAGATAAATAGGTACCACTGTGATGGGAAGGTAAACGGTGTTTCCATGCACTCTGGCTTCTGTCACGGTGTTCTGTTGCACCACAAGCGGTTTAGTCACGCTGGCCTCATGACCCAGAAAGCTGTCTGTGGACAAACGCCATCTCCCTTGGCCTGAAAGCGAGATGAGCGCTGCAACCCCGTAATCACCATTGACTGGACTTAACCACCCAGGGGTCCTTTACCTTTTTCATTTTTTCCTTCTTAGGTTCTTATGTTTGGGAGCCAAGATTGACTCTGGCTCCTTATATAGGATGCCCTCGGAGGAAAACCTGGGTTTGCTCTGTACGATGTGTGAAATGGCCCATAGAATTAAAATTTACCAGGATCCTGCCTTTAATGTGGAGAGAGAAAGAAACACAGTTGAGGAATTTCACACAAATGATGGATTTACACCACTGTGCTCCAGCTGGTGCATGTTGTGGAGCTTTTAAATTATCACGGCTGCTGAGAGTCCAGAATACCTTTTCTCTATCAAGGGCAAAGAGAAAGGAAAGAAGACCATTATGTGCCAAGAGAAACCGAGCTGACAGGGTGAAGGCAGAGAAGAACAAAATAATTGTTTTTGAACAGAGCTGCGCCTGCGTGTGTGGCAATAGTGCGACTCATTTATGCACGGGCTCTTTAAGTGATTTCATTCGGGTTACAAAAATAATCTCCTCCTGTTTGTCTTTCTTTTCTTACGCCGCTTTTCATGTCTTGCGATTCTATTATCTTTCAGGTGTAGCATTAGCACCGAGTACCAGCGTCGATATTAATGTCAAAACAGTCATAATAGTTCAAAGAGATCCATTTTTTAAAAAATGGGTTTCTTTAATGGATTCCCTAAAGGCAAGACATTTGGAGGTAGAAGCGTGGATTCATCCCGCACACTCGTTTTGATCAAAGCTGAAGCACTTTTGGTAGCAGGGCTAGGTGGGTGGCGGGATAAATAATACCCTAGGTATTACCCTAGGGGAGTCTAGGTGTAGTCACTTTCAATCGCAGCTCTCTGAACTGCATTTTACTCAAGGTCGTGTAGATCACAAATAGCCCACCTCTTCTCTTTTCAACTTGGCATGACAGAAAGCGCCTCTAAACATGTGGTTTGGGATGCATTTTGTTTCAATTAACAGCTCGGTCCTGTGAGGCTGTGTGCTCCCACCAGTTGTGCAGTGCTGCATCTGGGAGCGTTTTTGCAGCCAGCCCAGGATGGAGGGGGCACAGTGCTGCTTTCTGTACACATGTACACACGCTTCTGTTGTTCCCTGTGGCGTGGTCATAGGCTTTATAAGCCTTGGCTGCAACCCCATAGGCTCAGCATGGTGTAGTGGTTAAGAGCGGCGGACTCGTAATCTGGTGAACCGGGTTCACGTCCCCACTCCTCCACATGCAGCTGCTGGGAGACCTTGGGCTAGTCACACTTCTCTCTGAAGTCTCTCAGCCTCACTCACCTCACAGAGTGTTTGTTGTGGGGGAGGAAGGGAAAGGAGATTGTTATCCGCTTTGAGACTCCTTAGGGTAGTGATGAAGCGGGATATCAAATCCAAACTCTTCTTCATTTCTGTCGCCCACACTACTCGGCTGCTTCAGAAACGAGTAGATACTGTCCACATGCCTGCACATTTCCCACCCTACTGGATTCAGAGCGTCTTCTTGGGGTTTAGGGATCAGTGCTGTTAAGCAGGTTGATTTGGTTTCTTGGTAAACTTGGTCATGTTGCTGTCAGGGGTGTGTGTGAAATGTTAAGGTTAGATTAGGTCACAGGGGAGCACCCTTAGGCACCTTTGAAGGGCTTTTCAAGAGTCAGCTGCTCAGGGTTGTGAGGAACTTAGACTGCATATAGAATGTTCTTGAGGCTCACCTGCTGCAGCTGACTGGAGTTGTGGGTCCCAGCAGGGGCTGAGGCAGGAAGGCCTCCCCACTCACCATAATGTAAGGCCGAGGCTTTGGGGCTCTTCCTTGTCATGTCCCTTGGGATGGGCAGGGGTTTTCCTCACACAAGGTTGACGTTTAGTTATGTAGGTTTCTGCTCTTCTCATTTCCTCTGCAGCTGTAGTTTAACGAAAATGTCAACCCACTCACCTTTTTATTCCTGTGTCCGGTTGCAAGTCCTGATATTTGATTCACTTCTCATTTTAAGCTGTATCTATCATATTTGTATTTCCAAAATAATATGCAAATTGAAACACAGCCATCCTTCAAAATCTGCATCTATTCAAATTTTGTGATGCGGTTCTCCAACCAAACGATGTCTACAAAAATGCGTTAAGGGAAAGCGTGCATTAAAAAAAAAATGAAGACAAGAGTAAAAATAACATACACAAATGCATTAAAATAGAGGGATTTACTTGCAAAAATGTGTACATCTGCATACAAATATGTTTCTATTAGGAGAAATTTGCACTAAAATGCTGATAATTTTTCATGAGGATTTTAAAAACTCCACAAATTGCTACAAAATGCAAACTGAACTGAATTTAAGGTTGCAAGAATGGGAAACAGAGAATCAAACCTGATGGATCCTTCCATCCCTATGGCAATTCTGCACACAGAAGCCAACGGTTAGCTATGTTCTACCTCCACTCTCAGAAGCATTATGCCTTTGAATACAAGTTGCTGTGGTTGAAGTGGGTAGGTGGGACATATCATGATCCTGCTAGCAAACTGATCCCAAGCAATTAAGGGCTTTTTATATGAATAGTGTTATATGCTGATGTAATCTCACCCCTGTCAGCAAATACAGACCCTCAAAGCATCCTTATTTTCTAGGGACAGTCCCAGATTTACAGAAACTGTCCTGGTTACTGATTTGATCCCAGAATGTCCTTAAGATGTCCCTATTTTCATTGAAGAAATGTTGGAGGGTATGGAGTTATCCAACCCACAAGCCATCAGAAGGAAGCCCTGTATAGGGAAGGTTTGTTTTTTTAAAAAATGTTTGATGTTTTATTATATTTTTATATGTGTTGGAAGCTACCCAGAATGGCTGGGGCAATGCAGTCAGAATGGGCAGGGAAACAACAACAACAACAACCACCACCAGATGCCCCTATTTTCATTAGAGAAATGTTGCAAGGTGTGCAAGCATGCTCTAGAATTCTGGGCTAACTGTAGTTGCCAGACTAAGTGCAAGGCAATCCCCACATAGAGTCCATTGCGCGGCCAGGCGAAGTCCCCCCGTACCCCGGGGCAGCCCCTGAGGGAAATAAAGACTCATGGCAACGTTCTATGGGATTAAATTGGCCACAACTTTATTAATATTTCAGATGTAGGAAGACCTTGGCTCAGGCATTGGGCGTTTATCCTTCCCAGCCCCCCAGCCGGGGTTCTGGGTACCTTCAGGGTTATCCAGCATGATTGGGAAGTGGGCTAGTCTGGAGAACATATGTTCAAGCAGATAGCCCACCCCCTATGTTCGCTGCCGCTGGAAGGGGAGGGCAGTGACGACCCTGGGCATTTGGTCAATGCCTCCCCCTGAGACCCCTTGAACGGGAACCCTGTTATCGCCGCCGCCATGGGGGCGGGGGTCACCGCCCCACGCCCCCCAATCCTGTAAATGACTAAAGGATTCCGCCCAAGGCCTGCAACCGCCAAAGTTGTGACGAATTGCTACGGGAAAGGCGAAACCTGCCAATGCAGGGAAATTTCTTTCCGGCCCTTCAACAGCGACCTTGTCATAGCAGTGCCTGCGTGGCTGTGTGGCTGTGGAAAAAGGGTGGTTAAACCTGCAAAGTAAGCATCAATTGAGGGAGTGGAGGGTGGGGAAGCTCTGAATCCAATGGCCGCTTCCCAGGTATGACTCAGGTTCTATTGTGTGTACTGTATAATCCCTTCCTCTACCTGGCCAATCCTCCTGGCAACACCTCCCCAGCCGGGATTGGGCGGCTGCTAGAGTAGGTGGAGTCCACAGGTATCCCTTTTTCTTTTTTTTTTTTTTTTTTTTTAATAAGAATTTATTGACATTTTTCTTATTACAACAAAAACCCACACCCACACCAACATTAATAAAAATACAAATCACTTACTCACTAAAACAAACACAAACATTGCCAAGTTTTCTCCTTCTTCCTTAAGCTTCTTCTCAGAAAAAAAAAATTTCTATTTCCATATCTTGACACGACTTCCCCTGCCTTTTCACCATTGGTTTTACACCTAATCTATTTTTCTTAACCCCTTCTTTTAAAAATTAAACATACTTTTATATATAAATTACAAAAATCATCTTACTTAACATGATCTACTATTCATCTTAAACTAGTCTTCTTAGTAATACCCCCATATGATCATACCTCATCCTAAATCCTCATCTATTATTCTTATCTTATTCTTAAACATTACTTATTCTTCTGTCCTGCAATCTGTTGCTAATCACATAAAACTTCAGATATCTCATTTAGAAAACAAAAAATCTAATCAAACTGCCGATCTTCACATTCCAATTTCAGATTACCATATCCAACCGTTTTAAATTTAATTTATTACTTCACCCCACACCCCTTCTGTCCATTGTTTTTCTCCTAGTAGTGCCAGAGCCAAATTTCCAATTGTCTATTCTTCCCAAAAAGTCACAGAGGCAGGCACAGTTCAGAGCGCTCCTTGCAACGAGCTCCAGAGTATCCATCTCACGATCTCCCGGCTGTTCCATTCCTCCAGACCATTCTTCTTGAAAATAGCTCAATTCTTTGTCCCATGCCCTCGAGCTCCCACCTCGGGGGCTGGATATAACAGAACTTATTACCGTCTTGGGGCTGCCACCCCCAAAGACGGAATCTTTTTTCTTTTGGAGCAGCCCTGTCTTTTCTTTCCATCTTCCTACCCACCCTCTCAGCTCGCAGCAGACGCGTTCTTCCAAAGTATCAAAATATTCAGAAGCCTCCTCTGCGGGAAATTCATTTCTTATCAGGCCCCCACACAAGGCTTTTACTTTCCAGTAGAGAATCTCCAACCTCAGTTCCAGGAGTCTTTGTTCGTCCGTCAAAGTGGAATTCAAAACAAGCCTCCAAACAAAGCCCAACACGGTAGAAGGAGGGGTAGGAGTGAGTGTCATATTGCAATTCCTGTCTTTATGTCCGGTTAGAACTTTTCGTCGCCATTTTCCATGAAATCAGTATGCAAAGACCGAGACTTTCAAACCGAGATATCTTTCACACCTTTACTCCCCGAAGGGAAATTGTAACAGTCTCACTCTCCACAATTCCGATACTTTATATCCATTTAGTAGCAACAGTCATTCAAGCTGGTTAGCTTCTTCCGACCAAAGGGAAAAGGGCAGGCTGCCTTTCTTCTTCCCCCGGATCGTTCCATACAGTAAAATATTTAGTCCAATCTCGTACTTACGACCTCCGGGTTCTTCAGGACCTAACATCACAGGTAGAACTTCAACGCTCATCTCGGGATTTGTCGCCGCATTTGCATCCCGGTTGGGGCATGTCCCCTATGGCCCGGCTCCGTAGTCCCTTCACCCCCACCCCCCCTTTACAGGGGGAGCAGGGGAAGGGTTCGGAGCACAACGGGCACCGCCGGGGAGCCCAGGGCGCGGGGCGCTCTTCCCGCGCCCCAACCGGAGCCCCGCTTTGCGGTTGCGGGGCTCCTAACCCCCGGGATAGATCGGGCGCTTCGCAGCCGAAGCAGCCCCGACCACCCGCTATGGCGTCGCCAGCCGGAAGTCCGGAGTCCACAGGTATCCCAACCTGGGAAGGTGAAGCCAGACCAACTGCCAGGAGCTGCCTCCGTGATTCAACGGGACTCCTCGCAACCTTGCAACATGCACACCCCGTTTGATGTGGGGAACGCTCATTGCAGTAATCTGGTACTGAAGTATGCTTTGCTTCTGTATCATGCAAAATTAATTGTTTCTCTCCCATTTCTATGACAATTTCACATCTCATCCCTAGAAGCACGGCATTGCAGGACTGAATGTGACCTCTGTATGTGCTTGGCAGAGTCCCTGGCTGCCATACATACAAATAAGCATCAGTTGAATGTCAGGGCAAAGAAAGAAAAAGCGGAAGAAAATGCAGAGCAAGGCAATCCAAGGCATTTGGCCTGCAAGTCAGGAGCAAGGCCGTGCCTCTCCAACATGACTCATGTGCCGTCCTTCCCCAGGGGCAGGGAAGGAATTAGACTGTTCCCACTCAGAGCTGGAGTCTCTGCTGCCAAGAGAATCAAAAATAATTTTGGGACTCCAAATAGCTCTTTAGGGGTGGAGGAAGGGAGATGAGGATCCTGTCTGCTGAATATAAAGAAGGCCAGAGTCGAGAACGGTAGGAGTCCTGTTCTCTTTTCTAAACTTTGCATTTATTGGAGCTGAATTCATAATCTCTGCAAGGCTAACAGATAAGGCCCACACCTGCATTTAAAGCAGTAATTATGCCTCTTTAAACAGTCATGGCTTCTCACAAAGCATTCTGGGAAATATAGTTTGTTAAGGCTGCTGAGAGTTGTTAGGAGACCCAAATTCCCCTTGCAGAGCTCCAATTTCCAGAGATCCCTAGGAAGAAAGATTGACTATTAAATTACACTGAAAACTATAGCTCTGTGAGGGGAATAGCGGGGTCTCCTAAAAACTCCCATCACTCTTAACAACCTACAGTTCTCAATATTATTTGGGGGAAGGCATGACTATTTAAAGTGGCATGATACTGTTGAAAATGTATAATGCAGTTGGAGACTGACTCTTATTTCATTGAAATTAATAAGCACATGAAACATGCTCAGTGAGCAAAAAAGTGCATAATAGGCAATATTGCTTATAAAATGCATATTTTATGAGAAATTCACATTAAAATGCTGATTGTTATGAGGACTTTATTTATTTATTTATTACAAAACAAACATACTGGTAGTTCATATTTTAATTTCTGTAATCTTACCTTTAAGATGTGATGGTTGAAGGTTAAAAAAAAATCCCTTCACTGCTGGCATTATCATCAAAAGTGGCACCATATAATGAAAATCATGAACCCTAGGCCAGGCTGTGCAGAGGGGCCCCTTTAACTTGTATTTTTTTTTAAGGGAAAAATTGGCAGACTGTGCAGTATTATAAACATCATAGGTCCTGTGCCACGATGTTGTTAGCTCCTTCTGTAATCTGTTGTTGTTCAGTCGTTCAGTCGTGTCCAACTCTTCGTGCCCCATGGACCAGAGCACGCCAGGCCAGCCTATCTTTCACTGCCACCCGCAGTTTGGCCAAACTCATGCTAGTCACTTCGAGAACACTGTCCTACCATCTCATCCTCTGTCGTCCACTTCTCCTTGTGCCCTCCATCTTTCCCAACATCAGGGTCTTTTCTAGGGAGTCTTCTCTTCTCATGAAGTGGCCAAAGTACTGGTGCCTCAACTTCAGGATCTGTCCTTCCAGTGAGCACTCGGGGCTGATTTCTTTAAGGATGGATAAGTTTGATCTTCTTGCAGTCCATGGGACTCTCAAGAGTCTCCTCCAGCACCATAATTCAAATTCTGTAATCTGTAATTATGTAATCTAGCCCTGTTTTTTTTAAAAAACGACCTCAATCTCCATAATAAGATGGAAAAATCAAGTGCTGGGTCAGGTACAGATATTCTAAACTGTTAATAATAATAATAATAATAATAATAATAATAATAATAATAATAATAATTTATTATTTATACCCCGCCCATCTGGCCGGTTCTCCCCAGCCACTCTGGGCGGTTAATCAACATTTCAGTGAACCATGTGGCTGAAGCTTGAGAATCACCAGTGATCAGTAGACTATGATTTAAGAACCTTTAGCCCGGAGAACCTGCTGTTGGATGGGAACATTTTGATTTCAGAAGATAAGGACAAAAGAAGAGGCTTGCTGGATCAGCCCAATGGCCCATCTACCGGTACTTCAGGATCTTGTTCTCACAGTAGCTAACCAGATGCCTGTGGAACCCCCTCAAGCAAAACTCAAGCACAATAACACTATCCCTTCCTGTGTTTTCCAGCAACTGGTATTCAGAAGCATTTGTTCCTCCAACCATGAGGCAGAGCATAGCCATCATGGATAGTTTCCATTGATAGTCTTATCCTTCACGAATTTGTCTAATCCTCCTTTAAAGCCATCCAAGTTGGTGGCCATCACTGCCTCCAAGGATTTCTTCCTTGTTTGTTTGCCTTACAACCCAAGCTTGGGTGGCATTTTAGCCAGTGACCTTAGATGGCAGGCATTGCAACTTCTTGCTCAATCCCTTGAGAAACCCCTTCAAGATACATTCTAATTTTAGCCTGTTCAGCTGACAAGCTCTAAATAATTGCATGACAGAAGGAAGGCTGGACCTTTCAGAAACCCTATTGCATCCGCCACATCGCTGCATTTCTAAATGTTCTGATCCAATTGCATCGCAAGCTGATGGTAGATGAAACCTGAATTGTCATTAAAAAGAACAGGAAGTTTTATTTTAAGAAGGTATGGAACTAATTTCACTAGGGAAGAATAACTACTAGCCTTACAAATCATTGCTTATGTAACTCAGAAATCACCCTGTATAAGACCTTGCTCCTTCCCTTTGTTTCAGAGGGGTATTAAGTGGATCAGACAGTTAAACTAGCTGGCTGAGACATGCATCTTTACTGATAGCAATTTCCCATTTGGAGAATGAAAGGGAGGGGCAGAAAAACACATTGATTTTACTTACAGAGAACTGAGCTTCAGAAAAATAACATTCTTGTAACTCCTCTGAGAGACAATGGCAGCAGAGGTTCTCAACATTCCCATTACATTTATGCAGGTCAATACAAGAGTAAGATCTACTGAGTTCAATGGGTTTTAGGATACTGGGCCAGGATTGCAGCCTTATTGAGCCACCATTCCTTAGATGAGAGTTTCCAGAGTTTGTTTGGTGGGAGGGGGATCTGGTTCTTCTTCTTCTTCTTCTTCTTCTTCTTCTTCTTCTTCTTCTTCTTTGACTACTACTACTACTACTACTACTACTTTTAAATTTGTTAGTTGCTTGTTACCTGAAGGTCTTCAAATTACTTACAATATATTTACAACATACATATACCATAAAACAAAACAGAGCAACCTCTATACTAGTCACCAGAAACTTTGGCATCATACTAGGATCAAGAAAACATAACATTAGTCAATCAAAACATAAGTCTTTATTTAGTGCAAAAAAGGTAACATTGAAGGTGCCAACAGACCTAGCTAAGGAGAACATTCCACAGATGGGGAGGCACAACTGAAAAATCCATGTCATCACCCTGCAAGCCTCCCTCAAAGGAGGGACCCGTAGAATAGTGTCTGATGAAGATCTAACATTCCAGGTATGTTCATATTGGGACAGGCGCTCCAGAAGATATTGTGGCCCTGAGCTGACAAGGGCTTTAAAACCAGCACTTTGAATTTGGTTCTGATAAGATCTCTGTGAGTTTGGGGTAATTACTTGGAGGGGCAGCACACAACTTAGGAATAGCATCATGGATGGAAGAGAACAGGACGTACAAATGCCAACATCTCCAGCTCAATAAATACACTTACGAGTTCACTTCCAGTGAATTGGATAAACTAGAAAGAAAGAAAGAAAGAAAGAAAGAAAGAAAGAAAGAAAGAAAGAAAGAAAGAAAGAAAGAAAGAAACTGGGGTAAGCACAGGCTGCAATGTTTAAAACCTTTGCTTTGCAAAGGTCCCAAATTCAATCCCTGAATTCTCAATATAAGGTTGCAAATGTCCCCTGCCTGTTTCATGCCTGAAATCCAGGAGAGCTGCTGCCAGTCAGTGTAGACAATACTGATCTAGATGTACCAATGGTCTGACTTGGTATAAGGTAGTAGTGTTATAAATGCTGCGGCATTGTGGAACATCATCAGATATTCCAAAGTTCAATAATGTGGATGGACATCCGCCTGCTCAAATGTTGATAATCTTGAGAGCAGAGAAGTCTTTAAATGTGTAATTCTGTATGTCTGGCCAGGAAGACCTTTGGGGTTTTTAATCAGCTTGCTGATTATTGCTGTATTGCTTTATGCTGTGTGTGTTTTTTCATCTTAATAGCACACACTGCTTTCAGCTTTTTAAATATAAACGCAAAGTCCACTGAGTCAAAATTAAGCCCTTCCTTTCTTCTTCTTTTTTAATTTAGAGGAGTTTGATTTTACTAACAAAATAAAAAACAAAAAAATTCCTTCCAGTAGCACCTTAGAGACCAACTAAGTTTGTTCTTGGTATGAGCTTTCGTGTGCATGCACACTTCTTCAGATATCTCCAAGGTGCTACTGGAAAGAATTTTTTTATTTTTTTATTTTGTTTTGACTATGGCAGACCAACACGGCTACCTACCTGTAATTTGATTTTACTGTCTATTTGAATGGTGTGTTGCTGTTTTGAGTTTATTGTTTTAATTGTTTGTGATAGCTTAGTTTGCCTTAACATTATTAGTGTTGTTGTTGTTACAGGTAGGTAGCTGTGTTGGTCTACCATAGTCAAAACAAAATAAAATAAAAAATTCCTTCCAGTAGCACCTTAGAGACCAACTAAGTTTGTTCTTGGTTGTTGTTGTTGTTGTAGGCCACAAATTTGTGCTCAAGGTGTGGTATTATAAGTTATGTAAAGAAATCCATGAATAAACATTGTCTAGGCTTGTCTTACATGCTATGTTCAAGGAGTGCTATTTAAGGATACAATAACTTGGGGCTGAGGAGGTGGGGAATGTTTTCCAACACTTCTGGGCAAACCTTCCGAGGGCCGCATGCCAGTTGGGGCCAGGGCCAGAGTCAAAAGTGGAGAGAGCAACAAATTTAATTTTTACCTTTGTAAAAGGCTAGTTTTGATACACACTCACACAGGCCTCTCTATCCTTCAGCCAGCCAAGCAAGAGACAAAGTTCAAGGACACATTCCAGTCAGGTAAAAACACCTAAGTGACCTGGAGATGGAGGTGTAGCCACTGGAGAGATTGAAATGCCAGATTGAGAGGCCTGGAAGACTCCATTTGGTCCCTGGCTTGAGGTTTCCAGCTCTCATTCTATCTAAAGCATTGAACCATCTTTTGAATGCTTGTACAGTGCTACTGTGCTCTCTTGATCTTCAGTCATAACTGATTTTTTTTTAAGCCTTCTTACTGATGTTGTCACTAAATTGCTTGCTATTCATCATGGATAAGCAAAATATTTTTTTTTTCAGAGACATTAAAATATGAAGGTTGCAAAGAGTCTGGAGATGCCATAACCTTGCCCTGTAATTTGATTCCCCCCCCCCCCAAAAAAAAATATTTACTGAAGAACTTCGTCGTGTAATGCTTTCATCCTTCCCTCGCTTCAAAGCCGTCAATACTTCTGAATATTTGAAAATGTGAAATGCTCTGATTAGACATTGTTAATTGAAAAGCACAGCCCACAGAACCAAGCTCCAGGTGTTACTCATATCATCTTGCAAATTCAGATGTTGCTTTCCATGGGTAGCTGGTAATAGTCATTTGAATCTACCCCTCCCCCCCCAAATGTCACCATCGCTCACACAAAAATAAATGTGACACATTTGAACTGCATATAACTGAAAATGCAGATGAGCATGCATGGAGAATAGAATGCCACTTTTGTGTCAGGTGGGTTCCAATTTAAAGTATTTATGTAACAGCACAAGGTGGGAAGTAAATTATTCAAATAATTGGTTTGTTGATTTCAACATTGTTGCAGAACCTTGCGAAGGCTGGTAGGTTTTAGACAATCACAAAGCTGTTAATCTTCTGCCTTTGAGAGATGATGCCAGTCAGTGTAGGTATGGACCAGTGGTTTGCCTTGATATATGACAGCTTAAGTTCTTAAACCCTGGGCTTCTTTGGGAGGAAATCATTCCTGACACAAGGTAGTTTTGAGAATAATATTATTGGGTCCACAGAGAAAAAGGGTGTGTAAGCTGTCGTGCAGTCTTTTGCACAGATCTGCACTGTACAGATTTCAAGGGATGTTACTGCTTGTATGTCATTTTTTTTTGCTTCAATTTTTTTCCAAACTTATGTTCAGTTCTCTTCATTTCCACAGCAGTTTGTGATTTTTTTTTATTTTTTTTGAAAAAGTCTTCTTGAAAATTCATCAGCATTTCTCCCAATATACATGTTTGCATGACATTTTTCCTAAAATACACATTTCTGCAAAGCATTTTTGCCGAATGCAATCCATTTTTGTATGTTACTCACATTAATATTTGCATGCATATATACCCTTTCCCCTGATACGGCCATTTTTGTTTACATTTTCTGGCTGGAGAACCCCATCATAAAATTGTGGTGTATTTCAGAGGATAGCTGTGTTTCAGTTTGAAAAGTTGCAGATTCAGTAAGTTCATCTTTAACTGCTGACTAAATCAAATTTCTACCCCACCCCTACTTATGAATGGGGAACATTATGCATAGTTTAGCCAATTGCAGAGACATCACAATGGCTAATAAGGATACAGGTCTATGCTGAGAAAATTTGGCATTCAGTATGGTGGATAAATAACCTGAACACCCATTCTGTAGGATGGCAGAAATGTTCTTAGAAAAAAGAGGTTTCGCACACAGAGAGAGTGCAGTACTCAGTAGCACAGATGTCAGCTTATGTGTGAAGAAGACCTCATTGCCATGAATGAAGAAACTCAATCATCACAATGAAATAATAGTTTCTGGCTTAACTACTGCAAGGGCCAGGCTGCAAGTGCTATGATCTCCAACCTGCTGGTATCAGCGGGAGCCCGTTTTGATTATGTCGGTCCTGATGGGTCTCCTGGCACTGTGATTGATTTGAGGATTGGGCTAGAGCAAGGAGTGCCATAGCTCCCAAGGGCTGATCTCAGAGGCAATTTGCTAGCAGCTTGAAATCATCCCAGCAGGAGGGAGACTCAGCTAAGCAGGATTGCATTGTGTTTGCCAAACACACAACATGATGGCACAGAGCCCCCTCTCCCCAGTGTTCAGCCTGGCGGCACAAAAGCAAAGGGTTGAAAATGACAGGCATGTACTAGCACACATCGGGCGGGGAGAACTGGGCTGGGGGGAGAACGTGTGACGTTCCAGAGTTGATAGAATGCTTTTCGAAAGGATGCTTAATAATTCATTGCCATGTCAAGTTCCATATGGATCCCAGTAGGGCATATGCAGTCCACAATTCTCTTAGAACTAACCTAAGTGACATGGGCTCCAAGGAATATGTTCAAGCTTCTGCAGCTGTGCCAGAAGGGCCGTAATTCAGTGGTAGAGCATCTGCCTTGCCTAGAAAAGATCCCAGGTTCAACCCCCAGCATCTCTAGATAGGCCTAGGAGAGACTACCTGCCTGAAACCTTGGAGAGACACTGCCAGTAAGCGTAGGCAATGCTGAGCTAGATGAGCCAGTGGTCTGACTAGGTATGTTGCAGCTTCTTGTGATTCTAAGTTGAACAATAGGTTGGTGGTGGTGCACTTGCTTTGCATGCAGAAGGTCCCAGATAAAATCTCTCACCTTCCACATAGGGCTGAGAATGTCCCCTATCTGATCCCTCGAAAGCCCCTGCCAGTCCGTGTGAACACTACTAAGACCAACCAGTGATCTGACTCAGTATAAAGAGATCAGCAACTCAGGCCTCTTCATCTTCTAACAATGCTGTTGCCTAAAACACACAGCATGTTTAAGCCGATAAAGGAGCTTGATTTGCTTGCCATTGACTTGTTCTGCAGAGGTTGACAGTGGTGGTGCTGCCCTGGGACCCCCCATCCAGATCCAAAGAATTTGACAGAACTATGTCTCCTGGAGTTGAGGCTCCAGTACTTTGGCCACCTCATGAGAAGAGAAGACTCCCTAGAAAAGACCCTGATGTTGGGAAAGATGGAGGGCACAAGGAGAAGGGGACGACAGAGGATGAGATGGTTGGACAGTGTTCTTGAAGCTACTAACACGAGTTTGGCCAAACTGCGGGAGGCAGTGGAGGATAGCCGTGCCTTGCGTGCTCTGGTCCATGGGGTCACGAAGAGTCGGACACTACTGAATGACTGAACAAAAACAACAACAACATGTCTCCTGGACTGAAAGTGGATGAAGACTCCTCTTCCAGATCATTGTCTAAGATTGAGGGAGGGTGGCTTGAACAGGACACCTCCTTTGCTGTCCATTTGACCTCAGTGTCTTACTTAGCAACAAGAGTATTGTAGGCTGCAAGAGGATCTACATGCTTACAAGACCTTCAGAAGGATTTGGGGCGCAAATTTTAATGAACAAGTTACGTTCATACTGGGGTGGGGATCATGTCTGAAACCCCACAGCTCCCTGACTCTGCATTGTGCAGATTTGCCCCTGCCACTCAATCCAACAGGCTGTGATTATCCAGGCAGTTCAACGTAATCACATCAATTGAAGCGCTGTGATGTCATTGGCAGGAATCACACATAGGCTGCGTGGGCATTTGAGGGTAAGGTCACTGGAGAGAAAGGAAAGGGAGAAAATGTTGCCAAGACGAAGCAGCAACCAGGGGAACAAAAAGTTCCATAACTGAATTGAAACAGCCTAAATGTTTGGCAAGGTGAGAATCCTCCTCTCTCTCGCCCTCCAAGTAATCTGTCCAGCAAAATCAGATATGCTACTCTGAAGAAGGAAATGAGCCTGAAAGTAACGAACATTTGGCAGTAGAATGACACAGAGAGAAAACAGCAGAAAGACAACATGCACTTGTTCCAAAAATGTCCAAAATTGACCAAAACCAAGAGATTATTGTTTTTAATACTCACAGAAACACACATACTAAAACACCACCAGAAGGTTGTCAGAAGGCACCATTTTCCATTCTGCCCTGTATTCATCACATGCAGCACAATTTCCTTTCCATGGCAACACCTATGCTATTTGCCTACTGTGGCAAAGTTACGTAACTTAACATTAATTATCATTTCAAGAAGGATACTGACAAGCTGGAACGTGTCCAGAAGAGGGCAACCAAAATGGTCAAAGGCCTGGAAATGATGCCTTATGAGGAACGGCTTAGGGAGCTGGGTATGTTTAGCCTGGAGAAGAGAAGGTTAAGGGGTGATATGATAGCCATGTTCAAATATATAAAAGGATGTCATATAGAGGAGGGTGAAAGGTTGTTTTCTGCTGCTCCAGAGAAGCGGACACGGGGCAATGGATACAAACTACAAGAAAGAAGATTCCACCTAAACATTAGGAAGAACTTCCTGACAGTGAGAGCTGTTCGGCAGTGGAATTTGCTACCAAGAAGTGTGGTGGAGTCTCCTTCTTTGGAGGTCTTTAAGCAGAGGCTTGACAGCCATCTGTCAGGAATGCTTTGATGGTGTTTCCTGCTTGGCAGGGGGTTGGACTGGATGGCCCTTGTGGTCTCTTCCAACTCTATGATTCTATGATTCTATGATTTCAGTGCAAAGGAAATGCAAGGTAAATGGGGGGAAATGTAATCAATTACATACCATCTCTGACCTGAAAGCAACAACTACAATAAATGCTGATCGTATTCACTGGATTGATTTCTGTTCAAACAGGGGTTGAATCGGTGAACCCCAGCAATTTCTGCTCCCATTTCCATTCCTAACCACTATTCTTAAGTGCATGCCTGTTCCATATGCATATTCTCTAATAAAGCAGATTCCTACAGATCTCACTGTCCAAACACAATGCATTCCCAGGAAGTGGTTTGTTAGGTAAGCATTTGCATAACAAGCTGATGATCCCCATTATTTCCTTTAGGAACATTTATAATCTGTGATTTGTCTGTTCTCTTTCCCTTGCCTCCCTCCATGGCTTCTGCTCGAAACTTCTGTAGCCAATCAGCAAAAGCCAAACAAAGGAAAAACTGATTTGCCCAATCTCTGCTGCTCCCTGATTTGTACAATTTCTCTCCCTCCCCCCATGGTTTTCTGCCTGAAGTGGCTGCTGCAAGCCACTAATGAGGAACACAAACAAACAAACAAACAAACAACAACAATGTGCTTATTTATTTTTGGATTTTTGCTTTAACAATATTATTCTCTTAATGGAAAGTATTCCAGGGCTTGAACTCAAAACCTCAAGTTGTAAGTGTGGGATGTACTCAGCAGAACCAATACAGTGCGCTTCTTCAGTGCAAAGATTCAGGTAGACAGAACCCTTAGGAAGTCATCATAGGAAGCTGCTATGCACTGAGTCTGATCATTGGTGCATCAAACAGTATTGTCTACACTGACTGCCAGTGTTTCAGAAAGGGCTCCAGCCCTACCTGGAGATCCTGGGGATTGAAGCTGAGACCATCTGCATGCAAAGCAGATGCACTACAGCTGGGCTATGGCCCTTCTCCATTGAGTCAAATCTCTTCCCGAATATTGTGGCAGTTGAGTCACCAAGGAGATGTTTTCTGGAAAAGAAACAGGGAGCATGGGTCAAAATTCAGCTGGTTTTGAATGCTCATCTTTCCCTATTCCAAGGCCTCAAGGAGTGGACCAGCCTCATCTGAGTGGACCAGGGCCATCCAAGCAGATGGGCTTTGGATTTGGCTAGCCCAGAGCCCAAATGACTAACAGTGATTCCAGGGGAGGGGAATCTCCAGCAGGGAAATAAGCAGCTGTCTGCCCAAAGCCTTCATGCCTATCATGGGCTAGATTGGCTCCTCTTGCATGACTGGAATGGGTCCCAGCTGCATCCCATTGGCCTACCTGTTCCACCTGCTCTGCACCCTATAACGCAGGCTTTGGTGCCAAATTGTTTTCTACTCATCTCTCTTTGTGATTTGCTGCCAACCTTTCGTAGTTTTTCCCTCTCCCATGCTTATATTGTAATAAAGACAGCCCCTGCAGATGGCTATTTCACTGCACAGGCAACAATTCATAGTCTTGTCTTTGGTTCAAGCCAGAGATGTGTACGCTATACTGTTTTTACAAAATCATTTTTGTGTGTGCCAAGGTAACACAGATTCTGTGACAAGAAAAGACATTTTTTTCCAACCTGTATAAATTATGGGAATTAAGTAAGTCTGTTTGATTTATCCAGTTTTGCACCATTCCTTCCATAACTTTTTGTTCTCATATTTTGTTTGCATCATCTGTGCTATTGATAGGATGAAACTCTGAAGCTGAAACTCTGGCTGCTAGAAAGCTTTAGCCAGCTTCTGAGATTTCTTCAGGCATTACCAACGTAATATCGAGCATATATTCAAAAAACCTAAGGGCTAGGATCTTGCTTAGAACAAATCTGAAATTTAGGTTCTTAGCAAGATGAATTGTAAGCCCACTTTCTGTGGTTTTTACCCTTGTGTTGCCGTGGCATTCATAAATAGCTCCTAAAATTATTCCTATTCCTATTCCTTCATGCTTTTTGACTGCATTTCAATAACCTTCAAAAATAGCTAGTGGATGGGACACAACTTGGAGCTCCATGGAAGGATGGCATGCTGGGGTAGCCGGAGTTACTTGATCTCCTGGCAGCAGAGTCACTGCTACTTACTGGAAGGGGGAAACAGCAAGGAAGTTGGCGCAGTGCAAATACAACAGCAAAACCAATCCAGTGCTCCTGCCAGTGTGTTTGCATCATGCTGACCTCCCCAGTGCCTCACTCTTCCTCCTCTCCTTTCTCAATAAGCAGCAGTGACTCAGCTGTTTGACTCAGCTGTTGGGAGGTCAGGTGAGCACTGCTGCCCTATCACCCTGTCTACTATGGCCCATAAATCAGGCAGTGTTACTCTGCTCAAAGGAGGGGACTGCAGGACATTTCCAGACAGGAGCGTGACATAGTTACTCATGATCTTCCTGGCCATGGAAATCAAGTGAGGCTGAATGGCCAGTCTCATGCTACTGAGAGATATAAAAGGCACACAGAGCTGTTGATTTTCCTCACTCTGGGAAATGTTGCTGATGGAGGCCATCTGGTACTCTGTACTGTACAGAGCGGTGCTGAAAGATTTAAAATATATATAGGACTGTTTGATGGACAAGGAGGGACAAAACCAAACCTTCCCAAAATATGATGGGGGTGGGGGGAATCAGATTTGGGGGGATGGGTCTGCTACTTATGTAACAAAAAGAGGTGGCCAAGGGTTTTCCATTTTTCCTTGCTTTTTCATATATATATATATATATATATATATATATATATATATATATATATATATATATATATATATATATATATATATATATATATATGGAACCCTTGCATCACTCACAACAGTACAGGGCTCTTTCCACAGCATCCCATTAACCAGACTTCCTAGAATGCTTTAGGAGCAATGTCATGTGTACTGTTCACCAGGGATGCCCATCACCCAAAGGAGGTCTGTAGTTCCAGGCAAGGCAAACCAGAGGTACCTTGGAGAGGTACTTAGATGTCAGTTTCAGGACCATAGTCAGCAACCTTCTGAACTAATTGCAGGGGGGTAGCCGTGTTGGTCTGCCATAGTCGAAACAAAATAGAAAATTCTTTCCAGTAGCACCTTAGAGACCAACTGAGTTTGTTCTTGGTATGAGCTTTCATGTGCATGGTATCTGAAGAAGTGTGCATGCACACGAAAGCTCATACCAAGAACAAACTCAGTTGGTCTCTAAGGTGCTACTGGAAAGAATTTTCTATTTTGTTTCTTCTGAACTAAGGCAGAACATGCAAGTTATCTTTGCAATATGCTGGAGCCACTGGCAGATTTTTATAGCCCAGGCTAGGTATCTGTTGACTAAGAGGGCCCTCCACTTCAATGTTGCATCTGGCCAGTTAAAGTTGTGGAATGCCTTCCCCACTGAGGTGCATCTTGCAATTTCATTATATACTTTTTGGCAAATGCTGAATAAACACCTCTTTACCCCAGCCTTTGACAGTTGAGATGTATATTTCCAGGATCTAGCCCTTTTTTGCAATTGTATTTTTAATTATAAGCATTTAAACTGTTTAAACTGTATTTTAAATTGTTGCAGCACATTCATAGACCTAAGGGTGAAGGGCAAGTAATAATAATAATAATAATAATAATAATAATAATAATAATACACTTTTATAACCAAATGCCATGAGATAATAGATAAAGTATAGAAATTATATTGCCAGAATCCATGATTTCATTAAAATTTGCAGAAATACCAGAGGCAGGAAAGTAAGGAATAGTTGCAGCTCCAAACCATAGGCAATGTTTTTAGTTTATAACTAAAATGACAGGACTTTCTTCTTCCCCCCCCTTCTGTCAGCACTGCCCATTTCTTTGCCATTTCCTTCTGAGCCTCCATCAGGCAAGCAAGAAGCATTATCATTGTTCAAGGGCACATTCTAACCAGGCGAAATCAATGCAAGGTGGGGATGTAACAGGGCCAATGAGGGTGTGGCCTTGGAGAGGTCTAGAGGGCCACGTTTGGCCCTCAGACCTGAACTTCATACTCTAGGCTTGGAGAGGTGAAGTGGGAAAATCTAGAGTATATTTCTGTGTTGAGGAAGAAACAAGAGGAAAAAGTCACCCAACCCTGATTTTTAAAAAGCTTCAGGCCAGGATTTCTTAGCAATCAGACTACTTCCTGGTACAATTAATTCCCATATTAACAGCTACACTGTTCAGACATCTAGCTGTTTCTAACACTAATGTACAGATGTGGACAATTTACATATTGCCTGGGTATTGTCAATTAAATCCTCATTACAGGTTTTTACACAACTGTGTCTTTTATTAGTAAGTGCAGTGAAGGTGAAGAGCATTTCAGTCTGGGTGAATTTGTCAAGATGTCTAACAAGGCTTGGGAGGCCTGGAGAGGAGACATGGGATGCCAGAGATTCCCTCTTTCACTTTCTAATAAAATGTTTCTGCTTGAGGTCAAGGAATCTTGGTACCAGACTGGTGCTGAGGATGGAACTTAGCCTAACAATAAACTCTGTATGATATAAGGATGCAATAACCTAAGAAGAGTTTGGCTTCTGTGTCAGACCAAAGACTTACCTAGACCAGCATCCTGTCCCCACAGTGGTCAATGGGCTGCCCCTTGGGATATCCATTTCCTCCAACTAGAGAGCATGGGAGAGAGCAGCTGCTTCAGCAACAAAGCAGCTGAGACTAGGAACTTATACAGGACCTGAATACTGTGATTTTAAGTTGCATTAACTGTATTTAATACTGTGTTTCAATGTTGTAACCCACCCTGGGGCCTTAGGATGCTTCCTTCCATGTGCTTCATTCTACTCCCAAGCAAGCGGAGTTCTTTGCCCTGAAGTTCCTGCCTTGATTGCCACCTTCTCTGGTCTTGTGGCTCTGGGGAAGATGAAGTGTGGAGGATAAGAGCCTACCAGGAACCACAGCAACTTGATCCAATTGCTTCTCAAGGTTACTGGCAGTATGGTGATCTTATGGAAGGTCCTGCTTCCCTTCCTCCTCATCTTCTGGGGTGACCTTGGGTTCAAGACAGGGAAGGACTGAACCTTGCCAGAAACCCACAAGCAACACACCTTTCTCTCTCATGATCCTCAGCATTTCGTATTATTCAGGAAAGTGTCTTCTGAGAACTTTGGCTCAGCTCTGCTCTGCTTCACAACAGGCTGCAGTGAGATGTCCAATGAACCAGTGCCCCATGCAAACTTACTGTGAATACACTAGAAGATTGCCTAGAATACCTAGGTGTCCAAGAAAGCATGAATTATTGTGTTCTATGCTGCATCAGTTCTCACATGAAGCAGGTTTTAAACCACTGCCATAGACAGTTAAGAGAAGATCACATTATTGGAGGTTGTAAATTGCCACCCAAGAGCCCTCTAATCATGACCTCAACCTGGATGAGCTGTAGGTTTGGTTGATGATAGTAGATAAGCTACAGTGAAAGAAAAAGTTAGTGCATGAAATCCATACTAAGCACAGCAGGTGTGTGTGTGTGTGTGTGTGTGTCAGTTTCCCCCCTAGAGAAATATTGGGAGCAGTTTGTTTCCATTATTATAAGTGAAGGCCTTCTTTCTCTCTCTGCTACAAGATTATTCAAACTGAATGCAAGAATCTAGATCAAGGGAGCCAGGTTATTGGGAAGACAGAGGCGGAAATAAATCAAATGAAGGGTTGACAGCCTCCAAATGAAAGCGTTGCTATCAGAGCAACAAAATGCCACATAATTGATAGAAGAGCAAGATGGTGCAGAAAGCTGCTGAACCGGTTGCCAGGAGAAGAGTGTCTACGCGTGTTTGTGTGTGTGTGTATGCGCGCGCGCGCGCACACACACACACACACACACACATGGAAGACATTCTGATTACCTAATATGGGCTGATTATCTGCAAAGGCTCAGAACACCCGAGGGGTGGATGTGTTGAAAATAACTGAAATCTAGATCTCTATGTTTTTGTTTCTAAATTCTGACACATCCCAATACTGTGATCTTCAGCAATTTATCTGAACAGGCTGTATCTCTCTAGGACAGTCCTTTTAAATTTTTCTACCTCCAAGGAGCAGCTCTTCATATGGACTCATAAGCTGAAGAACCCCCAGTATATCTGCCATAGATCTCCCCCCCACACACACACACACAAAGTAGTTACAGATGGTTCTGGGGCACAGTCTGAAGCACACTGAACAAAAGTTGAAGTTGAGTTGAAGTACAGAAGCTTAAGGTTTTTGTTCAGTGTGCAAACCAGCCAAACTCACACTTCCCAGACAAATACACAAATCAGAACACACTTATTCTTCAGTTTTTTCACTTCCCTAAATTATGCATTGCAATGCTTAGCTGAACACCCCACCCTCACAAAACCCTAGAATGCATATAAAATATGTATTTCATGCTAAAATTCATAGTGTGCATTTTAACATAAAGTCATATTTTGTGGGGAAATGTGTTAGCAATATATATATATATATATATATATATATATATATATATATATATATATATATATATATATATATATATATATATATATATATCTTTTGTGCAGATTAGTATTCTGTACAAAATCCAAGTAGCAGCATGGTCTACACTGACTGGCAGAGGCTCTCCAGGATTCCAGCCTGTAGATTCTCCCAGCTCCACCTGGAGATGCCAGAGACTGAATCTTCTGCATGCAAAACAGAATCTATACCACTGAGCTATGACCCTTCTCTCCCAGGAAAGAGCTCTCCGATTTGAGTGGGATGGAGGAATCGTGATCCCCAAAGGGCTGGATATAGATGCTTGAGACACACCCTCTTTACAATTTCCAGCCTGACCTAATCCATACCTCCCCAATTAATTCATGGATTGGAACTTAGCTAACCACCTGAATGCTCTGACACATTTCTTGACTCAGAAGAATGTTAAAATACATTTTAAAATGCAAAATTCTAGATAGAATTTGTTTCAAAATGCAGACACCCACATGATACAGTTCTCAGAGTGATTTAACAGTCAATCCCTCTTCCCAGGGGACTCTGGGAATTGAAGCTCTGTGAGGGGAATATGGGTCTCCTAACGACTCGGCATGCTTAATAAACTACACTTCCCAGGGTTCCATGGGGGAGGCCATGACTGTTTAATCAAAGTGCTTTAAATGTATGGTGCAGATATGGCCTAAGAAAAAATGATGTTTAGATACTGTATATATTTTCATGAATATTCCCAACCCCATGCTCCCAAAATGCAGCTGAATGTGGAAACAGAATGGAGTAGATTTGGGAGTGAATACATGCAAGGGTGACGCGGTTTGTAACTAGACCCACTCCTAGGACCAGAATCAGTTACACTTGTTATCAAATTATGGGTTTATCTTTTGATAGAATAAGCAAGGAAAATCTATTCAGCTCTTCTGTGTACTTCACAGAATATTGGAAAGCGTCCCCCCCCCCACCGCCCCAACCCGGTACCTGTCAAGCACACACTGTAAATAGATATTGATGCTTAATATGACTTTCTCAGCTCACATAATTGTATTAGAGCAAGGTCTGATGCCGGAATCAGCAGTCAAGCCTCCTGACTGAACAGAGCACTTGTTTGCAATTGGGAGAGGTCTTTGACAGAATTCCATTCACTTAGCAGAACTCCATTCTTCTACCATTTATAAGATGGTAATGAGAAAGGCTTTCCATTGCGATGTGAATGCAATAATAATAAAAATAAAGAGCAGCCTACTTGATGGCAGGCCACTGTTACATTTCCTTAAATTCAACAACTGGCCGAACCTACAAAAGACCTTTACAAATTCATCTGAAAGTTTAACTCTCAAGTTTTAACATGAAGCCTTATGTTTTAATTGAGCCACATCCAATGTACTTTTTTCTTCTAAAGGGGACAGTTATGGGGATGGACACCCACCTTAATTTACACTAGACTCTGCACTGCAGCCAAAGAACCCTTTGGTTATTGCCCTTTGACACTTGCCAA
Organism: Lacerta agilis; assembly: GCF_009819535.1. Taxonomy (NCBI): domain Eukaryota; kingdom Metazoa; phylum Chordata; class Lepidosauria; order Squamata; family Lacertidae; genus Lacerta; species Lacerta agilis. The sequence goes on along the minus strand of NC_046324.1, from coordinate 32,685,484 downwards.
GACTTGCTCTCTGTCCAGATGCTTCGTTGCATATAACCTCAATTGGGTACCACATCTGGAGCAGGCATGCACCCCCAAGTAACTCCATCCTCCCAGTCTGTCACTTTCACATCTGAGTGCATAAATAAGTTCTGATTCACACATCCATGTATGTCCTGAGCTTCACCATGCTGTTGGGATTGGGTCTGGACTGGCAGGCTTTGATGCAGGAGAAGGAAGAAATGGGGCAGGCTGAATGGTGGGAACCTGGGTTGGAGGAGGGAGATCTCCCCTTTTCACCCTGACTTCAACTGCTTTGGAAGGGGAAATAGAGATGCCAGCTCCTCTCGTTGACCTTCCTGCAGAACAGAGAGCCTCAGTGGAGGCTGGGGATGACGACTTTGAGCACCTAATGAGGGAGGTGATTCAGGAGGTGGCAGTGAGTGAAGAGGAGCCTGAGCTGGAGGGTGCAACCTTGTTGCCTAGAACTAGGTGCTGCCTTCACAAATGTGACCCCAACATTCCTACAATGCAAGTGAGCCTCACAAGTGAGCATGCCACACCTCCTCTTCAAAAGATTGGCAGGCAGGGCATGGAAACTTGTTGGGACATATTTGTCCCTTTCATTCAGTTTTGAACTTCTTCTCTTCCTCCTGAACTATGACACCTGAGCTCTATTGCTGCTGCAGACCCTGTAACATTACTTGCCCGAATAAATATCACTTTCCTCCTTCCCAGTCCCTGCTTGTGTGTTTCTAGAGTGGGAGCCAGGGCAGTACAGGAACAGGTCATTTCATATAGAAATGCATGAAGACTGATGTCTCAGGTATTCCTATGCAGCAGTATCTGAAAGTGTTGTATTTGCTGTATTACAGCCCCCACCCCCCACCCACATTTCAAGAAGTTCAGAAAAATCACTTTTGGCTATTGAGTAAAAGGTTCAATCCTGCTGGGAACAGGCATGTACAGTCAAAGTGAAGTGTGGGTCTTTTTGAAAGCCCTCTTGCAAACAGCTCCATGTTGCTCTTTGCAGAGGCTGCCTGTTTCTCCTTTTTCCTGCCCACCTCATGACAGTCCTGGATTGCTCCAGGTGGTCCAACCCGCCCTGGAATGATCTGGGGCTGTCTCAGCTCAATTTAGTCGAACATTTGCCCCCTTTCAACTTGGTCTTTGGTTAAATCCAGTGCACAGACCTAACAAGTACATATGTGGCTTGGAGAAAATACAATATATATGGTGGGGAGGGGAACCCTCCATCAATCAACTATTACAAAAACTAATGTCTTCCAGACTGCATCAGTTTGTAATCTTGCCATGTGATAATGCTATTGCAATATTGTGTCACCAACATATGGCATTGCCCACTTCCTCAACTCAGAAACGTTTGCATTAAACCTTTGATTGTGTTAACTCCAGCAGAATTATACAGCTGACAAAGCAATATCACAATCCAGCATTTGATCATTCAGCCATTAGGCATTATTTTGCATTTTTGTTGTTTCTAGGCTTTTCCTTTTCCTATTCTTTATTCAATCCAGCAAATTTAAATAAAACGTACTGCCATATGATACGGAAAGAAAAAGCTACAGAAAATAATTGGTGGCCCGATATTGATAAATGCTTGGTGCAGTAATAACAATATGCCATCTATCATCTGGGCTCTTGTTTGATGGCATCATGCAAACTAATTTGAGGTGGATGTCCTCTGCTTTAACCTTGGATATTCTTGCAACTTAGACTGGAGGAAAGTAATAATCCTTCATTAACTGCTATGTGCGGCACATGCTATATTAGGGAGTGGGAGGGAAGGATTTAGAAAAGCACGTAATCTTGTATATTTCAAATTGTAAATTCCATTTCTATTCTTAGGAGAAATCCCAACCCACTGAATTTTCTGGTGCATGATTTCACTCAGCTGTTTCTTCTAGGACTAAGGGGAATTGAAAGTGTTTGCAATGTCCACCCCTTGATGGCAGGGAACTTTCTTCAACCTGGGGGCCACATTTGCTTCTGTGGGGAGGGGCACACGCCACTGGTGGGTGTGGCCAGAGTCAAAAGTGGGATGAGCACACACACCTCCTTTTGCCAGTCAGGAAAGCAAGAAGCATTACCACAGGTGAAGGGCACTTTCAGTGTTCCTAAATGCTTAGCTCTGGAGCACACAGTGTTTAAAAAGTTCCCCTTTCATGCTGATTGGGAGACTTTAGTTCACTAGAGGCAGGACCCTGCAGGACCCCTGCTGCAGAAATAGCCATGGGTTTTTGACCCCCTGCAACCCTAGACCAGCACTGCACTGGTCAAGCATGATAGAAGTTATAGTCTGTCTGACAATATATGGAAGACCATAGGTGCTCCAGCCCTGCTGTACATCCACCACCTAGCATAGATGCTGCCATCTGGCAATTAATTCAGCTAGATCAGAGTCTGGGGACTCTGTCACTGGACTCCAAATCCCATCAGCCCCAGCCAGCATGACTGATGATCGGGGGTGGTGGGAGTTGTAGCCAAGCAACATCTGGAGGCCTGCAGGTTCCTGTCCCTGGACTAGATTGTCCCGGTTATACAATACGGTAGTAGATAGTTATCCCACTCCCTCTCCAACGTGTCTCTTGCTTTGCCTGTCTCTCAGTTCTCAAGGGCAAAACCACATCATTGATTTTGCTACAGCTTTCATTCGAAGAAGGCGGCATGAGATAGCATTTTACATTATGCATTAAGAAGATGCTTGTAATTAGGCAATTGTTGTAATGGCCCCATCCTTAGATGGAAGAGCTCTCTTCCTTATTTCCCATTAAGTGCGCAGGGGAGTTTATTTGCAGAGAATTGAGTTTAATTCAATTAACAGGAATTGTGAGACATTTACAACACAAGGTATATTAGCATAGTACTTTGTTGGTAATGAGAGCCAAAAAGCATTTAGGGGAAGAGCTAATTATCTGAGAGGTTTCTTTCTTGCTTCCCCCCCCTATAATAAGGAGGGTTTATTCCAAATATCAAAACAACCTAAGCTTTAATTAATAGCTGAGGCTGCAAGTTTGCACATGTAAACTGTGAGTAGGTTCCACCGAATTCAATGGGACCTACTTATGAGTAGGAATGAGGGAGAAATTAGATTTAGTTCCCATTTTAACATGTACCAATGTAATTTACACTTTTAGAATGTTGGACCAGGATCCTGGAAGACCAGGGTTCAAATGCTCACACAGCCATGAAGCATACCTTGGGCCAGTCACTGCCTCTCAGCCCAACCTACCTCACAGGGTTGTTGCGGGGATGAAATGAGGAAGGGGAGAACCATGTACACCACCTTGGGCTTCTGGGAGAAAAGGTGGGCAATAAATGCAGTAAACAAAATAATGTGCAGGCCAAAACACATTCAGTTGTAGAATGCTGTGGAATAATAGGTTGAATGTTCATTCAGCTTGCTGTCCAGTTAAAGAACTTGAAATTAAACACAGACAGACAGACAGACAGACAGACAGATAGATAGATAGATAGATAGATAGATAGCCTTTGCTCTGAAGATATTTTTTCTTATTTGTTTACATCATTAATGAAGCATTACATTATGTTTTTCCCAAGGAGCTCATAGGTGTTGCTCCCCGTCCTCATTTCATCTTCACAACAACCCTGTGAGGCAAGCTAGAGGCATTAGGAAAGATCAAGTGTGCATTCCCACCATGCAAAAACACTTGGGGTGCGAAGCAGGGTTTGGCCCAAGGAGAGGGTATTTTCCTGAGGGCCAGATAAAGATGACTGAAGGGCCACATATGCTGCGCCTCACCCCTGTTTCATGTGTTGGGTTCAGTGGCATGAGCTTCCTCTGAATTGCATCGGGGGGCAGGGGGGTTTCCTTCCAGTGAAGGGTTAGGGTTTTTTTTTTGCTAATTCCCTCCTTCCCCTGTAGCACCACCTCAAACACTGTACCTGTGGTGGAGGACCATGGCAAATCACTTCCCCTACATGCCAGCGGTATGCTGTCACTGGATCAAAAGTTTTCTCTGGCCAGAAGGAGCCTTTATATCTGCAGAAGACTAAGTCTGACACCAGCCCTAGGAATAGTGGTTTAATCTTTAAAGATCTGTCAGCAAGGACTGGTTTCTTTTCTCCCATCTTCTCTACTGGCTTTGAAATACACATTTTGTTCCACAGAATCAATAGCTGGCATATGCCATAATCTTATATATGTTGCAATTTGGGGGCATGCTGGCGTGGGGGTAAGGGGTGGAGGAAATGCCTGGGAACTATAGCTACTAGGCACAGCTAGACAGACAGACAGACAGACATACAAAACACATGGATAGATATTGAAAATGACAGTGTTAATATTTAGACATCTTTATGAACACCCTGTAAATCTGCCGGAGATCAGCCTTATAATTTTATTTTATATGCTGGAATGCAGTTAACATGTCAGTTTACTTTAGCAAGAAACCAATTATTTCTTGGTGAGCATCATCTAGCTTCTGTTCCGTACAAATACACGAATTGAAATTTTAATATTAACATAATTCTAATAGTGTGTGTGTGTGTGTGTGTATGTTTACAAAGTAAAATGTTTACAGTTCGAAATTACTGTAGTTTGGCGTGCGAGGATTTGCCGCATTGTATTAACATCCCATTATTATTTATATGCAAATTGCAGTGTGATCACTTTGTTTATCCTGTCTCATCCCAGAGTTGCAGTGATTCTGATTGGGACTAGATCCTTTGACTTGCATCTCATGCCTGCCATTTGGATATGAGGAGCTTGTAATTAGAACACTGCAAATATTACGTGTACACAAAAGCTGTGGTGGAGAATCGTTTAGAAATGTTTAGCCCAAAATGTCTTGATGCGGGGAGAGGGGGGGGGGTTGCACACCTGTTTGGTGTTTGCTTATCACAAATATTTTAACAGATGACTATAGTAAATGAGCTTACCAGGATCCAATGTTAAATAAACAAGGCAAAATAATAATAATTCAGAACAAGAATTTCAGATTTGTGGGGTAGCAATAAATTAGTCAATATCATTGCTGTTGTTGCTGTTATCTTTATTGGTGTATTACAGCATAAATCCTGTTCATGTCTACTTAGAAGTCTTATAGAGGTTTGTTGTTGTTTAGTCATTTAGTCGTGCCCGACTCTTCGTGACCCCATGGACCAGAGCATGCCAGGCACTCCTGTCTTCCACTGCTTCCTGCAGTTTGGTCAGACTCATATTGGTAACTTCGACCCATTAGAACTATAGAGGTTAATGGGTCTTAATTTCAGGTCAATATGCATAGGATTTTATTTAGTCATTCATTTATTAGATTCCCTGACCATCCTTCACCTGAATATCCCAGAGCAATTAAATATATAAGATGAAATACCTAACCCCCCCAAAAGTCACCCAGTTTACTTGACTAAGCTGCACAGAATTCAGCAGGATTTACTTATGGGTAAATATCTATAGGGTGTGTGGTATATGACTGTGCTTCCTCATATGGAAAAAGTAGGAGTTACTTGATGGTGTTTTCCCTGGGCAGGAAGGGTGGGCAGGAAGGCTGCAGATGGCAAACAACTAGGGAGATGATTTGAAGAATGAAGGAAAGGACACTCACAAATTCCCTTCAACCATATTGAAAGCAAAAGTAATCACATCAACACCCCTTAATTTGTGCCAGATATGATCTCTCTCACACACAGGACTGCACAATGTTTAGAAATTATTTCCACATTGGCAAATGGATCTTTGCATCTGGCTGTCTTAAATGCTGCCTCAGTTACTAAGGAGCTGCATTTTTAAATGGATAGCAGTGCAGGAATAATACATGGGGCCTCAAAAAGTCATTTGGCTCTCAAATTTAATAAATCTGATTAGGAATGAGCCAGCCAAATTTCTCTCCTCCTCTCTCCTTCCTGTTCACGTGCCCAGGCCTTTGAAGGTGTTTCTCCACTTGCTTTCTTCAATGAGAGCTCAAAGCTGATTACATTCATAAAACAAATACACTTAGACCAATATTTAGTACTCTTCCCCCTTGCCTTTTGTGTCGGCCTTCTTATTTCTGACTTGCAAGTGCATAATTGTGTGCTTATTCCCTCTCTTGTTTGCTCTAATGATTATTTATGATTACTCCAATGTCATTTCAACTGGCTTATTATACCCATCAGTGCATGGCAGCATTCAAAAACATAACCACCCCCTAACTATTTTGCTACCATGGCATAGCCCCCACCAGACACATAAGGACACCAAAAGCCACCTTTTGCCATTGGTACATCTAGCTCAGTTTTATCTGCACTGCCAGAATAGTCCAGCATGACTTCTTTTTGAGAAACACATGTAGGCTCTTAGTAATCACAGCTTCATTTTTGAAGTGCTCACAGACCTACTGTTAAATTATCTGTTCTAGAACCTTTCTTGGTATCAGTATCAAGCTGACCAGCCTAGGCCCTCTTTCTCCCTATCTTTTGATGATGGAGATAGTATTTGCCCACCTCCACTATGCAGCGACCTCACCTGTTCCCCCAGAATTCTCCAAGATTATAAACAGAGGCTCTGAGGTTACACCTGCAAGTTCCTTTAGTTCTATTGGACGAAGTTCATCAGGCCCTGGAGATTTGAATTCCTTTAAAATAGCTAGTTGTTCTCTTACCAACTCTTTCCCTATATTTGCTTCGAACACAGGTGTTTTTTTTAAAAGCACCTTATTATTTTTAAACTCTCTTGCAAGCCTGAGCTCGTTCTGAGCTTTAGCCCATCTGACCTTTTCCCTGCAAGTGTTGGCTACTCATTTATACTCTTCATTCATGACTCCTCCTTCCATTTTGTATGCATTCCCCTTTTATCTCTCATCTCATCTAAAAAAATATCCTGGTGTCTTTAGATGCCTTCTGTGGTGGGATGTTCATTCTGAACGTGGCTGGGGGGGAAGGGTTAAATATCCCTCCCCCCCCCATGTGTTTCCAATGTGCTCTGCTTCTGCAATTAAATAAAGAATTAAAAGAAAACCCACAACATTGTTGCAAGCAATGCAATTAACATTACATATCATTAGGCCCTTAGAATACAATGAATTGACCACTGTACCAATGCAATCCCTGTTTTGAGGACAGAAATGCCTCCATCTTCCATTTTTTCCCCATTTAATTAGGGCTGAAAACCAGCCAATATTTCACTCCTTTGACTTGTAAAACTCCCTTTCAATCAGATTATCCTTACTGGGAGTCTGAAATGCCAATGAATTCCAGCTTCTGTCCTCAAACAGCCCACTTCTTGGGTTTGGTTCTGCCCTGACTTAACAGAGGCCACCCAGTCTCCACTCCTGACCCCCAAATTCTATTCGGGCACCAGTGCTGCCAGTTATGCCTAGAAGCAAAATGACTATAGGAAGAAGAGCCCTATTACACCAGGCCAAAAGCCCATCACAGTCCAGCCTGCAAGTAGAACCTGAGCATTTCCCCCCACTTGTGATTCCCAGCAACTTGCATACTGCTTCCAAGGCTGGAGATAATGCATAGACATTGTGCACTCGATAATTTCTTGAGAATTGTGGGCTTTGGTGCTTACCATTTCATTGGATAGTGGCCAAGGGTTTTGTGTGTGTCATTTTTCTTCAGCGCTTTGTAGCCTCCCTGGCTGTCTGTGCTTCCTGATATGAAAAAGTCCCATGGAAGGAGTTACTTCATGATGCCCTCATCTGGACTTTGATCAAAGCATGGAGGCTATCACTGGTGAGATGATTTGTAGAATGAAAGAAATGAGACACATACCTGTCAGCCTCCTCAAAAGTAAGCTGCAAGCACATAAAAAACCTTGCACCCCACCCATGAGAATGTCACAAGAAAATTATCTCACCCTTGACCGTTTTCAAATGCAAATTCTTTTCTCATTAAATGATGGAGAATGGTCATGAGAAAATGCAGGAGGAACTTCCAGCACAGCACTAACCTGCCTTGATCCCTCTAGCTGCTGAAGGGCTCAGTATCCCTTGAATCAAAAGTTAGCAATGCGGATGCAAATTATGAATGGCGTCACAGATACCTGCCAAAGCAAACAAATTTTGTTGTTGTTTCTTTCACTTTTTCATCTCTCCGCCTTCTCCCCAAAGTATTTACAAGCCACCCTATATGTAACCCAGCAGGATTCTGATCCTAATTCAAAATTAAATGTCATCCACTGGATTTGTTTATCTCCTCGCATCCTTCGCTCACAGATGTTTGTCCTTTGGCTTGTTCCTTTTTTCTAATTAATTTTTGATTGCGGTTAGGAGCACCTTCTGTCTCGTCCATTTCCCTCATCTCAATAGGATCATTTTCTATCCTTGCTACCCACAGTGATTTCCAAAACAAAAATAACAAAAAACAAAAACAAAGAAGAACCCTGAACTTTATTTACTTCAGCATGTAAGTGACAAGGCTGGAAGGTAGCTGTACTTGTAATGCATAAGAGCAGGTATAATAAGGTAGGGGAAAAAGAATGACCACATTATGTTAGGAGAAGGTCCTCAAGTGACTTGCATTTAAAAACATAAATGTAAATACATTATACCATGGGGCAGCGGCAGGGGGGAATACATATAAAACACTAACATCTCTCTCTCTCTCTCTCTCTCTCTCTCTCTCTCTCTCTCTCTCTCTCTCTCTCTCTCTCTCTCTCTCTCATGAGGCAGATAGTGGCTCATCTTAGAGCTGAGTTAGGTCTTCCCTCAACAGCAGCCAGAATTGATCTAGCCTATCTTAGATACTAGAAGGTAAAGGTAAAGGGACCCCTGACAGTTAAGTTAAGTCCAGTCGCAGATGACTCTGGGGTTGCGGCGCTCAATTCACTTTACAGGCCGAGGGAGCCGGCATTTGTCCGCAGACAGTTTTTCCGGGTCATGTGGCCAGCATGACTAAGCCGCTTCTGGCGAAACCAGAGCAGCGCACGGAACCAGTGTTTACCTTCCCGCTGGAGTGGTACCTATTTATCTACTTGCACTTTTTTTGGCGTGCTTTCGAACTGCTTAGGTTGGCAGGAGCTGGGACTGAGCAATGGGAGCTCACCCAGTCACAGGGATTTGAACCGCCGACCTGCCGATCGGCAAGCCCAAGAGACTCAGTGGTTTAGACCACAGTGCCACCCACGTCCTATCTTAGATACTGGTGTAGACTAAATGCCTTTGAGGACCATATTGTCTACTGGTTGGAGCAACTAAGGACAATAGGTTGGGCACAAATGTGTCAAGATGATGGAATGAGCCTTGTTTCTCAGCATTCCCCACAAGGCAGCCTGAAGACACAGAGGCACTTGTTCACCTGGCTCAGAACTATCTGAGTTGAGTGGCAGGTCTTTCCCAACACAACTTCCTGGAGAGCTTTTTTGCCAGAAAATATCAGGGATTGAACTGGGCACCTTCTGCATTCAAGATCTGTATTTTACCACCAAATTGCAGCCCATCCCCATTAAATCCTGTTGCTGCCACCCCAACAGGACTTGTTCAGAAATTGGATTTGAGACCTTCTGCATCCAAACTGAATTATTCTACTAGACCAGGGATGGGGAACTTGAAGCCCTTCAGGTGGTATTGGCCTATGCAACTCCCACCATCCCTGACCATTGAGCCATGCTGCCTAGGGCAGATGGGACTTGGTGTCCAGCAAATGTATCAAGGGCCAATGGGGTTCCCACGTCTGTCTCCTATTTTGTGCCTTTTTCTTCAACAGCAGAAAGACCACCAGGAAAATTTCTTTCTTCACATAGAGATGCAGCTGCAGGGCAGAGGGCAGGCTTCACATGTTTCTCTGACTTTGTGTATTTCAGGCAATTGTTTAAAGGCCTTCAGCCTTTGCTTTCCAGGGCTATTGCCATGGGAGAGTACCATACATCCAGATTTCCCCAGACATTACTGGGACTTCAAAGGTAAAATTGATGTCCAGGGGGAATTTCCAAAAGGCAGAGCTTTGTCAACAACTTTAAAAAAGCTTTTTTATATAAAAAGAATATGGCAAATTGAGTTACAGTGGTACCTCAGGTTCACAACTTAATTCATTACGGAGGTCTGTTCTTAACCTGAAACTGTTCTTAACCTGAGGCACCACTTTAGCTAATGAGGCCTCCCGCTGCCGCCGCCACACGATTTATATTCTCATCCTGAAGCAAAGTTCTTAACCCGAGGTACTATTTCTGGGTTAGCAGAGTCTGTAACCTGAAGCGTCTGTAACCTGAAGCGTCTGTAACCTGAGGTACCACTGTATTTAAATAAAATCATTCTATAAATGTATGGTTTTGTAAAAAAAAAGGAAAAAAGCATACAAAATACATATGCAGATACAGATTTATACACACATCTTGGTGAAGCTTTTTGTTTTAAATTCATTAATGCAGAAATGGGACAGAACAGAGTTATGAATATATACAAAACGGGCATGATCCAGAGAAGGATGGGGGGGTCATCCTTCAAGTGTCCCCAACAGATTGTATCCAACATTAAACCTGTTCAGAGTAGACTTCTTGAATTTAATGGAGGTGGCTAATTGTAAGTGCATTAATTTCATTGGGTTTACTCTGAGTGTAACTAAGTTGGATAAAACCCCCAAAATCCAAATTGATAGCTCTACCTTTGTATAAAGAGAATCAGGTGGTGCTGTGGGTTAAACCACAGAGTCTAGGGCTTGCTGATCAGAAGGTTGGCGGTTCGAATCCCTGCCATGGGGTGAGCTTGCATTGCTCGGTCCCAGCTCCTGCCCACCTAGCAGTTTGAAAGCACGTCAAAGTGTAAGTAGATAAATAGGTACTGCTCCAGCGGGAAGGTAAACGGCGTTTCTGTGCGCTGCTCTGGTTCGCAAGAAGCGGCTTTGTCATGCTGGCCACATGACCCAGAAGCTGTCTGCGGACAAACACCGGCTCCCTCGGCCTATAGAGCGAGATGAGCACTGCAACCCCAGAATCGGACACAACTGGACCTGATGGTCAGGGGTCCCTTTACCTTTACCTTACCTTTGTATAAAAACCAGTTGGATGGGTGTTTGTTCACTAGGTAGAAAAACCTAATTAACTTTTTTTTTCCTCGAAAAAGAGAAATGCAAGCAACTGCATGAAGGCTGCCATTCTTTCCTTGTAACAAAGTAAATTGCATTGCAAGTTAATTTCGGCTGGAAATTCCACCTGACCAGATAATGTAATATGCAGCATTAAAGCACAAAAGGGGGAAGGGGAGAGTGGAACTCCTCTCTACAAATATGCCTGATAACCTGTGGCTGGACAAAAGACAATCAATTCTTTTTTTAAAAAAATCCCATTTGGGCAAGTGCATCAGTTGAAACTTTCAAGCTATCTCAGAATAATTAGATAGTATCATGAGCTTCATGGCATAGTGTTCTGAATATAGATGGCCAAAGAAATCCTTTCTACACTGAAAATCTACAATTTGGATTTATTCTGCTGTCTGTCATTAGGGGTGACAACTTGAATAAAATATTGTGGGGACCCAGGTAAGCCCCACCTTGCATAATCAATCACATGACACAGTACACACACATCGTTTGAATGGGAATGCCCATCAACTTTGTGGGTGCCTTGCCCCCTCAGATATTTTATTGTGGGGGGCCAAAGCCCCTCCGGCCCCTAGGAGTTGGCTACAGCTAAACTATTTGAATGGCTGGGTGTTGTGTCTTTCATCTTGTTTAATTTAATGTGCATATTGTTATTTATGGTGTATTATTGGTACACTGCACAGGGATGGTCCAAGGCATTTTGCTCCCCGATGACAAGTTAATGCCGCTCTCCCCACTTTCCATATGCAGAAGCTTGGCAGCTGAATCTTACTTCAATGCTGGCCAACAGCTGGAGGGGGTTGCTCCTGACACCCTCCAGTATTTGCTGCCTGAGGTGGTTGACTTACTGTTCTTAATGGTAATGCCAGCCGTGACAGGGGTGCCAACTTGAATCAAATATTGTGGAGACCCGGGTAAGCCCCACCCTGCACAATCAATCATGTGACACAGTGCACACACTGAATGAGAATGCTCATCAATTTTGTGGGGGCCCTGCCCCCTCAAATATTTTATTGTGGGGGCCAAAGCCCCCACAGCCCCTAGGAGCAAGTTAGATCTATAGTGTGGCTATTGGACAGTGTGACTTTTGTATATGGTCTGAGTGGGAATCTGTGCCCTCCTTGAGTGCTTTTTTTTCCTGGCTGGAATGTGCCCTTGGATGGTGGATCATGGCCCTTGTTTGCCTAGGGTGGAACGATATGTGTAAAGAAACCTCTGACTTTTGAATGGCTGGAATGTATCTTACCCTACAAAGAGAAGAGTCACATCTATTGCTCCTCCCACTTTTGTCTCTGGCCCAGCCCACCACCAGTATGTGGCTCCCAGAAAGTTGCACATCAAGCAATGCAGCCCTCAGGCTGAAAAAGATTTCCCACTTCCCAGCCTTTCATCTCAATGTGACCTGTCTCTCAGGTTGTCAGAAGTAGGATCCTTGTCATCTCACCATGCTTCTGTGAAGCTGTAGCCAATGAAGTGTTGTGGTCGATGCTTATCCAGTCGCTGTGTCCTGAGTGACCTTTCCCTCATCCCAATCAGTCCCTGTTCTGCTCCTGCCACCAGAGCGCAAAGCCTTATGTTTTAACAGAAACCTGACTGCCACTCGGTGTTCAAGTTGTCCCCATCATCCCCTTGCAGAGAAGTCATTTGTTAATGTACAGTTTGCTCAGTGGACAGATGTTTGTAGCATCCCTTCCCTGCCTCCCTTGCTGCATGACTGGCTGACGGAGACAGTAAGCAGCGACACTCCGCGCTGCAACATTTTGCTGCTGGCGGCACTCGGAAGGACTATTTCGTCTTTTAAAAAATAAGAACAATATGCAAACTAGTGGTGGTAAAATATTTCTATCTATCTTTAGATTAGCACTTTATAATTACCAAGGCTACACTTGTCTTAGTAACACATTTTATTTTTCATGAAGCAAGGGGAATTACCGTTCACTCTTGTTTACCTGTTTGCATGCTCACACAGACATAATGTGAGTTTCCCCAAGCAGGGAAATAGTCTGGTTGGCACTCCTATTGTCCCATCCATTATTTACAGGCATGGGCACTTCAGATACTTACAGCAATGTCACAATAACCTCCATGAATTCTTGATTGAGGGATAAAAAATTAACCATATGAACTGAATTACTATTCAGCTAGGTTTTAAAGCATCCACTACAAAGTTCCATGGAGTTTTCCCAGTAGTAATGTATGGAAGTGAGAGCTGGACCATAAAGAAGGCTGATCACCGAAGAATTGATGCTTTTGAATTATGGTGCTGGAGGAGACTCTTGAGAGTCCCATGGATTGCAAGAAGATCAAACCTATCCATTCTTAAAGAAATCACCCCTGAGTGCTCACTAGAAGGACAGATCCTGAAGTTGAGGCTCCAGTATTTTGGCCACCTCATGAGAAGAGAAGACTCCCTAGAAAAGACCCTGATGTTGGGAAAGATGGAGGGCACAAGGAGAAGGGGACGACAGAGGATGAGATGGTTGGACAGTGTTCTCGAAGCTACTAACATGAGTTTGGCCAAACTGCGAGAGGAAGTGAAGGATAGGCGTGCCTGGCGTGCTCTGGTCTATGGGGTCACGAAGAGTCAGACACGACTGAATGACTGAACAACAACAACACAGTTCCAAAGAATATCAGGACAACATTTAATGCTACACTGGAACCATCTCCCTTAACTGTGCCAACACTCTCCTCGTCTGCATGTCTCCCTGAATTGGAGCACTCCAAATTATCTGGTGTTGTTTCCAAACTGGAAATGACAGATTATCAATCCTCAGTTGTTACTTTTTTAAATTTCCAAATATTATGCAGGGACATAGGAGGCTGCCTTTCACGGAGTCATACTGTTGGTCCATCTAATTCAGTGTTGTCCACACTGATGGGCAGTAACTCTCCAGGGTTTCAGGAAAGGAGTTTCCCCTATCCTACCTGAAGATGCCAGAGATCATACCTGGGACCTTCTGCATGCAAAGCAGATGGTCTATCACTGAGCTATGTGGTTTGTGCAGCTTATGCAGTCTACCACAGGGTCCCCCCCCCATGTATTTCCACCTCATCTACACACATGGAGAAAGAGATTGAGTTCCGTTTGTATTTCCGTGCAATGTTATCATCATATTGCACTGCTTTCCAGAGTGTACCTGGAAGTGTGGCAGAAAGCAGTGCAAGAGGCTGTCTAGTTAGCTTCCCCATTGACCACACTTACTGAAACACCATGGGTTGCATTGTGTGACTCCCATGGTGTCCCATCAAGTTCACCAACAAAGAGAGAAGTTATGGAAAGGTCTTCTTTTAAACTTAAAGCAAGAGGGGAGGGGAGAGTCCTTCAAATCCCTTGAGCACCATGTAAGGTTAAAGAAAGATAACTTGAAACTGCCTACTACCAAAAATTCAGTGAAATTTCTCTCCCTCCACCCTATAAAGGAGCTGAAAACTATACCCCATTTTCCAGTGGGCAATTCTGGGGAGATACAATTCCACACCAGCATTAACCACAGAGTGTGCTGCATGGACCTCTGAGAACTTGTATAGAGGGGTATGATCTGCAGTATTCTTTTCATTTTAACACTGAAACACCCTAAGCCAATTTGAGAGCTCATAAAAATGTTCCTACTTAGCTCCAGCAAATCTTGCTGTCTTCAAAAGTCCCCAAAGTCAGCTGAACACTCACCCCAAAGCATCAGCTTTCAGGAAAAATACATCTCCTGTGGCTTTCCAACTTTTGACTAGTGAACAACCCATCCCTGTATCTTCTCTCTATGTGTCTATGATGTCTGCTCCTCCAGTGACCATTTGACAAGGAACAGAAGGGCAGCATATTGCTGCAGGGGTGGGGGATCCGTGTAGGCAAATGGGAAGCCAGGGATTCTTCTACGGATCAGATTTTGGTCCAAGCTGGAGAAGATTTATTGTTCACAGACAATACAAAATCCAAGTAAAAAAATTAGAACTTATAGAAATTTAAGACAATTAAGTCCCAACTTGTTTTAAAAAGACTAAAAACAACAACAACAACAACAACAACAACAACAACAACAACAACAACAACACATTCATGTTCCTGTCAAAAGGCAAAGGGCAACCCCCATAAAAATGCCAAGAGAAAGTAAGAGTAAACCCTTTGGGAGCATTTCCCCCCTACAAGGCCCCTGGCAGTGGGGGTGGGGGTTGGACAGGAGAGATGGGAAAACCCCACAAAACTCCTTGAGGTGGGCTTTTAGAAGTTTTGCCGTTCATATCTAAGTGTACCTCAGGAGAATTGGCCAGCTTCTCTGCTGGGAAGGGGTTCATTTCTTCCATCACATAGAGGTGACAAGACTTTTGAGAAGTTATTGGTGGAAACTGGGTAATAAGGGACCCATTTTCTGGAATGGGTCAAGGGATCAGTTGCACATCAGCAGATGGTGCAGAGTAGATGTCAACAAAACCTCCAGTTCTGCATGTGGTGGGCTACTAGAGTGTTCATGGTTCATATCCCAACATGCCTCAGGATAACTTTGCCATCATCTGCACCGAGAAACAAGCTCAGTGAGAAGCTGCAGTACTTTGATATACTCATTCAAAAATATATCAGCTCATGAAGTCCATTGTGTTGATGCGGTGTGGAAGCTCCTTGTGGAAATTAGATCATGATGAATCTTTCCTGCAATGAGCCAAGTGACCGGTGCTTACCCATCAGCAGATGGTGCGGAGTAGATGTCAGCAAAAAGCGCCAGTGTTTCCCTTACTCGCATGTAAATGACTTTCGGAACATGCCCTCTGCCAGGTGTCTACTTTTACCCTTGGGGGGAAACGTGTTGTTCCACAAGAATGAGCTAAACGCCTTCCAGAGACGGAGGGAAATGAGATTCAGATTAAAATTTGAGCTGCACTTTACCTGTCTCCAAGTCGTGTCATTTCGCCTTTTTAGAGCAGCATTAAGGGGGGAACATCTTTAACTGCCTCTCTTTTCCCTTGTTGATCCCCTCCCCTCCTGCACAGCCTCTGCTGTACTTCACAGTGAGGAATCCAATTACCTGTGGCTGACTTGGTAGGATATCTGGCTGCTGAAGTAGATCAGCAGAAATGGGCATCCAGAACTAGGCAGGGATAGCAAACAGCCTGGGATCGGTGAAATCAAATAATAGGTGACAACCTCATTTTATTAGAAGTCAGAATAACGATGGGAATTATTCAAAAGAACAGCAGTGTCTGTGAGGGTGTGCGCGCGGAACCAAACACTCATGCACAGTTGTTTGCCCTACAATAACAGTGAAAGCCTCCCTCCTGCATCTGCCTGCTGAGGCAGATACCGCATTCAACCCAATGGTAGGGTCACCCTGATTATTTTGCTTGCTAGTTAACACTGTAATTGTTTGGGAGAAAAAGGCTACATTCTAGCCCCATCTGCATGATACATTTAAAGCAGTACTTGCACCATTTGAAACAGTCATGGCTTCCCCCCAAAGAATCCTGGGAACTGTTAAGGGTGCTAACTGAAATCTGTTGGGAGATTTCCCTGTTCTCCTCAAGGAGGTGCAATTCCTAGAATGGTTTTATGGTCAGCGGTGGAGGAAGCCTTTTGGCTGCCCGGGGTGGCAGCATGGAGGCACCCCCCCTGGGGGCGGGCGGCGGTGTGACATCACAGCGTTGGGCGGTTGCACATGCACAGAAATGCCACGCATGCCCAGTCCATCTGGGCCAGCGCTGCTGCTCCTGCGGCAACTGGGCGAGCCGGCGAGTGAGCGGTGGGTCGTGGGGCTGCCCCGGCCGTCTGTAAAACAGTACGGATGGGTGCCAGGCAGCAGGGCTCGGTTTGAAGAGGGGCCACCGAGTGTAACCCCTCTCCCCTGGAAACCGGGGCGCCCCGCCCCCTACGCCCTTCCTACACCACTGTTTATGGTCAACCCGTCTTCCCGGGTAACTCTTAACAATTGTAGTTCTGTGGGTTGCATTTACCCACTGCATACAAGGAGTCGCAAACAGGGCATGCACAAAGAGAGGGCAAACATATTACAGGACACATACAGGCACAAAAACAGATCAGCTGAGGAGGGGGGGGGTTATTTATGGTTACCATATTTCAAAAAGTGAAAATCTGGACAGAAAAGTTGTTGAGTTGTGTGTGTGTGTGTGTGTGTGTGTGCAAATCCCATTGAAGTTGGGGAAATCCTGGAGGTTCTATTGTGTTTTGAGGGGACAAGCTGCATTTCCATCAGAGCTCTGGGATGGGCAGTCCAGCACTGTGTCTACTTTAAAGTTCTTTTCTTGTTTTTCAGTGCCAAAATTGGTTGGGAAATATGGGAATGTGGGGGAGGAACATCAGGCCAGGAGGCCAAATGCACCCCTTCAGGCCTTTTTATCTGGCCCTTGGGTCTTTCCCGCAGATCACAACCACATCTACACCCCTCATTGGTTCTGCTTCTCACTGCAAGTGTTTTTGCTGAGCTAGAACATTGTCCTTGAACTCTGATAAACTTGCTTGTCCAGCTATAGGATAGGGAGGGTATGTGAGAGAAAGAGTATGCATAGACACTAGCTTAATGTACAAAGGTAAAATTTGAATCCCTTGCTCCATCCATTTTTTTGCTTCTGGCTCCACACACCATTGCCATGTATGTGGCCCTCAGAAATTTGCCCAGAAGGAAATGTGGCCCTTGGAGTGAAAAATCCACTCGAGGAGTGCATATAATGGTAATCCCCATTTTAGGAACAACCAATATGTGCATGATTGTGCATACGCACACAGCACCAAAGCCAGAAGTGACCCTGAAACGTCATCAAAGATGGCCATTAAAAGGATGGAATAGGGCAGAGTGGGGCACAGCTGGGGTAGAACGGGCCAGAACAAGGGCAGAATGGGATGTTTCAATTTCGCGCAGTTTCACACAAACGTGCAATGACTCAGAACGCAATCCCAGTGCAGATCAGGGGGTTGTCTGTATATCTTGCATTAGAGATACATAACTTTTCAGTATTTTGTTTAAAAGCAGGAAATGATCTCAGGCATTAGCCATTGTGTAGAGATAACAAGTGGCTCTTGCTGGTATGCGAACACACCCAGTTTTGCATGTTATTTTTTATTATTATTATAATCCTTTAGACTGATAAGCATCAGCTATTATGGCTTTTCTTTCCAAGGATTAAACACTTTAAAAAAAACCTGCATCTTTCTGGAAGATTACAATAAAATGCCAGTGATCTGTGCAAAATAGCCAGTAGGGTACTTTTGAAATGGTAAAACAGGCTGCAGAGATTCTTGGTATGTTAAAAGTGCTAGTAATCTCTTATGCTCTTGTTGGGAAGATAGCTGCACAGAGGGTACTTTTAAGATCCCAGTGGAGGAGACTGCATAAGTATTGATTTGCAATGTGCAGAGTTTTTTTTTTAAGATTGGATATATTAAGGATATCATGGCAAGTTTGACATAAGCCTATTACCAAGGACAATTTCAGAGTTAAGAAAGCATATTCTATGGTGGGTAGGAGGTTGAGGGCATAGAATAAACTGATTTATTTTAATTTTCATGGGTAAAAGTTTTCAGAGTCAACCAGCGTTGGCTCATAATACCCCTACCGTGACGACTCAATCTTACTAAGGAACCATCTTACATTAGCAAATGTTGAGGCCCTGGTGTTAGCACTGGGAAATGATTCATCTTTTCATGTCAACACAGCGGCCTAGGGCTTCAGAAAGCAATTGCTAGATTCCGTGTGCTCTTTTTGCTAATTTATCCATAGTCACCTGGACTGCACTTCATTTTTGTAGCTGCAGTTGTGAGCATTATCCTACTTCCACTGCATCACAGAGATGTGCAAGGTAGGAGGGGTGAGCAAATGGTTATTAGCAAGGACATGAAAAGGAACCTATGAAATGAGCACTCCTATTCCCCCCTCCCCAAAAAATTGTTGTCTTCCCCCAACTCCCCTGCTGCCAAATGTAGCAGTGCCCATGTGTCCCGTAGTTGTGTGATTCCTTTGTCACCCATATCAAAAGGATTCTCACCTATCTGCTTCATCTGAATACAGATAGTCGTGGTCCTTCGGGTGACACAGACAGGGTGGGGTTGCTCACCTGCCGTCTCAGCACCGAGCATCAGCGCCAGTTCCTGGAAAGGGGAGGGGAGATGCATGCAGAGCTCATAGTGGCATGAGCCTAGCGATGAAGACAATGCAATGCTTCTTCCCTTGTTTCCCCCCCACACACACACACAACTCCCCTCTCCTTCTTAGGGACCAGCATTGATGCCTGATGTCTGGAAGGCATGTGAGCAACACCACCCTGCTTGCAACACCCCACTGGCTGCTACTGGACCCAAGTAAGAAGGTCCGTGTAGAGCTTGTCTGAATTTCAGGGTGGGGGTCTTGTTAGAATAAAGTTATAAACTCAAAAACAAAAAAGCAGCCAGTTCCCAGTGGGACCCTCCAGATAGCTTAGCCCTCTGAGGCCTGGGGCAAAAGTACCCAGCTGTCTGCCCCACACCTGGTATTGACCTGCAGGTAAGCACTGTCATAGAGGTACAAATTGCCCACATCCACATTGGCTGTGCTTGGGGCAGAAGATGCTTCCTTGTATGCATGGGTTTCCTACACTTGGATCAGGATAGGTAGATAGGTAGATCAACTGTAGCTTTTGAAACGTTTGCCACTTGTAGGTAACACAGTGAGACTTCCCTTTCATTGCATTAGCTTGCAACCCCAAGCCGTTTTAGTCCAGTACGAAGCCAGCATGTGGGACTAATATGTTAACATCTGTTCCGTACAGCAAACGCACAATGACCTTGGTGTATCATCATTAATTTTCTCTCCAAACAAACCAGCCAGAACTATTGCTAGTAGAAACAATTTGAGGAACATCAGCATATAGTCAAACTTATTTAGTCTGTGACATTGATAGAAGGCCTGTTGCTGTTTGAACACAAATTCATCAAGGCAGCGGAGGCGGAAAACTCGCCTCAACGGAACATGCAGCAGTGGTTGGTACACTGGAGACATTTCGCTTCCCCCCACCCTCCCAGTTCGATCTCTTTTCAAATGCTGAATGGACCATGCAGTCTTTGGAAAAACCTTGGGCAGATAAATTTAATCTGAACACATCCAAGCTTCGACAAATATATTCATCTTCATTTCAACGCCTTATAGTTTCAGAGATAAATGCTTAAATCAACAAAGTGGTAACAGCACTCCTCATAGAAATTTTACTAGACCATTCAGGCCTAGCCTTGATATCAAGAGTTACACCATGCAAAGAAGAGACACATGTCTTTGTTTCTTTACATTTTTAAGTGACAAACAGCTTGGGGACTGGGCTTAGTTATGGAATTTGTCTAGAATGTTTTGATTTAAAAGTTTGAAGCACTAAAGCAGAGATAGGGTGGTCTGTGGCCCTCCAGATGCTGATGGCTGACAACATGGGCAATGGTCACTGGGACTATTGAAAGCAGGAGCCCAGCAACTTCTGGAGAGTCACAGGCTTCCCACCTCTGCACTAAGGGTCTGAGAAAGGGTTTGGAAGCAGAATAGAGCCCTTGTCAACTTGGGCGAAGATCCACAAACTGCCAAAGTTGCTCACTCATCTGGTCTGTATTGCTGAGTCCAAGCTATTAACATGATATTGGGTTTTATTCCCCCTAAGAGCCCAAGCTACTCCTAATGTGTCTCTTGAAACATGTAAACTTTTGGAAGCCATCTCCCCAGAGACAGGCTGTAGCTCAGTGTTAGAGCAGCTATATGTAGAAAAGTCCCATGTTCAATCCCTGGAATCTCTAGGTGGGGCTGTGAAAGACCCCTGTCTGAAATCTTGGAGAGTTGCTGAACTAGATGGACCAATGGTCTGGTGTGGCAGCTTCCTATGCTCCTGGTAGTAGCCAGTGGGCCATGGGTGGAACTGTGTTGCTCACCTGCCTTCTCAGTTCTACGCTTTGCTGCAACTCACCAAGAGCAATCCAATGCTCCTGGCTACTGCACTACTCTCCTGTTGCCTTAACCCTTCCTGTTAGTAAACAGCAGTGTCTGGAAGGCAGGTGTACTGATAAATATTTGGCGAAGGTCACAAATGCAGCCCCCCCCAACACTGCCCTCCTGACCACTACTGTAGGTTCCTATGATTATGTCTATTTAGGATGCTTTTCATGTTAAGAACTTTATATTATTATTATTATTATTATTATTATTATTATCTTCTTCTTCTTCTTCTTCTTCTTCTTCTTCTTCTTCTTCTTCTTCTCCTTTGTATTAGGTCTCTGGTCCTGAATTCAAATGATAACCCTTTAAGTTCCTTAAGCTACTCCTAACTGGTACTTTGGAAGCAAATAATATTGACATTGAGTTCTTAGTTCAACTAGTCCCTGCAAAGAACACAAAACAGACAAGCTTCAATAATCAATAAAACACAGTGGGTGTTACCTGATGCTTCCAAAGAAGCCACAACGAGAGCAAAATGTTGATACATTCGAACATTCACACAGTTTACAATGTTTGCTTTTCTGTAATTCCTTTTCAGTTGCGGTACAGTGGGTGCAAACCTAACTCTCCAAGAGTCATGCTCCTCTTAGTTAGAGAAAATGTAGGCTATGATAGCAAAACCATCTATGTTAGACAAGTCAGTTAACAAGATCATACGACCTTTCCTTCCGAGTTCCTCACATATAACCCAGTGTGAAAAATAAAAGCAGTTGCCAGAGCTCTGCAAATAGATAAAGGTTCCTTTTCTGACAATCAGTTTTCTACAGCAGTGCCTTTTGAGAGACTAGGAGTATGCTACTTGCAGCCTTGAATCACAAAAGACCCTATGGTCTTCATCCAAGGAGCTCATGGTAGTATTTTCATGGGGTTTACCTCTCCATTTTATCATCACAATAACCCTGTAAGGTAGGATGAACTGAGTGAGAGTAAATGGTTGAAGTTCACCAATCATGGGTGAGTGGGTCGTCAAACCCAAATATCCCCACTCCTGGTCAAACAGTCTAATCATTAGCCATTCCACAAAATGGGGGTGGGCGATCTGTGGCCTTTGGTCTAATTTCATGTGTGGGAGGGAGAAGGGGTTAAAGTGGATAGCAGAAAAACAATGCCCCCACATATCTTTGACTCTTGTCCCTCCAGTATGTGGTCCCTGACAGATTAACTCTGTGCAGTCAAACTACAAATAAAGTTGCCCTGGCATAGACATATTTTGTCAATTACTGCAGACACACCAGAAATGTAGCTGTAGTAATTGTGCTAGTTTAGTGGTAGTATCAGCAGGGTGCCTCAGTCCAGTCTGGGCAAGACTGAATCCTTTACTAGGAACCTGATATCCAGAAGAGATCAAGAGGTTACAGAGATCAGGGTGGGGAGATAGCAGTAAAAAATTCATTAAGTTCCCAGAAGTTCCCAGTGTTGTGGGCTTTTTTGGAATTCTGAGCTACAGTTCATTCTTAATGGAGTTACCGTGCCAAGTTTGGCTGACTGTTTGACCTCCCCTTTTTAGGAGTGTGATGATGTGTGAAAGCCTTGCTGTCAGACAGAAGCAATAGTGATGCAATTTTCAGGGCTAATGATTCAGCTGACCTAATGTCCTCTTCCAGCTGCTTTCTATTACTGTTGCTTAACTGGGACGATGAAGGCTCAAGGGACTGGCTTTATATAATGAACTTACTGTGCAATTATGGGCAGCTCCAGCAGGCATCTAGAGCAATATCCTTTTTCTTCTTCTTCATTTTTGGACACTGAACCTTTTTAAAAAAAAAACAAATGAACATTAACCTGGTGTAATGTGGACATTCCCTACAGGTTTTTTTTTGCGACTATCGTGAAAGTCCCCGTAACTTTTTGGATTTCCCTTTGAATCTTCAGCTGGTACACAATGAGGCAAAGAAACCTCTTGTCCTCCTGTAGAGCAACATAACCAAAATAAACTGGCACAAGCAATGGCCATGAACAATAAGTAAGTTTTTAAGAGGTTCCAAAAAGGCATCACCAGACATGTATAATGTTCTGCTGCCTTTAAACTGACTAATCAGTTCTGGGGTCCAGGAGTTTTTGTCACTCTTAGCTTATTTTTGAGGTGGCTAAGGGGTGTTTGTTAGTCTCCTTTCTTTCATTCTTCAAATCATCTCACCAGTGGTCTGCACACCTCAGCCTTTCCAAGTGCTCGGACTTCAATTGAAGCCCAGTGAAATGACATGGGACAACTTTTTCCATAGTGCTTTTTCAGAGCAAGGGTTGTGGGCAGCTGGGGGGGGGATGCAGAGGGCTGGAAAAATGCTTGCAAAGAAGAACTTTGTCCTGAATTTTACAACATTCAATTTCATTGGCTACCCATGAGTTTTAGTGTTATGACAGAGGGGATTTTTTTTCTATCTTCACTTTATCCATGCCATGCACAATAACTTTTAACATGTCTTTATGCCTCCTCTGAGTGTGGGGACAAAATGACAGAGCTTCTCAGTGGTGGCTCCTTGTTTGTAGAATGCTCTCCCCAGGGATGCATGCCTAGTGCCATCACTGCCTGTTTTTAGGTTCCTTTGGGCTTTACTTTACTGCTTACTTTTTAGTGGAGTAGGGTGGTTGAGTTGGATCTGCTCTTTTATGCATATTATTATGAGTGTTGCTTATATTTTCTAATGTTCAGTTTGGTAAGTCACCTTGAGTTCATCTTTTTGAAAAATGTGACAACATCACCATCAAGTAAACAGGATTCTGTTGGTGCCCTGCTCCCATAGAGCCTTCAAAACTCAAGCATTCCCTGCACTTCAAGATCCAGTCTGCTTTGCCAGACCCCATCGGTATGTGTGCCATACCTCAGTAGGCAATGGCAATCAATGCTCATTGAAAAAAAATCTCCTATCTGTCAAAAGCCATTGAGCAAGCATTTTTGGCTAGCTCTAGAAACATCCACCGTGCCCACTGGTGCTCAATAGCATGCAAGGAAGTGCATGAATGATGATGGTGATGCTATTCCCAGTACACCACCTTTATTAAGTCTTGATACAGTTTCGTGGCAATAATATATAACACTAACATTCCGAGCCTGTACATTTGAGGGGTGGTTTTAGAAACAACACACTGTAAGCACAGATGTTGGATAAGAAGGTGAAGTGACTGATGGCCTGTCTGGCTGTGACGTTAATCAATATGTTAATGAGGGATGGGCTGAGCAGCTAATTCTGTCCCATTGCGGTGTCACTTGTACTCAATCTTATGTCGGTTATGTGCGCCGTCACATGCCATTCTACCCCATTGATTGTAATTTGTATGCACTTCACATGTGCATTATACTTACAACATGCACTTTTCAATACATTCACCAGTAAAATATGCGTCCTTTGTATGCAACTTATGTAAAATGCATATTTTTGTGAGCACTATTTGTGTACCAAAAAATGCAGAGCAGAATCCAAAGATGTGAATAATCCAGCAGCCTATTCTATAAACTGTGTAGACATGCCTTTGTAATATGAATTTTCTTTTGCGTGTTTAGACCTTTTACACGTGCCCTCTTTAATGGAGGACCCGATTTTTAACCCATCAGTATTTATCGATGTTTTGATGGTGTTTTAAACCATATTGTACTCCACCTTGAAATATTTTTATAAGAGTGCACATTATAAATATGGAAATGTTTTCAGAAGGGGCTAAGAAAACAATATGGATTGTTTCAATGTGATTGCAGTCAGCACAACATTAAAAATGAAATGCTACATACATCTATGGAATGGAATGCATAAGCATCCCAGGACTGGTTAAAGTGTCGCTGTTGATTTTGTGTGTGGCTTGGGGCTTATATGGGCAGGCTGTTGTAGCATAGTAATACATTTAAAACAGTATCATGCCACTATAAACCTTCCTGGCTTTCCCAAAAGAATCCTGGAAGCTGTAATTTGGTTAAGGGTGTTGAGAGTTGTCAAGAGACAACTTCTTCTTCTTCTTCTTTGGCGATCACCCGTAGCCGAGGAAGATTGTCTTCCATAAACATGGTTTCAATGGTGGGTCCGTAAGTGACTGTGGAGGCCAATTCTGGATCCACACATCCTTCCACAGTGGGGACATTGGTTTGTGGGCGGGAGTTGATCACAGTGTGGATTTGCCATGTGTGCCTTCCTCTTCGCACATTTCTCCCTTTCGCCCTGAGTTTGAGTGTCTTCAAAGCTCTTGACACCTTTCGTAAAGGCTTTTCTCCAATTAAAGCGCTCACAGGGCAGTGTTTCCCAGTTGTCAGTATTTACACTACATTTTTTTAGATTTGCCTTGAGGGAGTGCTTAAACCGCTTTTGTTGACCAGCGGCATTATGCTTTCCATTTTTAAGTTTAGAATAGAGTAGTGAAAAGACATCTATTCCACTCAGAAAGCAACAGTTCCCAGAGTTCTCTGGGAAGAGGTATTGAATGTTAAACCACTTCAAGGTAAGATCAAAATCCCACCCTCACAGAAATCCTTAAAAAAAAAAAAAGTGCCCTGTGAACAATGCAGAGGAAACTTGAAGCTTCTTTCATAGAGGAAGGAAACCTTGGATAAATCTGAGGAAAGCACTATAATGAATGGCACAAAATAAGATTTCACTGAGCAGCCAGCTTAGGGAATCTAAAGCGTTTGAAACCCCAGACTGTTTCCTATTGAGGACAGGAAAGGAATGCCACACTCGGGCTTTGATTTCTCCTGACTACATTGTCGGCTTTCTTAAATGAGAGACAGAGAAAGAATGTCAGTGAGAGAAATGAGGAATCTTGAAAACCACGTGAAAAGAGCCCTAACCAAAAAAAAAAACCGCTGGAAAGCAAAAAGGTCTGTAAAGGTGTGCAGCAGCCGACATGTGCAGAATGATCAAAGGGCTATGAAAGACACGTCTCCTCCATTGCAGGATCTTACTTTTCATCTAGCTCCTCCAACAGGTGCCATGATAGCTATGCCACTTGCAAGAAATGGCAGGTGTTGCCGACAGATAGAAGAGAAGGCGAAATGTAATGCACAGTGACAGTTTAGGGAATAGAATAGTTGTAATTAAAAACCAGGGGAGGGCCCTAGCTCAGCGGTAGAGCATCTGCTTCACATGCAAAAGGGTCCAGGTTCGATCCCCAACATATCCAGGTAGCACTGAGAGTCCTCCCTGGCTGAATCACTTGAGAACTGCTGGTGGTCAGTATGGACAGCACTGAGCTAGATGGATCAATGGTTTGATTCAGCCTAAGGGAGGGGGCGGACTTTGGTCTTTCAAATTTCAGTGGTGCCCTGTCTGAGGCCAAAATTTGGCCCACCCACCCACCTATGGCCTTCCATTCTGCTCAATTCACGATGTCATAGTTGCAACATCCTGCCTCTAAATACCAACTGCTGGGAATTACAAATGGGGCGAGTGCTGTTGTGCTCAGGTCCTGCTCTGGAGATTCTCATAGGCTGACCACTATGAGAACAGGATGTTGGACTAGAGGTGTCATTTTCCTGATCTAGCAGATCCTTCTTATGTTCATAACTCCCACCATCCCTGATTGTTGACCATGATGCCTGTGGTTGATGGAAGTTGGGATCCACCAACATCTGGAGCAGAGGCACCAGCTGGCAAGGATGATTGGGGTACCAGCACTGTGCATGTGGACATTGCATGCACACAATATCCCAGTGTCATACGCGCGACATCAGGATGTTGGGAGGATGAAGGGGTAGAGGCAAATGTGGTGGCAGCACAGCTTCAATGGCAGGTGGCTCCTCCTGCTGCTCATGCTGTCACCACCAGCAAAGGGATGCTTTGACCCTCCTTCTACTCCATGGCAGGAGGAGGAGGAGGAGGAGGGGCTGGCTGTTGAAGCCATGCCATGCTTGGCTCTGTGCTCAGCCTCCTCCATCCCCTGATTTTTTTGGACAATGAAGGGTCGCCCCCTCCCAAAACTATTGAGGGGGGAGGGACAAGAGGGCTCTGCCCTAATGAGTTGGCTCTCCTGATCTGGAGGGACTTGTTATATAATTTCTCCTTTCATTGAACTCAGGAGCTTTTGCACAGCTGGTAGTGGCACAACTACAACATGTTCTTTAGTCCTATGCTGCACATAATGTTTTGAAAGAGAATGAAAAACAGAGCTTCAGCTTAGTATTTGCCTCTGACTGCAGCTCATTCCTAATGGTTTGAAGCAACAGGGAGAAAGAGACCAATGAATGACCCCGTAATGCTTGCTTGGAAAAAGTTGAGCAGAATACTGGCAAATACTTACACAGGCCAGGAGCAAGAGAAGTGGTATGCTTCTGAATACCACTTGCTGGAAGCCTCGGGAGGAGAGAGTGCTGTAGTGCTTAGGACTGGCTTCCCGGCTTCCCAGGAGCATCTATTTAGCCATTGTAAGAAAAGGATGTTGGACTACATGGATCTTTGAATCTAGCAAAGCTCTTCTAGTGTGCAAGCTATTACTCTTGGTACAACACCAGCTGAAGCACAGCAGAGAACAAGATAGCCATTCTTCCCTCTGGGAACCATGCACAGAGTATAAGGTGGCCACGTCCCTGTACTAAAGTCTCCAGTATGAGTCCCCTAACATGGGCGTAAAGCAATAGAACTGGGCGTTTTCCTTGATTCCATTTTGACAGTTGTGTGTCACACTTTTAGAAAGGTGAAGACCCATTTACACTGAAGTTCAATGTTTTCACTTCCTCATCAGAATAGGAGAGAAGCTTGCTGCATCATGGACATACCTCTTACCATGAGCCTCCAGCCACAATAGCTTAAGAGGCAATTAATCCAATTCCTTATTTGTTGAATCAATACTAATGCAATGTTTTCCCTCTCCTATAATTTGCAGGCTTTGACTGTTCTGACCGTCAACAACATCGAGGTAGGGAATTCTGGTTTGTTCTGACTGCATTTATGTCTCTGAGTGATTGAGGAAATCGGGCTGCCTACATACGATGGAATGTACACATTGGAGCTTTAAGGTTCTTCCTTAAGTTGCATTGGTACTGTTGTATCAGGTTGTCTGGATTTAATTCACAAGGACATTATTTTGGAATAGCTTTATTCTTCTCTATCCTATTTAGACTTTCTAATCCTTCACATTTCTGTAAATCTAGCAAAAGAGGCGTAGAGCATAACTTGCTCACACCATAATGAGAGCTATGTGCATGCTGAGATTCCTGTGGGAATGTGGTTATAGGTACAGAATTAAACTTTCTGAAACTTGTGGCCATCGTTTTTTTAAAAAGTTAGTTTCTAGCCCATGTGACTGCTAAAAGTTGCTTGCTTGCTTACAAACCTTATTGTGGGTGAAAAAGAAGAAATAACTTTACAGGTTGTAGTAATATAAGTCTCTCCTTGATTTATTGGCAGGAGTGGGGGTATGTGATTTGCATGACACATTTGCCCCAGTGTACCTTATCTCCATGAAGAGAAACTGGTAACTTCTTGTTGACTGGAGCCAACCAGTGCCAACAGTAGAAGACTGGTTTGGTCCTCTTTATATCAGTGTCTAGAACTGTGGCATTTCTCTTTTCCACATAGAAAGGAATGGTCATTTATATGGAATAAAGTCATTTATATGGAATAAAGTCAATGTGTGCACTTATGGACATTGTTGTGTTGGAATTAGAAGTGATCCTTGCCTTGGCAACTCATCTCCTAAAAACCTGCTGCTTTCTGCATAACTCCACCTATTTATTTGAATAGCTCCACCTATCTCTTGGTCATATTACAGAATGAATGAGAAATGTGTTCTTGTTGGACTATAACTCCCATCATCCTTGATCATTGGGCAAGTTGGCGGGAGCTGATGGGAATTGGTGTCCGATATCTGCCAACCTTACTATCTGCATTGGAGGCTCATATAGTCCATTGCATCAGCTATAAATGTATCTCCACAGGCATTGTGGAGAAAAATGTAAACCTAAGCACAGTTATTTTTTATGTCTACAGCTGAACTATTTTAATGGCTAGGTGCTGTGTCTTTTAGCTTGTTTAATTTAATGTGCATATTGTTATTTATAGTGTATTATTGGTACACTGCACAGGGATGGTCCAAGGCATTTTGCTCCCCGATGACAAGTTAATGCCACTCTCCCCACTTTCCATATGCAGAAGCTTGGCAGCTGAATCTTACTTCAATGCTGGCCAACAGCTGGAGGGGGTTGCTCCTGACACCCTCCAGTATTTGCTGCCTGAGGTGGTTGACTTACTGTTCTTAATGGTAGTGCCAGCCCTGACAGGGGTGCCAACTTGAATCAAATAATGTAGGGGCCCAGGTGAGCACCACCCTGCATAATCAATCACATGACACAGTGCACACATGCCACCTGAATGGGAATGCCCATTAACTTTGTGGGGGCCCGGCCCCAAAGGTGCCTTGGAGATGGCTCCTATGAGCCCTGACACTTCCCTGGGGGGACAAAGTACATTATAAAAGTACAGTGAATTAATAAGTACAACATCTGTAGAGGGCCACCGATTCTCCTTCCCTGCATTATAGGAAGACAGAAGCCATATCCCTATTTTCTGAATCCTTCATGGGATGACTGGGGACAAGCGCATTAGCTACCAGCCCCCACTATTGCCATGCTCACCACCCTCCACACATGGGAAGGCTAACCTTTGAAGTGGGGAAGCTTATAGGGTTCCCACACAGTTTGAGAGCCTGGGAATTCAGGGTTGCAAATCTCAAGCAGGGAGCATACACCAATAGAAAAGGCTGAAAGTGGGGGTGGGGCGAGCATTTGGTTGGCCACTGTGAGAACAGGATGCTGCACTGGATGGGTCTTTGGTCTGATCCAGCAGGGCTCTTCTTAAATTATTATGGAATAGTAACATGGGAATGGAGCTAGTGTGCTCATGTCCTCTGTCCCTCATCATGTGATGGTAAAAATATTGGCGCCTGGGGTATGTTTCTGTGTCTTTGTGTGTTTCACATGGTGGCTAACAATTTCCAAGGTTTCTCGCAAGGATCTGTATGTGAGAAGCTGTTTTGAAAAAGAAATCTATTAGTTGCCAAGTTTTTTTTTTTTATTCTTTCACAGAAGTAAGCTGTTAATTCCCTGTTGCTGCAATGGCCCAGCCACTGTGCCTTAAAAAAAATCAACCTTATTTTATTTCAGTGAACAGAGACTTCCTCATTTAAAAGTAATATCAGTTGATAGCCTAGAGAGTGTTTCTATATGAAGCTGGCCCCAGCTTCACAGCAGGAAATTTGTGATGCTCGCTAAAGCTAATGTTTAACTATAACAAAATGTCTAGGTGACTGTTTCAGTCAGATAAATTTTTAATAGGAACCTTTGGTAAATTAAATTGCATTATTAAAGAGAATAGATAAACCTAGCTAGTTGCTTTAAAGAACAAGGACATAAGTTCACTTGCATTTGGAACAGGAATGACAATCTAATTCACTCAGATTCAACTTGAAAGTGATGTTTGCAAGCCTCAGACCTGCCTGTCGTACAAATATGAATGCTAGATTAAACATCGCTGAGTATGACAAGAGTTCAGAATTCTGGTAATCTGTGACTATAACCATTTTTGTGTTTCCCTATGCTAACAAACTTAAAAAAAATTGGGGAAAAGATGGGTTTCACAAACATATTCACATCTCCTTAAAAAAAGGACACAAGTTTTATTTAGTAGTGGGGGACAAAGAACCCATTTTGTTCTTGAAACATGTAATGTGAAATTAAGTGTCACTTTCCCACTTCAATCGACATTATTAGCTGCCCCCAGGAAGTAGCAGAGGTGATAAAATAATGGAGCATTTCAGCTACGAAACAGTGTAAAAGGAAGACAGAGAATTGCATACAAGGCTGCTTGGTTGGCGGTTGGTTGGTCGCGAATGAAATAATATTTAGTTCAGCCTAGGGATGGATGAATCTTGTGAATATCGGTTTCATATATTTCCACTATTAATTTTAATTTGTCACGTTTGCACATCAGTTTGTCTTTTTTTTTTTAAAAAAAAGGAAAGAGTCCTTCTTTTCATGACATTTTGTCAGCAGTTTAGTATGCCTTTTTCCTTATATGTACTTTTTTGCAATTTTAGGAAATATGTACATTTGTGCAAGCAATTTCTCCTACCAGAATACATTTTTGTAAGTTAAATTAAATGTTGCGCTTTTCTGAGCATTCCACCACACCAGGCATTTCTGCTTGCCAGAAGGAACAAGCCTCCCTCTTGCCCCCCTGTGCACTTTTCTGGGGGTTCTCCTGGCTTTCCAAAGTGGATTTGGAGGAAGGTATGGGGTACGGAGGAGGGAAGAGTGGGAGCCCTTACACTAGCTTCTGCTAGCAGTCTGGGTAGGTTAAATCCAGGCTATGACTTTTTGTACACATTTTCTGGTTGCAGAACTGCACTACAAAATTCAGGGAAGTGTAAAGTAGAACACAGAGGTGCATTTCAGCTCTTGTATTGTTTCAGAAAATGTGTGGGTTTAGTTTAAAATGCAAACTAAACTAAATTCCCCAACAGTACCCTATAGGGATGGGGGAAGACATTCAATGCAATTCACGTTTAAAGGCGAACCTACCTAATTCACACTTTCCAAAGCAATGTGTGAATGGGAATACAGTCATCCTTTGAAATGTACACTTCTCCAAATTTTCCAGTGCAGCTCTCCATCCAGAAATGTACAAAAATGCATACACTGGGGTAAGGCATGCCTATAAATGACCATAATGATGAAAATAGCATACAAAATGCATTATCCTAATGTGTATATTAGGCAAAATTGCATACAAATTCACACTAAAATGCTGATAAATTTCCATCAGCATATGGTTGGGAGGATGGAGAAGTAGTGGCATGTCTCCTTCTCCCCTCCCTCCTGACTGCATGAATGTGCAAGGCTCCAGATCAGATTGGGTCTCCGATCTGGGTTGGGGCACCATCAGATCACAACTGCCCCCAGAACACCAGATCAAGGGGGCCTCACACAGTCCTAATAACCATGGCTTTATAAGATCAGGCTTTTGGGCGCCTGAACTCCACAATGTGGTTTCTTTTTTTAATGTCATATTTGGAGAAGGTAATCGTTTGGTAATATTTGCAAAATGTAAGAGCTTGTAAATTGCTTGGATGGCTTCTACGCACATCTCTTCAATTCAAAGGGGGGGGGACGTACTGTGCACATGGCTATGTATCATCTTGTAACTGAATGCTTGCGACTGGAGAATGTAGATTGGCTTTTTACAGCTTAAGCCTTGTTAGTCCTTCTATATAACAGAGGGAAATTCTCAAAAGCTATTGGCATCTCTGCCCTTTTCAATGGATTGAGGCAGCAGTGCACACAATCTTCTTAATTCTTTGTAACTCTCTGATTACTTGCTTCCTTGGATCCGAGGTCTTTTTTATATATATATTCCAGGGTATCAATATGTACAAGCACACGTCTCACTTTTGATAAAGGGATGCTTTGTGCAAAGGCTTCATTTATTTTGAATAGTGATGGGCTTCCATTCTTGAACGACACATCCAAAACCACTCTAACATCTGCTTAATCCAGTTTTGTACTCTTGGATAATTCAGCTGTGCATTTTTTTTTTGCCAGATACTTGAGATATCCAAAGGAAGAACAGCAATAGTGGTTTCCCTCTCTCTTACATATTTTCAAATAGCTTTTCTTTCAGCATTCTGTTACAGCCATCCAATTTCAGAGAAAGAAATATCTGGACTAGATGCTGCCAAGTAATTGGGAGACCCTGATTATTTTTAACACACAGGCATTACAGCCATTGACAAGAGTCACCGCTGCGAGCCGCCAAGTCTCCCCTGAATAAATACTGGCTCCGCCTATACTGTGTCTTTTTAGTGTCCTTCTCCTTGTAAATATTCAAATTACACACTTTTTTGTAGAAAGAATATCTCATGCATATGGATTCTAATAAAAGATTGTTATCACAAATGGCTCCGCTCTCTTGTACAATAATACACTTAATGGGGCATGTTAATGTCATTACAAAGTAGACTTCTGAACAGGCTAGAATATGGCCATTTATTATCTAAGCCATGATAATAGGCAACATGTAACAATCAGATTTCAAGGCAATTCATCAATGTGGCCTGTTATTTGGGGGGGGGGGTGTTCAGTCTTGTATTCATGAATCGCAATTTCTTGGAGTGTGAGGTGGTCGTATCAGGATCCCGATCTGGAATGCATGCTGCCCAACCCAGTTGTTGTGAAACTGGGCCTGAGCAGAACTGTCAGAACTGCTCTATCAGACGGGCAAGGCCAGCATAGTATAGTGGGCAGAGTGTCAGACAAAGACCTCACAGACCAGTATTCAGATCCCCATGACCATGAAGTTCACATGAAGCTCACCTTGGGACAGTCACTGCCTTGCTCAGCCTAACCTGCCTCACAGGATTGTTGCTGAGATGAAATAAATGGGAGAGCCATTGAGTTCATTAGAGGAAAAGTTAAGATATGAAATGATGGTGATGATGTGAAAATCCTGGTAGTTATTCATATCATAGCCAACCCAGAGGCTTCATCCAGTCTCTAGGAGAAATGTTGGATACCCCATTCCCATCTGCACCTGCTGCTGTTCCTGCTGCTAAGGTGAGGAAAGTGGGTAGGCCATGTGTATTGGGGGATGGTGAGGAGAATTTAAGGGGAAGGAAGGATGCATGATGGCCACTGGGGAATATTCTGTAGCTCAGAATTTGACCCATGCTGGACAATAATGCCAGGCAGTGGTGTAGCGAGGGCGGGGCATTGGGGGCGGTTCGCCCCGGGTTCCAGCCTGGGGAGGGTGACACTCTGCGCCACCCCACCCCCGCGAGTGCTACTCCCAAGCTGCCCCCGGCAGCCCTTCCGCGTGAGCAGCCGCTGCACGGAAGGGGTGCCGGGTGGCGGCTTGGGAGTCCAGGTGGACTGTGCATATCCGCAGCAGCCCGCAGGACTGTGCATGTGTGGACATGCGCAGTCCATCCGGGCTGCACTCCATAGTGCATGCCTCGTGATGTCATGACGCATACGCTATGGAGCGAGGCCCCGCCCCTGGGGGTCCGCTTGGCTTGCTGCCCCCGGCAGCCAAGCAGCTTGGTACACCCTTGATGCCAGGGCTTTTAAAGCTCAACTCTATTTGTGGGCTTCATTTGTGGTCTATTTTATGTGCCACCAAAAGTTCATTCCTGAGCATGGCTTCTCTCTCTGGCACTCAGCATGGAGAAATATGCCAGTTTTAGCTTCCCTTTCATTT
The DNA here is from genome assembly GCF_009819535.1 of Lacerta agilis. Lineage (NCBI taxonomy): Eukaryota > Metazoa > Chordata > Lepidosauria > Squamata > Lacertidae > Lacerta > Lacerta agilis. Next base: position 32,651,394 of record NC_046324.1, on the reverse strand, counting down.
TTCCACCTGCCTTTTTCACTTAGATATTCTTCATGCGTATCTTTTGGTTGGAGAGCTCACCACAACATTTGGAGATGTGTGGATTTTGAAGGGTGGATACATTTTGACTTGAGTGGGAAACACAAGTGCATTTGCCTCATATTGAAAAAGTGAAGTAAACATCTCTCTCAGGCACAGATGTGGTTCAGATGGTGCTCCGCATGATGAAGGTCATTTTCAGTGTGACTGTGTTGCTGACATCCACAGGAGTGTCCTCCTAAGCCTTCCCTGAGACAAACATTGTAATGGAAGAAGGATTTATGCCTGTGCCAGGCAGACATTTCAAGCCATTTCCATGATTTGTGGTGCACCTCTTTCCTCGGGCTCATGAGCCCTGCGCGAAACTAACTGAACACAACTGTGCCTGTTGTACAGAGCAAAGGTACACAAGTTATCAGTCTACTCCTAGCTTATCAAGAAATGCCATTAAGAAGCTATGTTTGCGCTCTCTCTCTCTCACACACACACACACACACTCACACACACAACTTCCTTTCTTGGAAGCAATCGGTCAAGCTTAGCAAGAAGGATACTTTAGAAAAGGCCGACAAATGTGTCAGTTTTTGGTTACCATTTTGCTTTGCTGATGCTGGCTGTGTTTTTTAAATCTCTGAAAGAACTGACAACTGCTTCACTTTCCCACTTCCTTAGTATTTGGTAAAATGTAATGACCACTGTATGGGGTTATGTTGGAGGTGGATGGGTCATCCTCTTTGTGCACCAGGCTAATTTTTCATATGTTTGTTTGTAAGCCTCTTCTGTCGCATTTCTACATTTATCTGTGATTTATTTATTTATTTATTTTGCTTTTTAAAAGTACATTAAACTTAATGGGTTTTTTTCCTTATTAAACTTTTTTTTTTTTTTACAAAAGTGACTCACAACAATAAACAAATAACATATATATTAAAAACCAGCTTTAAAAAAGGATAAAATATTTAAAGAACATATTGAAATGCTGTAAGAATGCATTTTATTTGTTTTGAGCCAGTAACTGTATTATATAATTTGGGGGAGTGTGGAATACAATGGTTGATTATCATTTAACCAAATTTCCATCCTGCCTTTCCTGCCATGGGAGCCCAGGGTGGCAAACAGCAAAACAGTACAGTGAAAATAAAATAAAAATTTATTTGAAGCAAGAACTCTTGAAGAAGAAGAAAAAGAAGAAGAAGAAGAAGAGTTTGGATTTGATATCCCACTTTTCACTACCCGAAGGAGTCTCAAAGCGGCTAACATGCTCCTTTCCCTTCCTCCCCCACAACAAACACTCTGTGAGGTGAGTGGGGCTGAGAGACTTCAGAGAAGTGTGACTAGCCCAAGGTCACCCAGCAGTTGCATGTGGAGGAGCGGAGACGCGAACCCGGTTCACCAGATTAGGAGTCTACCACTCTTAACCACTACACCACACTGGCTCTTGAAACATTTAATAACATTAGGTTGTATCTAATTCTGCAGAAGAAGTGTCCTGCTCACCCAGTGGGACTTCCCCTTCCTCTCCTCTGCCACACACACACCCCAAAATTATTTTAATAATTTACTGCATTTATATCCCAGCTTTTTCTCCAAGGAGCTTGAGATTGTTCTCCCCTTCATTTAATCCCATTAAGAACTCTGTGAAGTAAGTTAGGCAGTGATTGGCCCAACGTCACACATTGAAGTGGGCATTTGAACCCTGGTCTCCCAGGTCCTAGTTCAGCACTCTTAACCAGGACAAGACAATCATAGTCATGTTCCAGGCAGGGCTGGGATGAACTGTGGTCTGAAATCCCAGAGAGCTGCTTCCACTCAGTGTAGACAATACTGATCTAGACCAATTCTCTGACTTTGTGTAGGTGAGAACTTCCTATATTCCCATTCTTTATAATGGATGAAAAGTATGGAACTTTACAGGCATTCATGCAGGAACCAGATCTGTAAAGCCAGATAAAATATAAGCACAGTAGTGAAATATGAGCTTGGAGAATAAGCACCTTTTGATGCCAAGTACTCAGAAAAGATGGCATGTATAATGTCATGAAAATAAATGATGTAAGAACACACAAGCATGCACATACGCAAATGTGTGCAAAATAATTTATGGCTCTAGGAGTTTGCTGATAGAAGTGGAGCCCCAGTGAAAGCCTGTAACATCTCTAAACAAATAGACAAGAATTACAGGTGTTTCATTCGTGAAGGGAAGTGGTTCCGGTGCTTTTGAATGCATTTTGCTGGTGTTGCACTCTGGGACATTGATCTGCTGATGGGGAATTACTGGAAGTGCATGTATGTGGGTGAAAATAATGCATGGAATTAGGATTCCTCTTCTGTGTATAAAATAGATAGAGATGCAGCGGGGTGTTCTCGTGAGTCTGGCTGGGAAATAAACTGCTTTCATTCATAAAATTTATTATTATTTATTTATTTCATAACATTTATAAACTGCTTGATTGTAAAAAAAAAAAAAAAAACTTCAAAGCGGTTTACAAAATGATGAAACTATAAAACCAGGAATATTTTTTTTTTTTTACAATACATTAAAACATACAATAAGTTAAAATACTAAAACAGATTAAGATTCACACCAGCATTTCTAAGCATCTGGGTGGGCTTGTCCTACTAAGAACATCTTCAGCAGGCTCTGAAACAAATACAGCGAAGGCACCTGCTTGATATCAATAGGCAAGGAGTTCCAAAGTTCTGGTGCTGACTGATTGAGTTCTTACAAATGCAGAAGGGAATGTACGCCTCAAAGAAGCAGAGCTTTTAAGACAGCCCCCACCCAACATTTACTTGGCACTGTAGTAGCCAGCAGGAGACAGTTTGGAAGAATACAAACCTCCCCAGATCTCCCAAACTACAGTCGTACCTTGGGAATCGAATGGAATCCGTTCCAGAATTCCGTTCAACTTCCAAAATGTTTGGAAACCGAAGTGCAGCTTCCTGCAGCCAATCAGAAGCCATGGAAGCCACTCTGGACGTTCGGCTTCCAAAAATCGTTCGAAAACTGGAACAGTCACTTCTGGGTTTTGATCATTCGGGAGCCAATTTGTTCAGGAGCCAAGGCGTTTGAGATCCAAGATACGAGTGTATTATGTGACGGACCGTAGTTTTGCTGCTAGGGACCAGATAGAAACTGGCTTTTTTTTGGCAAAGCTAGCTGCAAATATTTGAATATTGGATGGAATAGGCGCGATGCCAGCTGATTGCATCTCTGACTGCAGATTAAATGGAAATGCAACACAGTTAATTAACTGGAATTATACAGTGACACACAGTTCAATTTCTTTGGTTAGTTTTATGGCTGGTTTCTGAATGCCATCCAGTTTCTTTGCCTCGAGTGCAATTTTAATATGTGTAGATAAAAAAATTGTAAAGTTATCACTTTAATCAACATCTATTCATTCATTCTTGGGGGGGGGGGGAGAGAGAAAAGATTTCAGAAGAATCAAGATGTCAGAACTGTGCAACTAATTGTCACAAAAATTAGCAAAAGCTGGGGGAGGGGGAGTAATTGAGGCATGCAAGAAACATTGTTAGCAATAATAATATAAAAAGGCCAGAGCACGAAAATATTTGGGTGAGAAAATATTATCAAGCATGGCCTAACTTTCTTAGTATGTATGTATGAAACTGCCTTGTCTCGTCCACACCCTGTATTTTGAGTACTATGCTACTACTTTAAACAATCATGGCTTCCCCCAAAGAATTCTGGGAGCTTTAGTTTGAGAAGGGTGTTGAGAATTGTTAGGAGGTCCCTATCCCCCTTCCAGAGCTACAACTCTCAGAGTTCCTTGGGGAAAGGATTGCCTGTTAAACCACTCTGATAAACCACTCTTTGTCTCCTAACAACTCTCATCCCCCCTTAAGAAACTACAAATTTACCCCCACTAAAGAGGGGGCGTAGTATCTCTGAATACTCTAAATGACCAGAAGTTCTGTATCAACACGGGTGAGTTGTGTGTTGTTGTTGTTGTTGGTTGTTTTAAAAAGCTTGCCGCACTTCCGAGTGCGATGCAAACTTGAAACACACCTTCGCTGAGCCCCCGGAGGCACTGCATTTCTGTTTCACAAGGCTATTACATTCTGCTGTGTCAGTTATTCTCATGTGGTAGCACACTGAGAGTATCTATCACACTCAGACTTTCGATCACAGTTTTGGTTTACAGTAGCCTTGTACATTGAACAACTCACCCTGGACTTTATTTTACTGGAAGGGAAATGGCTCCCCCCCTCCCTGCAACCATGGTATACAGTAGATTTCTGCAGTTGTGGCATATTAGAGGCAACACCTGCATCCTTGGAGTACTTTTTTCTTCATCTTCAACCTGATCGCAAAGCCCTCTTGATAAATTGATCCACACATCCATGCACATCTCTGAACACCACTTCACTTGACTAGAATACTGTGTGTTTAAAAGCTGTTACTTATTCTTTTGCATTGACTCTACTAAATGGAAACTCTGCCTACCTGCCCTGTCAGTGCAGTTGTGCTTCTGAATATTACCGTATTTTTCCCGTGTATCGGACGAGGTTTTTTGACTCACAAATCACATCAAAAAACTGGGGTCGTCCAGTACACAGATAGTAGCATGGCGGGGTGGGGGGAAGAAGCACTGCGCTGCCAGCCATTCGGTTGGTGGGAGCGCAGCTTTCCCAGATGCCGCAGCGAGTGGGAAGAGGTCTGGGGGTTGTTTCCTGCCCACAGTGCGGGGGGGGGGGGGGAGAGAAGCTGCACGCCGCCAGCCAGCTCTTTGGCGGGAGTGCAAATTCACCCGATTCCGCTGCGCACAGGAAGCAATTCCTGGATTGTTTCCCATGTGTGGCAGCCTTGGGGGAGGTTGCGCTCCTGCAAACCGGGTGGCTGGAGGGAGCGCAAATTCACCCGATGCCACTGTGCACGGGAAGAAGAAGAAGAGTTTGGATTTGATATCCCGCTTTTCACTACCCCGAAGGAGTCTCAAAGCAGCTAACATTCTCCTTTCCCTTCCTCCCCCACAACAAACACTCTGTGAGGTGAGTGGGGCTGAGAGACTTCAGAGAAGTGTGACTAGCCCAAGGTCACCCAGCAGCTGCATGTGGGGGAGTGGAGACGCGAACCCGGTTCCCCAGATAACGAGTCTACCGCTCTTAACCACTACACCACACTAGCTCTGGAAATTATCTAGGGAGTGTTTCCTGCCCTTAGCTGCATGGGGTGGAGGAGGAGAGGCTCAACAACTTTGGGCCATCTCCTCTCATTTTCTTAAAATTTAGTCCCCCCCCAAATGGGTGTGTTTTATAGACGGAAAGGTACGGTAGTTGTTGGGAGCCTGCGGTTGTGCTCAAGTCTTCCTTGCAGACTTCCATATCCAGATGGTTGGCCACTATGAGAACAGGATGTTGGAATAGGTGGTCTGATCCCGTAGAGCTCTTAGTATCATGTTATGTGATGTCATGCTATTGGGTGCTGAGGGTTAGCTCAGTTAGTAAGCACAAAACTCAATCTCATGGTCATGGGTTAGAGCTCTGCGGTGGGTGAAAGATCCTTGCATTGCAGAGAGTTGGACTAGATGATCCTTGTGGTCCCTTCCAACTCTACATTCCCATGATTCCATGTTGTGTTGTGTTGCGCTGTCCTGTGCTATCTTCTTTTATGTTCTTACAGCATATTAATGTCCCCTCTCACTGCATCCATGGTACCTTCAACGTACAGGCAACTCTCCATTTACAGTTATTTGATGCACTAACAACCATGCACACATGTGCCATGTTTGAAACTGGAAGGGGGCAGAACAGGGACAGAATTGGGGCCGAGTGGGGTAGGGAGGGGCAGAAGCAGGAGCAGAATGGGGTGGAATGGGGTGAGACAGGCTTACATGCACTCTGCTGATGCACACAGTGACCCGAAACACAACCCCTGAGCAAATGAGGGGTTGTGTGTAATCAGATCACACATTTTACTGTGGGTCATTTGACCCAGGAATAAGGTTATTTCCACACCTATGATGTTGCAGGAAGGGGGATTTATTCATTTGTACACACCAATACCCATGTACACATGATGCCATTTCATACATGCATATTCCAGAGGTCTCAGATTATTCCCTGCCCGTTTCCCTGTCTTCAGTGCTGAGCTGAATGTCTGAACTGGACTGGCCTCAAATACTGGTTATCCCAGAGCTATGGAAACCATTGGTAGTTGGTCTGCAGCTAGGGTGAAAGGATTGTTCCCATCAATAGTGCAAATGCATTCCTTTATGGCCCCCAAGAGAGATCCTGGAACTAACTAAACCTTGATTAGTCCTGGCTTCAATTAAACCTGGGGCTGGAAATGAAGCGTGTTTCATGACAGGTCATTGAAAAGCACCAGAGAGTGAAACTCAAAGCAAAATGGAAGAAGCACTGCAAAGGGATCAGCTATAATAGAGTTTGACTCTAAGCTGATATTAAACTTTATCTCCTTAATGACAATTAGAGGCAAAAACTGCAGAGCAAACTTCCTGTGCTAATGCTGGAGATATGTATTCTCTCTCTCTCTCTCTCTCTCTCTCTCTCTCTCTCTCTGTGTGTGTGTGTGTGTGTAGGTGTCTTCGAGGCATTACACATCACTCAAATGAATGGCTCTGAGCAACCTCTCTATCCAATAGGATAGAAAAAATTGATGGGGAAAAGTTTTTCTCCCTCTCTCATAACATTAGAATGTGGAGACATCCAATGTAAGATTCAGGACCGATAAAAGGAAAAACTGTGGCACTCATTCCTACTAGAGGCAAAGGTGGTCACCAACTTGGATGGTTTTAAAAGAGGATTGGACAAATTTATCAGGCTGATAACCGTGATGGCTATGTTCTACTACCACTGTCTGCAACATCATGCCTCTGAATACTGATTGGTGGGAACCATAGGAGAGTGCTGTGGCACTCAGGTCCTACTTGAAGGCTCCTGACAGGCATCTGGATGGTCACTGTGAGAACAGTTTCCTGGCCAAGAGGGCCACTAGCCTGATCCTGTAGGCTTTTCTTGCATTCTTATGTTCTATGGGAAGCCGACAAGCAAGACCTAAGTGCAACAGCATTCTTCCCACTTGGGAAGCCCAGCAAGTGGTATTCAGAGTTGAAAACAGAAAGGGGATTAATTTTCTTGATGAACTTCTTTAACCAAATAAATATCAGACTGATGCAGAAATGTGGAGAACTGAGCTTAAGATTGGAAAAATGAGGAAGCGAGAAAAACTGAAATTGACAGATTCGTCCATTCCTAGTGTGGACATTTTGAAAAAGAAACAAAAATGCACCCATCACACCTGACAGGAACCCTACAGAGTTTACAGAGACACATTTACATTGGCATTCATCAATCCTCTGACCTCCATATATTTTGGACTGCAATGATCCAATGAGCATTGGTTTTGGGTGTTGCTGATGCTGCGTAATTCCCAGCCGAATCATTTCACAGTCCAAAACATCTGGAGGGTACCAGGTTGGTGAATGCTGCACTGCACCTAATTCTGATGCCCCAGTAATATGCAGGCCCTTCCTCCCCCCCCCAAAAAAAAATCCACTCCACCCATCATGTTAAGAGGGATTGTACAGCATCAGCTATACCCAAACACAGCGCTCCTATCAGCCCTTGTGCAGAATGTCAATGGTCTAATCAAAACCAACCTGGCAGCTTATTAAATGCCATGCCGGCAGATGATATATTGTAATGCAGATTCTCTTGATGTCTGACAATGCATCCCAACTGGTGGGGGCCATCCATTTCAGCCATTGCTATGCAAATCATGATAATCCAAAGCCTATTTCCTTTGTGGGGTCTAATTTTGCACTAAGAACCAAATAATTTACAGCAACAGACTGATTAGGCAAAGCATCTGAACACTATAGCTTAATAAGTCTGCAGAGATGATACACATGCTGACACACTGACAGCACTTTTAAATAAATAAATGAATAAATAAATAAATAAATAAATAACCCAAACTTCCAGACCCCATGTTAATTTACTGTACAATTTTCCCCCCAATTGTGCTATTTGTTATAAATTTCTATACATTTCCATGCACACTCCTATGGGATGGAAATAAACCTGGATCCAAGGCTGCGCTCTGATGCACACCTGCCTGAGGTTAAAGCCAGCCGAACTCTGGGGTGATCCCCTTCTGTATTCACAGAAGGAAAATCAGATAAAATTTCTCATGGGAGTGCAGTGAAATTTTGCCTCTGAAATGGGCTATCTTGAGTGGGGGACATGCAATTTGTTGCCATAGAAGGCATGGTTCAGGAAGGATGACAGCTCACTAATTAATAATAATAATAATAATAATAATAATAATAATAATAATATTTCTATACCGCCCTTCATCTGAAGATCACAGGGCGGTTTACAATATAAAAACACAAAAATACATGCCCTAATAACAAACATAAACAATAACAAACCACCACCACCACCCCAGTTTAAACAGCCATAAATTGCTTAATTAGCCAAAGGCCTGGGAGAAGAGGGATGTTTTTGCCTGTCGCCTATAGATATGTAATGAAGGTGCCAGGCGAGGAGCCACTGCATAAAAGCTTCGTTTTCTCCTCTCATGACAGGTGTGGGAGCAGGAACAGGTGAGCAATAACTCACATGGATTCAGTTTCCGATAGAACTCTCCCTGAGGCAGTTTTGAGGACTTAAGGTCCTTGCCTTCCCACAGCTCCATAAGGCTCCTCCTTCCACAGTTCCTTCCCAAGCAATCCGAGGCTCCGTCATCTTGCCTGTTGTTGCTCCACCTCTTCAAATTTCTTCGGATTCTGGGAGACTGGGGTGGGGTGGGGAACTGGTCCCAGCAGGAGGAGGAGACACACACCCTTGGCTTCTTCAGCAGCCTGTCTCATCTCTGCCTCTTGCCCCCCTCCTCTTCAACCTCCTCTTCTGCCTCTTGTTCTGGACTGCTCTCTGCCACAGACCTTTCCTGCTCACTAAACTCTTACCTCTTCAGCTTTTGACACTTCCTCCCAGTCTGCTCCTTCTTCTTCTCTCTGACTGCTCACTGTCATCCCACCACCAATCCCCAGGCTCTGAGCTTTCTTCCCTTGGGGTATCCCCAGGAGATGCCTCCCACTACTCTGCATTTAGCCAGTCCATAATATCTCATGATTTTTCCACTACCAATACAGTGGCAGAAAAACAACAACTATCTGTTGGTATCTGAACCTCTTTGGTATTTATTGTGTTTCCCTTGTAATGTCCTGGGTTTTACATCCCTTTGTAGTTGTGGGGAAGTGGTGGTCTCCACCAAAATCAGGAGCCCCAAATTTGGGGGGCACAGGATGCAACCCTAATGTGAATACATGCACAAATGGACAGCCAATGCCAACCTACTCCTCCTGTTCTGCTCCCCTCCATATGCAGCTAGAAGCTAAGGAGCAGGGATAGCTGGCATGGCACCCTCCAGATGTTGCTGGACTACAACTCCCATCATACCTGGCCATTGGTCACACTAATTGCAGCTGATAGGAGTTGTAGTCCAACAACATCTGGAGGGCACCACACTGGCTACCCCAACTATATGAAAATCTAAAATAATTGAACCTTATCTTAAAAACAAATATATTTCTTAGATAGTAGTAGTAGTAGTAGTAGAAGTAGTAATACTACTAATAATAATTTATTATTTATTATTTATACCCCACCCATCTGGCTGGGTTTCACCAGCCACTCTGGGCGGCTTCCAACTAAAGATTAAAATACAATAATTCATCAAACATTAAAAACTTCCCTAAACAGGGCTGCCTTCGGATGTCTTCTAAAAGTCAAAATAGTTATTTATTTCTTTGACATCTGATGGGATGATGTTCCACAGGGCAGGCACCACTACTGAGAAGGCCCCCTGCCTGGTTCCCTGTAACTTCGCCTCTTGCAATGAGGGAACCGCCAGAAGGCCCTCGGCACTGGACTTCAGTGTCCAGGCTGAACGATGGGGGTGGAGACTCTTTTTCAGTTATACTTAGAGTTCCTCCCACCCACCTGATATTCTACTCGATAAATATTGCTGACAACACAGTTTCTCCTCCAGGTTCATATTTGAAGAAAATATTATCTTATTAGAAATATTAGATCTTCTTCTTCGTCTTTGGCCAACAGCCTCTAACCATGACAATTTCCCAGCAGTTTTTAGACTGCGAAAGGTGTAACCATTTGCTTCCTATGTGTGTTGCTCTGATAAGAATTTATTACGGGACCACAGGGAAATGTTGTAACATCTATTTAAAAAAGTTACCATTAATTTTGTGGAATTAGAACATCGATTTAATTTGGCCTCCTTTAATTGATGTTAGGTAGCTTGGGAACTAATGTCCTCACTTTGCAAACGCACTTAATCACTTCCTGCTGCAAAAAACCTTGAACATTACCCCCCCCCTCCCAGTACACACATACCCCACCCCCCACTACCCTGGACAATTCTAGGGTTAAAGCTTTAAGCTGATGAATTCACAGTGGCTTAGTGTAACATCCAATGTCCCTTCTTCAAATATATATATATATATTTCAAAACAAGATACAATAATTTGCGTCAGATGATTCCACCAGAGTCTTCTTCTTTAAATACACTTTATTTGCTCATGTTTGCTGAGAAATCCAGCTTGATAGAGTTTGGTTCTTTACACAGAAACATCCCAAAGCATGAAGCCATGTTAGCAATCGTCTGTAATGGAAGATATGGTTGCAAGTTGCTAGGGTGGGCAAGGAAGATCGAGATAATTCATTTACTTCAAGAACTTCTGTGCATTTTAAAATTTTATTTATATGCATGTTGCTTCTTTCTCCAGAGGCCTCTCCTTGGCTTATACCAATAATGGTTTTTAGGGAGATGGGAATTGGGGAGGGGGATTTGGTTCATGTGCATTTTAAAGTGAACCTACCTATTATGCACTTCCTTAAATAATACAAAAACTTGGCAGAACAGCAGGGATGACACCTATCCTTCAAAATTTGCACATCTCTGAATTTTGTAATGAGTTTCTCCTTTTTTTTTTAAACAGAGTTTATTAGCGTTTTCATAATATAACACAAACCCAAACCCACACCTACAAATACAAAAACAAATACAAATACACATAATGCCAGGATTCTTCTTCTTGTTTGTATACCTTACATAAAAAAATCTTGACTTGAATCTTGACTTTTGACTTCCCCCGCCTTTTCACCTTCGGTTTTAAATCGATATACTACTTTCTTAACATCTTTTCTCTCTCTATATATAAAAAAACTTTAACTTTAATTAAAGATAACACAATTATCTTGATCTTTCTATTATAACAAAAATCTTAACCAAATATTCTTATAAAGACTAAACTTATTTCTTCTATCCTTTATCATGCTGCTTTTAACTTAAAATTCAATATCTCCCTACTTGTTTAAAATAAACTTATAATTAACAGACTTCACTCTCCGATTTCAGATACCATGACAGACCATTTGGAATATACATTTAATACTTCAACCCACTCCCCCTCTGTCCATTGTCTTTCTCTGTCTTTCACCAGAACCGGATCTCCAATTCTCTTCTTCTAAATGTCCACAGATCCAGGCAGCATTCACAACAGACCTTGCATCAAGCTTCAGGGTGTCCATCACTTCTTTTTTGGGCTGCTCCGTTTCTTTGTACCATACTTCTTCTTCTTGTAGAAATCTTAATTCCATGTCCCTTGCCCCCGAGCTCCCACCTCGGGGTCTGGATATTATAAATTTTCCCGTTCCGGGGCTGCCACCCCCAGAAATCGGTTCCTTTTCCCGGAGTTGCCCAGCCATTTCAAACCATCCTTCAAGCACCCCTCCCAGCTCTTTGCCAAGGTTCGATTCCATTGTATAAAACTTTTGAAAAGCCTCCTCTGTGGAAGTTAAGTCCATTTTCTTTAAAATCCCACACAAGACTTGTAATTTCCGATCAAGCAGTTCCAGCTTCAAGACAGTGAGCATTTCCTCATCTTTTAAACCAGAGTTCAATACAAGTGCGAGCACAAAGTCCAGCATTTTGAAAGGGAGGGTGGGTATCAAATTTCAGCTCCTGTCTCTTCCTTCCTTTGTTTCAATTTTTTCCCACGACAGTCCAAATCGTCGCCATTTTTCCGAAGCCGGAGTGTAAAGACCAAAACTTCAAATGGAGATATTTTTCCCCCAATTAATCCCCAAAGGGAAATCTCAGCAGTCTCAGTTTTCAAATTCCAGATACTTTCTATCGATTATTGTAGCAGCAGTCACTTAAACTGGTTAGTTTCTTTCATCTCCCGAAGGGAAGGGAGGCGGGCTGCCTTTCCTCTTTCCCCCAGATCGTTCCAAGATTAAAAAAAAAAAAAGTCAGTCAAGTACTCACAACCACTGGGTTCTTATCAGCTCGTTAAAGACAGGTAGAACTTAGACGCTCATCACAGGCTTTGTCGCCGCATTTACATCCCGGTTGGGGCATGTCCCCTATAGCCCGGCTCCGTCGTCCCTTCACCCCCACTCCCCCTTTACAGGGGGAGCGGGGGAAGGGTTCGGAGCCACAACGGGCACAGCCGGGGAGCCCAGGGTGCGGGACGCTCTTCCCGCACCCCAACCGGAGCCCCGCTTTGCGGTGGCGGGGCTCCTAACCCCCGGGATGGACTGGGCGCTTCGCAGCCGAAGCAGCCCACGACCACCCGCAATGGCGTCGCCGCCGGAAGTCCGTAATGAGTTTCTCCAACCAAAAAATGTATACCAAAAATATGTGCATTGGGGAAAGTGGTTACTGTATTAAAATGCATATATTAATGGCAATAACAAACAAACATGAATTACATTATGGGAAATTACTTGTAAAAAAATTATTGGGTGTAATTGCTTGCAAAAATATGCCTATTAGGATAAACAAACACTAATATACAGATGAATTTCTTGAGTACATAAAAAAAGAAATTGAAAAGTGATGTAGAATTTCAGATTGGTTGGGGAAATGTAAAAGTGAGATTAACAGACAGATTTGTGCATGCTTTGTGGAGGAAAAGCAGTCCCCTGAGGGATTAGCAATTGGTTTATTTTATTTTTTAAAGATTTTAGAAAAATCTGCACACCACCCAGCTACCAGGAAAATATTGTGCCTTATACTGACATACCCTCCAAATGTTCCATTTTTCCAGGGACAGTCCCAGAATTATGAAAGCCACCCCAGCTTCTGATTTGACCCAGGAATGTCCCTATTTCCCCTGGCAATGCTGCTACTGAGCTCAGGGAGGAGGGCAAGCTGGCAGCAGCGGCAGCAGCAGCAGCAGCAGCTGTGAGAGAGTATCTTGTTGTGTCTCTGTGCGCTCTCCATGGCCACTGCTGCCAGCCTCCTCCCCTGAGAAAATCGTAGCTGCTGCTGGAGAACAGGCGAGGAAGATGAGGGGTAGGCAGAGGACCAATCCACCATTCCCACTGATGCATCACTGAAGCGCTGGACTCACCACCATCCTGCCCCACCTCAGCCCCATAAGAACATAAGAAGGGCCCTGCTGGATCAGGCAAATGATCCATCTAGTCCAGCATCCTGTTCTCACAGTGGCCAAGTAGATGCCTATGGGAAACCTGCAAGCAAGTTTTGAGTGCAACAGCTCTCTCTCCACTCAAGATTCCCAGTCACTGGGCTAGTAGCCATTGATAGCCATTTCCCCCCTCTTTTCTGACAATCAAAGTGAAATTAAACAAGTACAGCACACTGCATCAGTGTGCATGTGATGTTTAAAGCTGGCACAGAGATAAAGTGTGGGGAAATCACATCAATTTCCCCCTCAGACAGAGTTAGATAATACATGTGGTTAAATGAGTGTTTGTTTACAGGTGTAGTGGAACAAAGTCACCGTGAATAAAAGGGACACTAGCACGCTCCTGGCATAAACCTCCCCACACTTCCAGCGTCATGAAATATTTATCCAGAAATGAAGAACATCTGAAGTTTACACTCTATTGCTTTCCTGGATTGCTCCCCTCCCCTACAGCAGCAAAGTAATGGGTGCGGTTGCCCACAAGCAGGCATTTAAGCGCCTGCTTAAATGCAATGGATTGGAATACTTTGCCAGTTCAAAGCCATTAGCGAAGAAGAATCATCCAAAGGTGCTGGGGTGGATTGCACCCTGCGCCTTGTAGAGTAAGGCCCAGGCTGCCACTGGGCCCAGCACTGGTGGCAGCAACAAGCAGCTCCGGCTCATCCAACCCTACCCATTGCCATCCCACCACCACACTTACCTGACTTGCGGGTTCAGGATCACGGACTCTACTGGTCAAAATGAGAGCCTCAGTGATCCCCCTCTCCTGCCAGAAAACCAGGACTGCTTCAAGAAAGTGCACATGGCAAAAAAGGAGCGTTAGGCCCTAGTGGGCCTCCCCATTACCCACGCGATTGGCCAAGAAGATAGCCAGCCAATCAGGATTATTATTATTTTTTTACAAAAAGATTCCCCCCCTTCACTTCTCACTTCACTCTGTGGCCCCCAAGCCTCATGCTGTGCCCCTCCCCGATTTACACAATTTTCACCTGTGACCCCCTTGGAATATCCTGGGACTCCCCTGGGGCCATATGACCCCTGGTTGGGAAACACAGTTTTAAAACCAGTGCTACTTTTCTAGATAAAGCGATGCTTTAACTCACCATGAACTCCTCTCTTGTTCTCTTAGAATGGTAATGGCACCCACCTGAAAGGTGCCAGAACTGAGTTTCAGTGAGTTCCAGCTGGAAAAAAAAACTCTGTTTAAAACTATAATGATAAAAGAGAAGATATATTTTTTCTCCTCACTGTAAAAAAGGGGGGGGCAATTTTTGCCAAGGCTTCTGCATGTTGACTTTCAAAGGGAAGGATTTAGCAGAGGTTCCTAGAGAAGGCTCTATTCTCACCTAAAAGCCCAGTGGGGAGAAGGGCCATTTTATAAAAATTGGTGAAATCCATGTATCAAAAGCAATACAAGAGAGTAATCACAAAAGGAGTGTATCTAAATACAGTCATACCTCGGGTTGCGAACGCTGCGGGTTGTGCATTTTCGGGTTGCGGACTGCACCGAACCTGGAAGTACCGGAATGGGTTACTTCTCGGTTTCGGCGCTTGCGCGTGCACAGGAATACTGTGTCACGTCACATGCGTGCGCAAACATGGCGCTGCGGGTTGTGAATGCTGTGAGTTGCAGACGTGCCTCTTGCACGGATCACGTTTGCAACCCGAGGTATGACTGTATACAGATGTGAGTGTGTGGGTGTATGGGTGCTTGTCTGTGCATATAATATTGATAAACATTGCAAAATTCTAAAATGGTGACAAAAAGGGAGATTTCCTAGTGCAAACAATACATCATGCACTGCACTTTTACAGTCAAAATTGTTTAAGGTGGTTTGGGACACTACTGTGCACGGATATAAAATGACATTTTGGCCAATATTAAAGCAGATCCCACATGGCTATTCCTGTTTCTTTCAAGGACAATGAGGCTAACATGCTTCTTCTGAAACTGTTGAGATTATTCCTCTGCCTAACCTCAAGTAATTGCTTTTTCATTCTCCTCTCTTCACTGCAACGAGTGAAAATTCATGCTTTATCCTCTTCTGTCTTTCTTACATCCCCCATGAGTTAGTGATGAGCAATTTTTCTGCTTTAATACGGGAAATGTACAGAAACACCATTGGCGTATCAGCACCACACAATTTGTATGGGGATTTGATTTAAAGGGGTTTACACGGTACACATTCTTTCTGTCTTATAATACTTCCCTCCCCACTTCCCTGTCCTCCCCATTTTAAATATTGATTGTCTGAGTTGGTGTTTTATGTTGACCATCTTACCAGAGATTGATGCTACATAGGGGCTAGTGTCCCGCCATCGACAGCCTAAAGGGAAATCATTGTGGTCAATATTGTGTTCCCATGTGGTCATTGTGGATTCCTGCAGCCTAATCAGGAACACAGGAAGTTGCCTTTTACTGAATCTAGCCATTGACTGCATGTGAGCTGAGGCTCCCAGCCCTGGTTTAGGTGTAATGCCATCACTGTTGTTGGGGTCCATATGTGTGACACTGGTGGAACCCAGGAATATACTGATAAATCATATGAAACCCCCAGGCTAAAAGGCCATTCAAATGGTGGCCTCGTTCGAGTTGTCTTTCAAATTGTGGCCCTTAGTCTCATTGCCCTCTCAATGAATCTGGCTAACTTCTCTGTTGTCTGGATGTTCTGGTCCGCTAACAAGTAAAACATTGCAGCCGCTGATGAGCGACCTGGGACGGAAAGTAGGAGGGGAATAATAATCTCGCTCCTCAGGTCTTTGTACAGGGGGCAGGTCAGAAGAACATGTGACGCTGTCTCCAAGTTTCCATCTCCACACGGGCAGAGTCGTTTCTCCCTGGGGAGTTTCTGATATCGGCCTTCGAGCACGGCAGAGGGTAGTACGTCCAATCTTGCCAACGTAAAAGCACGTCTATACTTGGGGATATTTAAATTATGCAGATAAGATGCCGGGGCATTGAAGTGCGAGGGGGGCAGGTGGGCAAACCATGCACAAAATTTCTTTGTTTTGGCCAAGTTGTTTTGTTGCTTGATATCTATCAGGAACCCAGAAATATAGCAAGGAGCAGGTGCCTGTCTCCAGATTTGGCAGGGTCATAAGTGTGTTCCTCATAGCTGCTCTCCTCTAGGGTGACTGACTCTTCCTCACTTCAAAGTAGGTATTGCCCAGCTCAGACACCAGGAGATGGAAGGTCCTAAGGTTTCTCCATGAAGCACAGCAAATGATGTCATATGGAAGTTTTCCTTGCTCTCTTCAATCTGTGCAGAGACATTCACATTATCATTGTCATCACCAAGTGGTGAAAATGCATGGCTGAACCCACTGGCAGAGGAAGAGGAGTGTGGGGGGAGTTCACCGCCCCCGGCAGCGCGATCCTGGTGGGGTGCCATAACGGCTGCCCCCCACCTGCGCTGGGCACCATGCCCCTGCAGGCGGCGCATCACACCCCCAGGACGCGTGCCACGCCACTGCAGGCGGCACGCCATGCCCTCAGGACGCACACCAACTCCGCCCCGCCTGCTGTCTGCCCCCCAGTGTCGGAGCATGAAGCTCCGCCATTGGCTGAACCAGCCCCAAATCACCAGTTTTAGCATGACAAGGCAAATACCTAGGCCCTCTCCAACACGAGCTATACTTTAGTTGATTTCATAATAGTTTCCTGATTTTAACATTTTCCTGTCTTTTATTGTGTGGTTTTGTGTATAATTGTTGTGAACTGCTCTGGTTTGTTTTTAATGACTAACAGTATCTAATTTTTTAGCATATATATATATCCCTTCGAAGCACCTTGAACTGCAGAGTCCTACTTTTATTAACTTCATCCTGCTGAAATATTTAAAATTCTTTTTTAAAATAAAGCAGCTCTGTATTACAACGATTTCGTGAACAGCTCAATCTCACTGCTGCTAATCTCAGATCTATCTTTGAAGTGCAGATTTTATTTGTTATAGTGCTCATTGCAGGCTGGTCTCATCTGCATTTCTCAATTCAGACAGGAATTGTTCAGAAGTCAAGCCCATTTAGAATGCTTTCCCATAGGGAAGGACATGCTCATTGCGAAAATATGAGGAGCTGTCCTGTTTTAATACTAATGACATATTCAGAAAGCCGGAGCTATTTTGAGTTTCTTCAAGAGCACCTGGAAAGGTCTGGTTCTTTCTTGGTAGTTTTGAATCTAAAATAGAGTGTAACAGAAGAAGGGGAGGTGAGTGTATTTGTAAGAGTTGGGGAAATAATTAGTCTTAAGAAAGGAAGCATGAATCTTCCAGCCACTAACTTAGAGGGCTGTGATAAAGGGTTACCCAAATTCATGAATAGGTGCTTATTACCCATAAGAGCCTCCATATTCAGGGCAGTGGGAACCGGGGGGGGGGGGTGTTGATTTTGTTCCTTGCTTGTGGGCTTCTTGGAATGATCCGATTGGCCACTGTTTTAAGGGGCCTTTGATCTGATCCAGGAAGACATTTCATTTGGTAGATGGGATATTCTGGGGGCAGTGCTACCACCAGACTCTTTCTGATTGATTCACTAGTGGGTGCAAACGCTTTCTCCCTCACCGTTCTCCCTCAAGCCTTCCTTCTCCATTAGGGTGGGTAAAACTCACTCATCTGAGGGATGAAGGAGCAGCATTGCCCTGGAGGGCAAGTGAAGTGGAAATTTAAGTGAAAGCCACTGAGGTGTAGTGGTTGCAGTCATGAACCTCATTGTGTGACTTTGGACCAGTTGGTGTCACTAAGCCTAAGCTACCTAGCTCACTGAGTTGTTGTTAGGATTTTTATTTTTTTTAAACCAACCCATTTTGGGGGGCATGCATGTTTGAGATCATTGGATACACATGTAAACAAGAAACATTTTGAAACATTGACTTGCATCACTTTATGCTTTGTTTAAAGGTAAAGGGACCCCTGACCATTAGGTCCAGTCGCAGATGACTCTGGGGTTGCGACGCTCATCTTGCTTTACTGGCCGAGGGAGCCGGCGTACAGCTTCTAGGTCATGTGGCCAGCATGACTAAGCTGCTGGTGATCCAGAGCAATGCACGGAAACGGCGTTTACCTTCCCGCCGGAGCGGTCCCTATTTATCTACTTGCACTTTGACGTGCTTTCGAACTGCTAGGTTGGCAGGAGCTGGGACCGAGCAAAGGGAGCTCACCCCATCGCGGGGTTTCTAACCGCTGACCTTCTGATCGGCAAGCCCTAGACTTTGTGGTTTAACCCACAGCGTTTATTGGACTTTAAAAATACAACCTCACATTGTCTACTCCATTGTGTTGAGTTGTACCCACAATCTCCTTAACTTGTTAGTGGTTTTAGCTGTCCCTCTTCCTCATCCCCTTCCTCTTCTCAATTCCATGCTCTTTTTCTACATCCCTCGGTGTTGTTCCTCCGCAAGCAGATAAATAAAACATAGACTTTTTGATTTTCATATAAATAAGCACACAGAGGGATTAAACTGGGTTTCTTTTTCCTCTCTTGCAGACAATCTTACAGAACCACAAGACGTTTCACACACCCAATTATGCCCCCTGCTCCTAATAATGTTTATCTGCCAACCTTTGAATATGTTCTGTTTAACTTTATGTCCAGTTGTAGAAGATCTAATTGATTTTGACCACTGATTTGGGGACACAAGGGATGCAAGCACAGCTCTAAGCAATTTGTATGGCAATCCATGGTTTTCTGTCCCCTCCCACAAAAACACACACAATTTGTTCCAATTTTATAAGCAGAAAGAGAAAAATCAAACCTGCTTTTCAAGTTAAGATAACAGGACACACAGCTGGGGAAACAATTCTATCCCCTCCCCTCCCAAGCTCTGGAAATATACTTATTTGAGTGAAATATGCATTAGGGGACTTTACATTTTCCTCACTCTCTTTATGCTTTCACAGGAAATTAATCAAAGATGCTGATTTGTAATGTGTCAAGTTTAGTAGAAGAAAAGGAATATTTTTAGCAGACCCATTTGCTGCTGGGAGTGGGCTCCCACAAACCTTTGTTCATTCTGATTCCATGCAAGCTTTATTTATAAATGAGTGGTTTGTGTTTGTTTTTTTGTCCTCTTAAGACACATGTGCAGCAAAAAAAGGAAACCCCAAATCGCTATGCTTTTCAGGATCACACACAGTTCAAAATGAGGTTGAGTATCCCCCTGTTTCTGCCTCAATCCTTGTGCAATATGGATATTTCATTCACAAACATCCCATTATTTCTCTTTAAAGGGGCTGTATCAATAATATGTACCAGGCAACAGATGTCAATTGCATGATGATAGCGATAAGAATTTTTAAAGAATTGTAAAAACAACAAAACAGCATTGCAATTTCAAAATTCTAGAGCAAGGATGGACAGATCTCACTGGAATACTATTTCTACTATTACTACTACTACTAATACTACTACTACTAATAATAATAATAATAATAATAATACTTGTTAGTTGCTTGTTACCCAAAGGTCCCCAAGAGACTTACAACATGCTTAAAAAACATAAATATAAATACATTATACCATTAAAACAGAACAAAACAACCCCCATAACAGGAAGTTTGGGCAGCACTCTACTAACTAAACTACACCATCTCAGTCTATCAAAAGCCTTTGCCTAGAGACAAAAAAAAGGACAATAAAGGAAGGCACCAGGCAGATCTCACTTGAGAGAGCATTCCGTAGACAGGGAACCGCAACTGAAAAGGCCTTCTCCCTTGTCATCACCATCCGAGAAGGGACTTGGAGAAGGGCCTCAAATGAAGAGCTAAGGGTCCGGGGAGGTTCATATATGGAGAAGTGTTCCAGAATATCTACTTTGCTCTACAACCTGGGTCATGGGGAGAAAGGCTATTCATGAAGGGTAAGACTATCATTAGGTACGAGTCATGAAAACTGTGTACTACTTCCAGTATTAGAGATGGTGTGCCCATGTATTTATTTGTTTGAACTTATATCCTGCTGATCCCCCCAATGGGAGTGCACAGCAGCTGACAATACACAAGGCACATCAATACAAAATAATGTTAACGACATTGCAATAATATGCATGCATCATACCAGAGGCCTTTGTAAACAAAAAGGTTTTGAGTATCTTGAATATAAGTTACTGGGGAGCACAAATGGTGGGGAGTGTTGTTGCACCCAGGTTCGGCTTCCCAATAGAGCATCTGGTTGGCCATTATAAAAAAGGGATGCTGGACTAGATGGACTCTTGGCTAGTCCAGCAGCCAGGCTCTTCTTACACTCCTATGACACCAGGTGTGTTCCTGTATCCTGACTCGTGATTTGCACTGTGTTTCTGACTTACTTACTCTTCAATAAGCTTTCACATTGCAGTTGATTCCATTTCCCTGGCATTTCTGTAATTTCAGTGGTGAAGAGTAGTCTGCTTTGCGTAAAGAAGATCCCAGATTCAACCGTAGGGCTGGGAGTGATCCCTACCTAAAATTCTGAGGAGTGCAGGCAATACTGAGCCAGATGGGCAAATGGTCTGACCAGGTATGAGGTAGCCTTCTATATCCCTAACCCAGTATTATTATTATTATTAGCTGGGTGACAGTGCAAAAATTCACTACTGTCCCCTAACAGCGTGCATTTATTTAGTTTAGTCAATAAATTCCTACCCAGGCCTCTGCCCCTCTTGGCAGGAAGGGCAGACCAGATGGCCAAAGTTAATAAATAAATAAAAGTGAAAGCCAGATGGAAGGGTGCAAGGAAAGTTTATATCTGCTTTGAGGTCACTTCTTTAAAAATTTGAGAGCCTCTTCTTTACAATTATGCTTTCCCAAGAAAAAGAAAGAAAGAAAGAAAGAAAGAAAGAAAGAAAGAAAGAAAGAAAGAAAGAAAGAAAGAACTGATTGACTTCCAACAGTAGACAGTGGAATCAGCAGAGTTTCATGGACTGACGCCTTCTCGGTGTCTTGTCAGGGAAATTCACTCTTATTTACTGTACGATTGCATTCACTTTGGGAACTAATGCCTTGCATTCAAGTCACTGTGGAGCCACCGTGCATCATGTCTAGTGGCAAGTTGATTTAAGGCAATTTTTTTCCTCCCCCTATAGATCTGTACATATGTCGCCTTCGGGCAAAAGATGAGCTAATAGAATTGAAATTAATGTAATTGGCAGCAGGTCAGCCAGGGAGCTGTCTATGTCTAGGGCTTCTTGAGAAGCTCGACTTGATTCCTGCCCGCATATTGCTTGATTAGTATGCAGGTAAGGTTATTGTGCCTCAACAGAATAATTGGATCATTCAAATATCTCCAAGCCCTGGTGTATCTACAAAGCCTGAACACTGATTAGATCCTGCCTGTTCATCTCAGCAAGCCTTGAAATCCTTCCCACTGTGAAAAACTAATTTTCAGTGGGAATTTATTAAATAAGAAATCTGCATGCCACTTTACCTTGTAAGCATTACCGGTGGAATACAAAGATTTTCCCCGACTTTGATGTATGCACTTCATGGAGGCTTTTCATATCATTGTTTGCTGGAATGTTTTGCAATTTGGCAGAAAATTCCCTTTGTTTGCAGCAGATCCTGAGTAGAGAGCCATTTTAAGTTTCACCGCAAAGAAGGAGGTCACTGGATATGGGGAGAGGGAGCTTTTGGAAAGCTCGAATGGAAAACAATTGCAAGGAACGTGGTGACACATATCATTTGGTGGAAGGGAGGGAGTGAAAATGAAAAAGGACAGGATATTTTCACATATTTTCCCCATGCAAGTTGCTGGGAGTTATTTCACATCTTCTGTTCAATAATGAGTTATTTCTCTTGCATATGAAAGGCGGGATATATATATATTATAGCAGCCTAAATAATTGGCCACTTACTGCCCATGAATGGTATCACCGGCCATCTGAATAGGGATGGGGAAACTTAAAAAATCACTTCACATATATAGATGATCTCTCTACTTGTCTTTCCCCAAACCATATGCAAATACAAATAACGGCCCTGACAGTCATCAGGCTTGTTTGCTTGAGCAGATGAGGTCCAACACCTTCTAGAGGCCCAGATGTTCTCTGCTCCTGTCTGAAACAATGTCCAGGTGTTCTAATACATCACATGATGAGGGAGAGTGGGGATGAGCATGCAAACTCTGTCTCTTGCTGCTCTGCACATCTTCAAAAGTGCATAGTTCACATGCAATCCTGCAGTTCTGACCTGTGATCCTGACATCATGTGTTTAGAACCTTTTGGATGCCAAGATCGGAGTGCATATTGGAATCTGGCACTCTCAAGGATAAATGTGGTTGAGGACAGCAAGGATAGATCCCAAGTGATTTTTACAGAATCAAAAAGGGGGTGATCAGAATATTATTTAAAACGCCAAGTGTGTTCGACTTCCGGCGGCTGACGCCATTATGGGTGGTCGTGGGATGCTTCGGCTGCGAAGCACCCAGTTCATTCCGGGGGTTAGGAGCCCTGCAGCCGCATAGCGGGGCTCCGGTTGGGGTGCGGGAAGAGCGTCCCGCACCCTGGGCTCCCCGGCTGTGCCCGTTGTGGCTCCGAACCCTTCCCCCGCACCCCCTGTAAAGGGGGAGTGGGGGTGAAGGGACGACGGAGCCGGGCTATAGGGGACATGCCCCAACCGGGATGGAAATGCGGCGGCAAAGCCTGTGATGAGCGTCTAAGTTCTACCTGTCATTAAGGAGCTGATAAGAACCCAGAGGCTGTGAGTAATTGATTGACTCTTTGTTTTCCTGGAACGCTCTGGGGGAAAGAAGAAAGGCAGCCCGCCTCCCTCCCTTCGGCTGGTGAAAGAAATTAACTCTTTAAGTGACTGCTGCCACAACAATCAATAGAAAGTATTTGGAATGTGAAAACTGAGTCTGTTGAGATCTCCCTTCGGGGGTTAACTGGGGGAAAAATATCTCCGCTTGAAGTTTTGGTCTTTATACTCCGGCTTCGGAGAAATGGCGGCGACTTGGTTTGTCGTGGGAAAAATTTGAAACAAAGGAAGGAAGAGACAGGAACTGAAATCTGACACTCACCCTCTCTCTTAAAATGCTGGACTTCGCGCTCACACTGGCATCGAACTCAGATTTAAAGGATGAGGAAAAGCTCACTGTCTTGCAGATGGAATTGCTTAATCGGAAACTACAAGTCTTGAGTGGAATTATTCATAAAAAAGATCTACTTTCCACAGAGGAGGCTTTTCAAAAGTTCTACACAATGGAATCATGCCTTGGCAAAGAGCTGGGAGGGGCGTTTGAAAGATGGTCCGAGATGGCTGGGCAAATCCGGGAAAAGCAACTGGAAATGGGAAAACTTACAATATCCAGACCCCGAGGTGGCAGCTCGGGGGCAAGGGACATGGAATTAGAATTTTTACAAGAAGAAGAAGCAAAAGAAACGGAGGAGCCCAGAATGCAGATGAGAAACGCCCTGAGGCTCGATGCGGGGTTTGCTGTGGATGCTGCCTGGATCTGTGGACACTTGGAGGAAGACAATGGGAGATTTGGCGCTGGAGAAAGACAGAAAAAGACAATGGATAGAGGGGGAGTGGGTTGAAGTATTAAATGTATAATCTAAATGGTCTGCCATGGTATCCGAAGTCGGAGTGTGAAGTCTGTTAATGATAAGTTTATTTTAAATAAGTAAGGAGATATTGAATTTTAAGTTAAAAGCAGCATGATAAAGGACAGAAGAAATAAGTTTAGCTATAAGAATATTTGGTTATGATTTAAGGTATAATGCAAAGATTGAGATAAGTATGTTTTCTTTTTTTAAGTAAAGTTAAATTTTTTACAGAGAAAAGTTGTTAAGGAAATAGTATATTGAATTAAAACCGAAGGTGAAAAGGCGGGGGAAGTCAAGCGTCAAGATTCAGAACTAGAATTTTTTTTTTTGTAAGGTTACAAATAAGAAGAAGAATCCTGACTTTATGTGTATTTGTATTTGTTTTTGTATTTGTAGGTGTGGGGTTGGGTTTGTGTTATATTATGAAAATGCTAATAAATTCTGTTTAATAAAACGCCAAGTGTGTTCATTGGGACAGTCTTTCATGTGGTACACACTAGCAATACGCATTTAGTTATCATTAATCTCATTACAGTTATTTACAACAACAACAAATGCGCAGAAACACATAGAAAAGCTAGGAAGCAGTGAAATTGTTCAGGGAAATGGACTGCTAGAGGAGGAAGAATTATGTCAGAGAGCAGTATAAAATGGGATGGGGGGAATGGGGAGCTGTCTCCTTAAAGCAATAAAGAGTAACCCTAAGGGTTTGACATACCACAAAGGAACACACATACACTTTATCTTTCTCCAACACACCCTGGAAGAAGACTCAAGAGAGAGAAGCAATGGCAAGAAGGTCATATTTAATATAACCATTGAAGATCTGCCAACCCATGGCCAAACTGTGTAAGTATGGCAAGTAGGTTTGAATTAACGTTTAAGGGGCAAGCTTCTCTAAAATCCCCCAGACATGTAAGCAGCTGCCTTCTATGGCTTCCCAGCTAAGGATTGGGAGATAGGTACCTTCCTTGATAAGTGAGTCTTGCATATATGACTCCAACATGTGCTCTTGGGCACCGCTGTCTAGCATCCACTAGGATACACCAAGCTCAAATGTGCCCTTAACCCAATAGTGCCTCAAGGTGCCTGTCAATTAAGTTCTTAAATTCAAATACATACAAGTCAATCAAAGAGAAGCCTGAAGAGTGAAGTAAGCAAAAAAAGGAGGAGTCCCAGAGGCCAATCAAAAAAAATTCTACTCAGCTCCATGATGGGGTGACTAATACAAACCATCACTCAGGAGGTAGAGTGCTGTGAAAAGAAGAAGGGTTGAGAGAAGCCACCTCATGTCTTCTCCCAAAGCTGAGGGTGTGTGACAAATTAGCCCCCACTGAAAAGTGGGCATGGCATTTCCCCAGCCAAGACAGGACAGAAGATGGCTTTTGTAGGTGGAGCTGTTTGTTCATTGAAATACCCATTTAGAAATGATGCTTTAAAAACTTAGCCACCGGCTATCATACACGGAGAAACAGACCAGAGGATATTTAGAACATCTGAGGACAGGTGTCTGGAATGATAACCAAATCAGTACAGATAAACCTATCAATTTTTAAATTTTATTTTTGCCTCATTTGCTTTGCAGAATTTTGAAGTCAATGCAGTAATATAAACATGTCCGTTGAATTCTTACTTTAAAGGGGCTGGGGTTTTTTTCTTCTAGAAAAAATGAAATGAAAGCAGTAGTGGTTGGCATGACCCTGATTTCAGTACCATTAATTAAGTAAACATCAGTATATTTTTGTTGTTGTTGCAGTAGTAATATTAGAGAAAATGTAATTAAATATCTGTCCACCATGCGTAGTTGTTAGGTGAACATGAGTTCAAGGAATAAAAATGAAAGCAATTCATTGTTAGTAGCCTTAATAGTTATCTTAGGAAGAGGAGAAATAATAGCTCTGTGTCAACATGGTATCATCCAGAGACGGTAGACTGTAACTCTCATCATTCCTGGCAATTGACCAAGCTAGTTGGGGCTGATGGGAGCTGGAGTCCAACAAATATATAGAGGGCATTAGGTTGGGGAACACAGAAGGGGTTCTTTAATCACAATCCAGAATAGACGCCAGTGCATTTTCACCCAGGGATTTTTCCTCCTAGCTATGATCCAGGTAAAGTTAGGTGTGACTAAGCCTGCAATGCTCACCACATATTTTTTTAATGTAGAAAATAAGCCCCAGTGAACTCAGTAAAGTATGCTTCTAAGTAAACACAAGTAAATTAGGAATCACATCCGTTTCTTCATTTGCTTCCCTGGAAATTCCAAAACAGATCCATTAAAACAGAAAACATTGGATACTTTTTGCTAAACAGTTATATTCAAGGAAACCTTGCTCTGCTGTTATTCCACATGCATAAAAAGCAGCTGGGCTAAATTATTCATTACAACTTATTATTTGCTCAGTGCAAGTAATTTATTAATATTTGTCAAAAGCTGCTTAAACATAAAATGGAACATGTCTCTGTATTAATCATATCAAGTGCTACTATTACTGGTTTATATCATGTCAAAATAATGCTCTGCCTTCGCCAGATAAAATGGCAGTAATGTCCGTGATTGGCTCTTGAGTGCGAAAGGACCATCCTAATTTGGAATTGAATTTTCTGAAAATCTTGATGTTGATCTTATACTCGTGGATTTTTATTCTAATTTCCATCTTGCTCCTTAATCTCAGTGAGAAGCAACTTACTTTCTCCCTGTTACAGGTAGGTAGTCGTGTTGGTCTGCCATAGTCAAAACAAAACAAAACAAAAATCCTTCCAGTAGCACCTTAGAGACCAACTAAGTGTGTTCTTGGTATGAGCTTTCGTGTGCATGCACACTTCTTCAGATACCGAACTAATATTTAATTACTTTCTCCCTGGTTCCACTAAAAAAAGAACATTATTATACATATCATACAGTATCATAATATTATACACATATTATAAAATAGTGGGATGCACTGAAATTGTTTGGAGGCCATATAGACAGTTGGATCAGGGTGATTTGGGGGGGGGGGTGCTCCCTCCCCTGGACCCAAAGTGTGATGCCAAAAGTGGTTATGTGTAGCTGGACTCTATGGGAATCTTCTGAGACTTCTCCAGTTGTCCCACCAACTCCTTCGCCACGCCTTGTAACAGTGAAGTCCATACACATTTTGTGATGAAGTGCTTTTATTTTATCTGTCCTGAATCTAAGACTGGTTTAGAAGGTCCTTAGGGCCAGGATAGGACAAGGACTGCCTTATCTCTGCTACCCCTTCCTGATCCCTAAGGGGAATCACTGTTACTGGTCTTCCATGGCTCACATGCACAGCTTTGATTCAGCAGGAACTGTGAGTCCAGTATTGTGGCCCAATTTGATGGAACTCCCAGAGGAGATCAGACAGGCTACTTCACTGCTCAGCTACTGAATACCTACAGAAGATTCCCCACCCCACCCCCACCCCAAGCAAGCATTTTAACTGAATTCTGATTTTATGGTTTGAACCAGTTTTTGTTTTCATTGTACAGGCAACTCCCCATTTATGCGGGTTCACTATGTGTGTGACCACGCATGCACACATTGTGCTGAACCCAGAACTGACCCCAAAACCTCACAAAAATATCGCAAGAGAGGAGTGGAATAGGGTGAGGTGGGGTGCAGATGGAACGAGGTTTTTGTAGTCATTCATATATGTTCAATTTCACTTAAATGTGTGATCCCTTGGAACGTAACCCCTGCATAAATGGGGAGCTGACTGTATTGCATTCCATATACACCACTTTGAGGTACACTCTGGTTTCTCTTCAGATCATATAAATCTTTCGCCTTTTTACACCACTTAGAGATGATTGCAATTAAGTGGTATTTAAATTGTTCAAACAGAGTAAAAGCCCCTACCCAGGAAATTACAGATTTTGGTGCTCTTTGGAGGAGAAAGAACACATATCTTGTCTTTCCACATTCTCCATGTAGCCCTCACTCAATTCAAAACATGCCCTCTCATGAGAGAGAGAGAGAGAGAGAGAGAGAGAGAGAGAGAGAGAGAGAGAGATGGCTTTAGTAAAAGAGAA
The DNA here is from genome assembly GCF_009819535.1 of Lacerta agilis. Classification (NCBI taxonomy): domain Eukaryota; kingdom Metazoa; phylum Chordata; class Lepidosauria; order Squamata; family Lacertidae; genus Lacerta; species Lacerta agilis. The sequence goes on along the minus strand of NC_046324.1, from coordinate 32,623,310 downwards.
AGAAGCAGAAGTGATAAAATACCAAATTATCCAATATGGAGTACTGTGAAATTTCTCAGATTTTGTGTCACCATCTTTATGGACACAGCTGTCCTGGGTCATTTCCAGATCAGCAAGAAGGAATCACAGCTGGGATTGTATTGCTTTTCCTAGATAATCACCAGCATCACCAATCACGGCCACAATGTAGCAGAACACGGTGTTAAAAAAAAAAAAAAGCGGGGGAGGATGACCAAACCTGATTTCAGGCATATCCTATGTAATATCTCAAACTAATTTAAAATAACCTATTTCTTTTTGTTTCAGGATAACTTAAACTTCTCAATCTGTATTTATGCAGAGAAGTATTGTTTTCAAAGGGAGAGGGAGAAAATCATATTTGTGTCAAGTGAACTACACTCGAAAGGTCAAGCCTAATCATTTATGTTCAATCTGGATTCCAAATCTCAGGCCAAATCATTATTTTCAGCAAAGAGTTTTAAAGTTCACTGTGGACAAGAAGATGAGAATGACAAAGTGGAAATTCTAAAAAGAAGTGGCAGAGATTCATAGGTCAACATCTCCTCCCAGCCTCCAATTAATCAGAGAGTTAAGCAGACAATACAGCATGAGAGGAGTTAATTATTCATAATTTCTATGCTTTTCCCGAGCCTTTTGCTTCCTTGGTAAAACCGAGAAATTAAAAAGGGTGTGTGCAAACTTTGCTTTGTCATTAGTCTCTGCTAGGGGCAAACAGTTTACCCAGTGAAGGAGGAGGAGCCACAGACTTCTATGAGCCTCTTACTCCATGAAATGCCACTTGGAATTGAGAGCCACATACAGCTCTCAAGCCACGTCCCTGATCCCTGGCTTAATATTGTTTAGGGTGGTTTTCTTCAGAAAGGAAGTGTATATCACACATGCATGTCACCCCTGGGCCCTTGATCAGGGGCATCTGCCAAATGGTTGATAAACATAATTGTTCCTGGGCTTCTCTTTGGGATAGATGTGGCAACAATGGTGTGTGCTGCTGAACCTTCCTTGAAAACAGTAGCATACGAGCTCTGTAATAACGCTATGATTGGGATGAACTTATTTTCAAAAATGGACTCTGCAGTCATTAATAATTTCCTTAAGTGTGTCACAGTCTCACCATGGACGGATCTTCGGGGACCTTATACGAGGCTCTTTTTTGAGAGAGAGGCAGACAGGGAGAAAGACAACATTTATAATAGAGTTCAATGTTCTTGGAAGCTGACAACCTCTGAAATTGACTTCATGTAGTCAGCCAGACAATGAGACATTATAATAGATGGGGAACATCATTAACATCATTATCTACAATGTGGCCTTGGAACAGCATCTCTCTCTCTCTCTCTCTCTCTCTCTCTCTCTCTCTCTCTCTCTCTCTCTCTCATTCTTTTCACATTACAGATTGTCTTGTGGCTGTTCACAACTTGCTCATGACATGCATTTTGCACCAGTGGTGTGTGAGGGGAGAGATACACATGTGGAAACTAAGGCTGTGCACAGCCCACCCAATCTGCTCCAGGGCCCTGATCTGGAAGGTGCCACTACTGCCACCCTGCCACCACTGCCCCCTTTACCTGGGTCGTGCAGAAGCACCCATGAAGTGGTAGTGGTAGGTTCTCATGAAATCTCACTGAAATTTCACAAGATCTCATGCGTTCCATGAGATCTCGTGAGATTTTGGCAAGATCTCATGAGAACCTGCTGGAAGCCACCACATTGCATCCATTAACTTCTCCAGTGTTCTGCTTCCCAAGATGGCTGCTTCAGCTCACTTTAGGGACAGGCTGGCTGTGATCAGGCCAATCTACCATGTGATACTCACCCAGCCCTGGATCAATCTTTGAAGAAATATGAGAGCAGAGCTAAGTGGTATTTTTTAAAACTTATTTGAACTTTTTAACTTAAGATTAAAATAGGATTTTAAAATATGGGTGGGATCTGATCCTGCATTGTGCTGCTCCTTTGCAAGTAGCTTCCCTTTGTGCAAAGGAAGCAAGCTGCTCATGATGGAGCAGCAACTAGCACCCCCACATACTTGAATCCTCCCACTTACTAGCTGGGACATGGGATCATCAATGCTCTGTGGTCTTGCTTGCACAGGAAAGCCGTTTGTGAAGCTGCACCCATACCCCACAGGACTGATATCTCTGCTAAAGAGCTGTTGGGCAGAGGCATTGATCCTGCAGGGCAGGGCTTCAGTCAGGAAAGACAGCCACAGCATTGGACCAACCTCCTCCTGGAAAATGCAGCCGCTGTTCAGATAAGTCAGGGGTCAGCAAACTTTTTCAACAGGGGGCCAGTCCACTGTCCCTCAGACCTTGTGGGGGGCCAGACTATATTTTGAAAAAAAAATGTGAACAAATTCCTATGCCCCACAAATAACCCAGAGATGCATTTTAAATAAAAGGACACATTCTACTCATGTAAAAACAAGCTGATTCCAGGACTGTCCGCGGGCTGCATTTAGAAGGCGATTCGGCCACATCTGGCCCCCGGGCCTTAGTTTGGGGACCCCTGAGATAGGTCTTGGCCTTTTTGCACAGTTCCCCCACCCGAAGTACATCTCCATCCCACCTGACAGTCATGGGTCACTCTGAGTCATCCAGCCCATTTCACAGCCAACCATGGCTGTCTGTATCTGAGGCGGCCTATGCCGGGGTCCGTCCAAATGTACCTGATTCACTAGGGCAGGCATAGGCAAACTCGACCCTCCAGTTGTTTTGGGACTACAACTCCTATCATCCCCAGCTAACAGGACCAGTGGTCAAGGATGATGGGAGTTGTAGTCCCAAAACATCTGGAGGGCCAAGTTTGCCTATGCCTGCACTAGGGAGTCAGCTAAATCTGGTACACAGTCCTAATGGATATCTGGCTGTTTCCACCTAATGAGAAATTTATTCAAAATTATCCTCCTTCTTGCCAAAGAGGCAGAAAAAAGTGTCTAACCCACAGAGAATGATTCCCCCCCCCCAAAAAAAAACGGAGGGCAAGTTTCAGACCACCACCAAGAATTAAGGCAAGCCAGGTATCTCAATTGTCAATGGCTGCTTACACAACTGGCCCCTCGCAGCTAGCAAGATGAGGCAGGAGTTGGGGGGGGGTTCAACATATTCTCTCTCCCTCTCCCCCCCTCTCTCTGTGTGTTTATGTGATTTTTGCATGTTCTCATTCATAGATGTTCCATCCAGATTACACATTTTAAAAACACAACTGCATTAACATTACATTTAAATGATATTTAGAGTTGCATTTCGACATGTGCTTTCCAAACATGTCTTCTCTCAAAATACACATTTCTAAACATTGTTTGATACTTTTATGAACTGAGAACTGTGTCAGAACATCCAGTCTGTAGATTATTAAATTCTAATCTGCACAATTTTTCCAGCGGGTGCAGAGAGTGTCAGCTTGTAGTGAAAATGACAAAGATTGAATTCCTCCAGCATCCCTAATTTGAACAAAACTATTATTAGGTAAAGATGGTCTGTGTTTTTCAAGCGGGCCAACCTAAATTGCACCCGGACAAAAAGCAGTGTAGAAAATAATTGACAGTTGTATCCATCTGCATTATACTCAGTGTAGATGGATTTAAATGAATGAACCCAAGTTAATCATGCCCATTCATCTCAGTGGGTTTCCTTTAAGTAGAAATAGCATTGTCTATGACCTTATGCTTCAGATTTTGCACTTCTCTGAATTTTGCAAATTTTGCAAGCTCAGAAAAAGTACCAAAAATATTAGTGTTTTAAGAATAAGATATATTTAGAAATGGTCACTTTGTGATAAAAATAGTATTTTCTCATAAAATATTTACAGTATTTAAATACAATTTTTTAAAAAAGAATTCACATATTAATGCAGAAACGGAACAGAATGGACTAATGAATGAATACATTAAAATTGACTTGGAACAGGAATAGAATAATCCATCACTATCCTTGAGCTCTAGAATCCTGAACCATGTTGATAAAATCCATAGACCTAGGGTAATGTAGTAATCCATGTAAGTGGGAGGCGTATTTTTTCTCAGCTCCTGACTTAAGTGGCCTACATTGCTGGACGGCAGTGGAACTGAAAATGATTTCTGTGTTATTTTATTGATCCCAGAACTACCATTTCATGAGCAGGTAAGAAGGGTACAAATCAGCTAATCTTCTGACCTGGTACTCAGAACCAGTGTGATGTTGCTCATAGGTAAGACGGAGGGAGCTGCTTCTACCTATAACCTTCAGGTAACATGCAAGCACCTAGACCTAGACTTGAGTTAATCCACCCTACCTTGCTACATATACTTGGTTTTAATGAATAAAGTTGTGGCTTTTTTCAAACATCACCTTCTTTGACATGGAGATAATAGGTTGGTTCATTTCATAAGTTTTGAAAATGATCTCCAGTTTACATGGGGCAGGGAGCTTGTATCCAGTGTTTGCCATACTCAGAGTAGATAGACCCATTGAAATTAATAGATAGGGCTATCTAAAGTTCAGTCATTCCAGTAGGACTTAGTTAGCTAGAACCTTATGATCCGCAGTGTGCTGTTTGTTTATTAATAGACATGGGGGGACGGACCTTTTTTCTTCCCCTGGAATAGTATAAGCAACACAAGGTGATGGCAACAACAGCACAAGTAAAAAAAACACAATAAATCATTAAGGCCTGTTTTGATTCTATTGTTTTCCATTTACATGACAACAGAGAAACATGTAGCATTGCACACGGTGTGTGTGTGTGGGGGGGAAGACTACGCCATATCAACCTGACCTTTTCTCCCAAACTGATACTCATTTCTTCAGCATGCAGATGCTGTGGAAAATCACCAAAGCTAAGGTTGCCATATTTTGAAGAGCAAAAAAGAGGACACATTTGCCAACTTCTGCTTTTAACAATGGATCGCTATGAAGACTGTACCCAGAGGCGGAGGAATGGGGGTGCTCATGGGGGCGGTCTGCCACAGGTGTCACCATGGAGGGTGTGACAAAATGGCGAGCAGCACTCACCGCGGGGCCTACAGCACACCCGAGTCACGCGTCTCTCCTGGAAGTGACATGGTGGCTTCGGCTCTCGCAGGCTCTGTGCTGCCCCAAACAGTCTGCCCGCAGCCTCCCCCTCAGCTGTAGGGCGGCTGAGTGGGACGAGGCAGGCATGCCGCTCCGGACGCCTGATCGGCTTGCTCCACCACTGACTCTACACATGAAAAATAGGAAGTGTCCTGGAAAAAAGAGGACATATGGCAACCCTACCAAAGCAAAGGATAAAGTTTACAGTGTGTTATGTGGATTGTAGAGAGGGAAATTGATTTTCTTGCCTTTCAATATACATGCACTGTGAAAAAAGTCATAGGAAAAAAGCTGTTTTGTCAAATGGATATGGTCATCTTGTGTTTGATTTCCTGCTAATAAGGTCCAACAGTCAACTGGCTGCCCACATGCTAACTGAAACTATTTTCTGGGTGGCTTTTCATAGAATCACAGAACTGCAGAGTTGGAAGGGAACACAAGGGTCCTCTAGTCCAACGCCCGGCAATGCAGGAATCCTTTGCTCAGTGTGGGGCTTTGGTGGATTGATGGATGGAAATGTGAGTTTGGGGACTAGCAAGAATAAGGAATGTTGGTAAAAGTAGGGGACAGCAGAACAAAGTCCAAATCCTGAACCACACCAGGCCACTTCTGAAAGATGCAAGGATTGTCCAGACCAAAGCAGGGTCTCCTCAAACTGTCTGAAACTGAAACTGAGACCTCTGGAATATTTCATAGATTCAGATGTTGCGGGGGGAAACACTTCTCCACTAAACTGAAACGTTTATTCTCAAGTTTGTCAGATAATGGAACACATCAGGGTGGGGAGGTAGGATTTTGTGTCTAGCTTCTAATCAGGTATAAATATTTTACCCAGGTTTTCCTACAACACTGCTTTCGGAGAGGGATGCTGTTCTTGTCTGTTCTGTGCTCTTTGCTAGTTCTGCTACTTGAGCATGATAGAAAATGCTGGGCTCCTACCTCTCTATCCACTCAACCTTGTAATGGTTATCCCTGGAATATTTGTTGCTACATGGGTGGGTGGGAATTTGTCTCATTGATACTGGCATTACAGTATAAACATTGTACTGCCTCTCAGTTGGGAGCTGTGCTGGTCCCAAGGGTAATCCAAGAAGCAAGGTCCAGGTCTGGTCCGGGGTCCAAAGAGTCAGCGATGAGTCAGTCCGGCAAAGCCAAGGAAGGATACAGGGCAGGAAACCAGGCAAGGTCAGGAACAGGATCACAGGCAGAATCTGGCAAACAGCAATGTTGCTTCCGCAACCTGGGGCGGGGTCCAACAGCCTTTTATCTCTGAGAAGGTAATGGCTGGTCCCAATCCCCTGACGACTCACCACCCTTTCTCGCCCGAAGGCGAGCACTCCTCCTGTGAGTACTCAGGTCTCTCCTCTCAGACCTGAGTCTCTGCAGCTTGGGAGATGCCGGTGGGTTACTAGAGCCAGGGGCCGCCTCAGCATCTCCTGACCCAGCCGGTAGTGGAGCAGCTGTCAGTGATGACCCAGCTGATGGCAACGAGGTATTCTCTGCATCTGGAGCCAGGACAGGCTCAGGCCCCTGACTCGGCCCAGCTGGTGCTTGTTGCAGGGGAACCTGTGCAGACTGGGGTTTTTCAGGATCAGGCCCCAGACTTGGTTCAGATGGTGTCTGAGGCAGAGGATCCGGTGCAGACTGAGACTCCTCTGGTTCTGAGTCTGAGCCCGAGTCCCAGGCCATCACAGGAACACTGCTTCCTGTAGTTCTCCCTGAAAAGGGAGACCTACGCAAAAATTTCCCTTCCCCATTTGAATTATTTTCATCAAATCATTTGATGAAACAGACTAAACTTGGATGTGATAGTTAAATAATTTTACCCAAATATTATATTCTGAATTACATAGGAAGCTCCCTTACACGAACTCAGGCCATTGGTCGGTCTGCACTGACTGGCATTATCTCTCCAGGCTTTCAGACAGAAACTTTTCCCAGGCTTACCTGGTACCTGTTGAATGCAAAGGATATGTTCCAACCACTACAATATCATCCTTTTATGCTTGGAGTTGCAAAATATGGTTTTCAAAATTAAAGCAAACACAGATTACTGTACAATGTACAATGTACAGTGTACAATGGGGGAAGGGGGAGAGAAATGTTTTCTTCTGTAGTTGGACACATGCTAATGTATGGAGCATCCCTCTGTGGCTTGGGGTTGCCCTAGATGTCCCCGGTTTCCCTTCCAACCTGGGCATTCCATAAGTGAACAGAAGGATGCTATATTACCCCTCTGTTTCAAAGAAATTAGAATAGCACTTCATTCACTCCAGTGACTTATTTTGAGGGCAGGGTATTCATTAATCTCTCCCATTCTCTCTCTCTCTCTCTCTCTCTCTCACACACACACACACACACACACACACCATTCCAGACCTAGTTCTCTTCCTAAAGAGACAATAATAGCTAGGGAAGAATACTGAACACAGAGCCATTATCTACAACCAGCTTATCAATAAAGGTGCCATCAGTCTATTTGAGACAATTACCTCTAAAGGTGCCCTTTGATGGCAAAACTACCCAAAACAGTTCACACCAGCATGATTGCGGGGTTTTATTTTTTATTTTTTTATTTTTTTTAATATCCCTGAAGTTTAGAAGTAACGTTGTTGTGGCTGGCAGAAGAAAGAGGAGAGAGACAGTACTCGGTTCAGAACTTGAAATAAGAATATACAATTCCTTTCCTATTTAACACAGAGAATTTGCCCCTTTCTCATCAGCAACACACTGGGTTGATATGCACCACAAGCCTAAGTCTCCTTTCCTGGTCAGTCACGGACAGCTGAGACTCTATCAATGTATAGTGAAGCTAGGGATTTCCTCACCACAACCAACAAATGTGCACCACTTTGCACTTTCTTGCATTGAACTGGATTTCCCACTGGGATGCCCATTTCTCCCTGCATGACAGAATAAACAGTATTGGGCTGGAACGATGGATGGTCCAACTTCAGTGTTAAGCAGAGATTACATATAATCAAACAAGCTACTATTTTTTTTCCTCAGTATGGTAGAATGTTAAAATTCCTTTTTTTAAAAAAAATAGAGGGGAGAAAAGATATCTGTTTCATTTCAGGCATATTATCCTCCTTTTACCAGCCATCTGTTGAAGCAGCTTTGTTGAAAGCTGTGGGGGGGGGATTCACAACTTCCCTCCACCTCTGTTCTACAAGGGCCAAAAGGTTTCGAAACTGCCAAGCGCCCTGCAGGTTCCATGACTCAGAAGTGCTGTCTCGAGGCTAATCGGAGGTTCTGCGTTTACTTAAAAGTAACTTTCTGAAACATTTCACTGTGAAGGTGACTTTCCAAAATGCAAATCAGCTACTACCCTTTAAAAGAAAGATTCAACATTCAGCAATGGATAAAACCCCAGCCTCCATAGGCTTCTTTCCCTGCTGTGGCCCCCAATGGTCTTTGGTACCACTCATTGTTGTCACCTGCATATAAATGCTTTATGCCAATGTTTGCACACAAAACAAATTTGGAGGCCTAATGGGCAACATAGAAATTAAAGATGTGGACTCTGCATGATCTCCAAGGCACTGTCCAGTGGTGAAGTTTAGGTTTGTGTGAAGTAACCAGAGTCATCATTGTAGATTAATTCTGACAGTGATGACTCCATTCGGTCTCATAGGGTAGAAGTCAGGGAGGCCAACAGTAGGCGGAGACAGAGCCAAAGATAGGCAGAGCTAACTTGTTATAGAATTATCCCCATACTCATCTATGGTGAATTCTAGAAAGGGAACACTGAGGCTAAGGAGGAGGCAGAAGATGACAGCCAGTTCCACCCTCTGGACTGGTTGTAAGAAGCCAGGCAGGTGGGAATGGCTGAAGGCAGACTGAGGATGGTGGGGCTGTGCCCCATTTGCACTAATGGGCCAACTTCTACTGCATTCAAGGAAGTAGGAGGGATTTGGAAAATTCCTCATTCCTTCCAATAACTGAGTTTTATTTCCCCAGCAACCCATGACGCAAAGTCTAAGAGGAAGTTCCAGGCTGGTTTTTCTCAGACAGAAGAAGAGCTATCCAGCCAGCTTGTGAAACTGGAACTCCAGAGACTAGAATCAAATCAGAAGAGGTGCTAAAAAGACCCCATGCTGCTAGACAAGCAACTTTCTTTCTAGCTTCAAGTCACTTACTGGTGTCTGTCTTCCTGGATTCTAGGGCCTGATGCTCAGGAGTTCTGTATTGGGGTAAGTCAGTTCATGGAGGAATACATACACAGATGGATCCAGACAGGGTTTTTTCAGCTGCAGCTCACTGGAACTCCATTCTGGCACCTCTCAGGTGGGCACCATTGCATTATAAGAGAACAAGGAAGGTGTTCATAGTGAGTTCCTGCACCTCTTTCTAGTAAAATAGGACTGAATCCAGAATTCAGCAGGCTCCGGTATGGAGACAGCCTATAGGGCATAATATTCCAGAGTTTCTGCCATGGGAGTTGACTCTTCCTTGCCCTATAAGCTGCTTGAGGAAGGTACCTACTAAACTCTGTAAAAACATAATGTACAGAGATGGTGCTATGTTGTTGTAGTCATGGAAAATGCTGGGGCTGTCAATATGGTCCTCCTCTACAGCTGAGATTCCAATTTCCACACTGGGATGCAAAAATCCTGGGGACTGAACCTCCTGGTCCTCTTCCGTATCAGGTCCTGGGAAGTGGCAGGCTATGCATGGTATGACTGAAATAGCACCATGGTTGCTAAATCACAGGCAGCAACCATGGTGCCCACCAGATTTAGTTTGTCTATAACTCCCATCTTCCTTAACCATAGGCCAGGTTGATGGGAGTTGGAGTCCCCCAAGATCTGGAAGTCAGCATCTTCACCACCCCTGTGGGGCCTTGGACAAAATCAAGCATCCGGGAATGTTGCTACTACTGAGAGCTGGAAAATATTGTTGCAGGAAGTGTGTGTCCTTTGTCCCACTTTCCTGGAAGATCAGAGTTAAAGGGGAAGTATTCCGCTTTAGAGTTAAGTAGTTCAATAAGACTATCCCCCCCAGCTGGTACCTCTTTGACTGATGTAGTGGTAATTTTGACATTCCAGGACAGGAGTTGAAAGAATTTGCCCCCAAGCTCAGAAAGAAGACTCAAGACTATTAAGCGGTTTTAAAAGATTATATTTATTTTTAACAGATACGTCAAATTAGTCATGAACTCAGTCCAGGCAAATGGAATCAAAGCTTACATAGGACGGAATCATCCCTTTCCCCAGGGTATGTAAAGTAGCAGATTATGTGCTCCCCAGTGAAGGATAGGGGGAAATTCTCCCACCTTGCTAAGTGAGCCATGGGTAAGCCCAGCATGCACACCCAGGCCATAATGTCCACTATGACCCTCGCCCCAGGTACCCCATAGCCTCTGACTGTAGGCTATACCTCAAGAGCACTTGTCACCCCCACAGTGCCTCAGGGTTGCAGAAAATTAAGATCTTACATTTTCTTCCCCCGCCCCACCGCCCTAAATGACAATCAGCCACATAATGCCAAATCAAAGAAGATGTGCATTGAACAGATGCATTCTGTACAAGTTCTGTTTCTAGCCCCAATACCAATGTCCTTCCTTTAGAATTTCCCACATTGCAACACTCTGAGAAAGGGGGGAAAAGGATAACTATTCTCCTAGCAAAGCTGCTGTATGCCCCCCATTTGAAATCCTATCTGCCACCCCCAACCCCCAATGAAAAACCAGATCTTCTTGTCAAGAGCTACAAAAGGCTGGGGGACATTTTGAAATAGACTTAGCCTGATTGCCATGAGTAATAATCAACATTAGTGACCCATGAGAATGAATGGGGCACTTCCCCATCAACCTCCACCTGTCCTCAGCCAGATCCCACCTGCCTGCCTTCTTACTGACAACCAGTCCAGGGAGTGGACCTGCCTGTCAGTTTCACCCTCCTTTGTGTTGCCCCTTATAGAACTCAGCAGGGAGGAAGATGGGAACAAAACTAGAATTAGTTGGCTATACTAGCCATTAGTTCTGGCTCCATCTATATTTGGGCTCCCTGCCTTCTGTCCCCAATGGGCACCAGCCACCACTGGTCAACATTTTCCAGGTTTTTATTTTATATGTATTTCCTTGAATTTCCAGAAGGACAACAGTGAATAAAAGGGGGGAGAGAAGAGAAGCTACTGCTGAATTATTTTGTGACTTGGATGGGAAGATAATGAATGAGTTGTACATAGATGGGTTTTTTTAATTGTTTCTTCAGTCCACAACATTCTTACATCCTCTGTGAAGCAAAATTAATGTTCAATACCTTAAATTAGCTTCTTGCTTGTCCATCAGGGAACATCATGCGATGAACCAAACTCTCCAATTTGCAGTCAAGAGGGAGGAAGTTCCTTATTTTGCTTTACCGAACCTTTTTAATTATTTGCGATTCCCACCACAGAGGCTTGCGGGTGCCATTTTGGATTTACCCATGAGAAATGCATTTCTGCAATAGTGTTTGTAGGTTATATAATTCATTCTTTGGTGGGGGGGGCACACACATTGTTTTTCAATTACAGAAAGTCTATTAGAATGTGGACTCTGTTCAAATGAGCATTAAAAAATTAAAACAACACTTCAAAGTGATTGAAAGGACTTGGCGCTTAGAAGCATATCCAAGATAGTGACTCAAAGCAAGTCCCAAGACACATTTGAAAGTGTTTAAAAACTCCATTTTCAATTTCAAAAGCCTATTTAAACATTTAAAGGGGGGAAAACACCTCTCAAACAATGGAAGAATATCATTATAAGCCAAAAAGGGAGTTAAGTAACTTCAAAATGCAAAAAGTTCAGGCATTACTCTCTGGACAGCTATTGATAGAGCTTCCAAAAGACTATTGATATCATTACAGAATCAACAAATCAAGGCTCACACTGACCTTGACTTTATTATAATTTTTTCATGTTGGCGGTATCCAAACTAGGTTCTACTAAGAGCAGACTCGTTGAAGTTAATGAGCAAGTCAGAGTGGATTTTTGTTGGATACTTCCACCTGCTTCAGAGATGGTTTGCTTCTAAATATCATTGACTAGGAACAGTCAATGAAGGCTGTTTCTTTCATGTTCTGCTTGTGAGCTTACTGGAAGCATCTGGTGGTTATTATGGGCAATAGAATGTCATGCTGGATGGGCATTTGTCCCTGCATTCTTAAATGCAAGAAAGGTTAACAAATGGGGAAGGGTCATGGCTCAGTGGTAGAACATCAGCTTTGTATGCAGGTTCAAACCCCAGCATCTCCAGGTATGGAATGTTTCCTGCCAGAAATCATGGAGAGTCACTGCCAGTCAATGTAGACAATGCTAAATGGGCCAGTTGTCTGACTCAGGAGAAGTCAGCTTTCCTGTGTTCCTTATGAAGGTCCTTATGAAGTGTCCGAAGGTTGCATAGATGCCCCCAGTCCTCTATATACAGTGGTACCTCGGGTTACAAACACTGCAGGTTACAAACGCTTCGGGTTACAAACTCCGCTAACCCAGAAGCAGTTACCTCGGGTTGCGAACTTTGCCCCAGGATGAGAACGGAAATTGTGCGGTGGTGGTGGCGGGAGGCTCCATTAGTGAAAGTGCACCTCAGGTTAAGAACGGTTTTGGGTTAACAACAGACCTCCAGAATGAATTAAGTTCATAACCCGAGGTACCACTGTATTTGAAACTTTTTTAAAAATAAGCAGTCCTGCCACCTACAACCTAGAGCAGCAATCATGTGGGGTTCCTTGCCACCAAGTGTTTCAAATGCAATGCAGCAAGTCTCCCTGGGAGTGAAGTGCTTGATGACATTTCATTGCACTCAGGGGCAATTGTACGGGAGGTGGGTGATTTACATTATTCTCTGAGCTTTAAGAGAGAGGATAATGACACAAGGAAAAAGAGCACAGCATTCAAATAAACCAGCTTAAACGGGAATGCATTGGCCAGTGCATAAAGCAATTGCCCCCCCCCCACTTCATGCATAAATGAAAATCAAACCTCAGGAAGCATTCTGGTGAGCTCCCAAGCTTGCTCTCTAAATGCATGGTGCATTTCGAAATATAAAATGATGCATCACTGCTTCTTTCATCTATGCATGGCTACTAGCCAGGATGGCTACGCTGAGCCTCCGCAGTTGGTTCTAGGGAAGCCACTTAAATGTCCCTGCCTCACAACATACGTATACTTACAATTATGTCTGTATTTTATTTTTAAAAAAACAGCAAATGTCTTTCTTCTTGAGAGCAGAGCACAGTCACAATGGGTTAGCAGTAAGCACAATGAAAACAACGATGACCCCCAAGTCCAACAACCTTTGCTTATTAAATGAAGGAAATGTATATGTAGTAAAGTAATGCATAATGCATCGCATAAGGATCTTTTCTTGTTCCCTGTCTGAGGTCCCCAGACTAATCACAAACAGTGTCAGGAGGGGAGAGAAATGGAACTGACCTGCTGAACAACTTACTAAGATATTTAACCTGGTAGACAGTTGATAGGAAGGCTTCACAGTTCAAAGAGCAAGGTAAATAATAGGGGGCAAGTCTCCCAATGCCCAGGGACATAGCTATTACCTTCCTAATCTGCTTGTGGGCTTCCCAGAGACTTTGGGAAGCAGGCTGTTGAACCAGATGGAGCTTTGGTTTGAGTCCAATGAGCTGTCCTTTCATTTGAAGCTGAGTCTAAAGTCTTTTACCGCATATTCCAGTGGTTTTTAGAGTCAAGATAGCTACAAAAGTATATACACATGAAGTATGCCTGCCATGCTGACTATATCCTTTCTTTTCTGCTTATTGCTTAAAATACAAAAAAGATAGTTGTGTTGTTGTTGTTTTAGAACTGTCTTTCGTACATCTCACCCTGATGGTGTGAGATAAATCCCATTAGCTCTTACTGGGTTAGTGTTATTAAAAGAAGAAGGGGGGGGGAGGAAGGAGAGAAACCTGCTTTATAAACATTAGAGGACTGCTAGGGACAAAAATACAATCAAATTGTTTTCTCCTCTGGTTTGAATGGTTAGCTGTGGTGAGGGTAAGGACATCATCACAGTTTGCAAATGACTGACAGTCACGGTCAATTGATTGCCAGCTAGATGCACCGGTGAAGCTCACATATCCTACTATGATGACATATACATCTCAAAATAGGAGTGAAAGCTTATATTTCTAGGTTGTTTTAGATCCCCTCCAAAAAATAAATGTGAGCAGTGGCACAATCGGAGATGCATTTGTCTAGCTAAACATTCCCATCAGCATCTTTGATCTCCACTTCCTGTATTCCTCTTCTACCAGGAGAAGATCGCTGTCAGGATGGGCTAGACACACAATGCTGTGCTGTATATGCAATTCAAACAATCTCTTTCTCTCTCTCTCTCTCTTTGCTGTAGATAAGAGGTGGGAAACCTGTTTCAGTCTGAGGGTGACATTCCCTTCTGAGCAAGCTGTGGAGGCAGGGAGGAGGGGACAACACATGTCAATGATGCCTGAGAGAGACATTGCACACACCTTTGTAAATCAAGAAAATCTTTAATAAAAAATACTTTAAAAATAAAAAAACGATGCCTGAAACCAGAGGCAGAAGCAGCCAGAGCAACTAATGTGAATTTTACCTTTGTACAGTAAGCTAGATTCACACACACATCTTTTCTATCCTTGAGGCAAGCAAGAGGCATTATCAGAGTTCAAAGACACATTTTAGTCAGAGGAAAATACTCAAGGAGGATGTGAGGCGTTCGGCTCAGGAGAATATGCAACGTGGGGAGAATCCTCAAGGCAAGATAGAGAGGCCTGGCAGGACACATTTGGCCCCCAAGCATGAGGGTCCATAACCCTGATGTAGATAATAAAGCTAATAGAAATAATTAGGTAATTATATTGTATAGGGTGTTAGGGGAGGGGTAGCATCTCTGGTGGGGGGACATGTTATGCTCCTTCTGTGGTAGTTTCTCTCCGTTGGGCCTTATCCTGCACTCAGCTCTCACCTGTGGCTCCCAGAAGCTGTCAGCATGTGGCAGCAGCCACACCTCAGAAAACTTACTCAACTGGCCAGCTAAACCAGATGAGGGTAGCTTATGGGTCTCAAAACCTCAGTGAGTTAGGAACTACCCCTGCATGCAAATACAGGCTCTGGCAGATTGAGTGGATGAGACCAAATAGTAGGTCCAACAGTCAAGAAGGCAGTTTCTGCATGTGCTGTAGAGGGACGTGAGGGGCAAATGGGGCTCATCAACCTGGGAAGGTAGCCAACCTAGGAGAATGAAAACTGATCCTAAACTTCCACTGCCTTGCAGCTATGCTCATTCACGAGAAAAATCTATACTTGCTGCCTTGTGGGACACCTTTGAGAGAAGAAAAGGCTGAGGAGTAAACCCTACACAAATCCAGGGTGGAGTCCCTAAGATTGTTGAATGGCATCCTGTACACCTCCTTTTGGCAACTCCTGCAGCCAAGTTGGTGCCAAATGTATTGCTCTACTTTCCTTGGGACCACATCAGTGAAGCAAAAAAAAAGGGGGGTGTCATCTGGGCAGCCCAGGACCTCCATACACACTGCCCAGGGCTGCACCCCAGAGAGGTCACATTGGTGCTGCTAATGCAGCAAAGCAACATGAGAGGCAGCAACTACAAGTTATTGGTCTCTGCAGCCACAGCAGGTGCTGTGACTCTCCAGCGGTTTGACTGTACCCCTGCAAGTACACTCCATTGTCTCTCAAGATGGAGGAATGCCAAGAACAATTCTTCTGTTTTCAGAGAAGCACATCATTTCAGAAGTCCATTCTTATTTAGTGGTGGTCTAATTAGCAGGGGAATATGAAATCTGCAGGCTCTCTTACTTACAATATCACTAACCCTAGTATAGTTCGCAAAGCAAAAGAATTACGGTACTTTGTCTTCCTACAGGAGCCTTTTGTGATTTGCTTTCAGTGGCTCAGACTGCTAGAAACCGTTTTTTTGCAGCACGTGTCTTTGCTGAATGGATCCTGAAGCAGCTTCATTAATAAAGATTCCAGTGCTCTTTTGATTGGATTATTCTTTGTCACTTGTTATTTTGAAGAGGGGGGGAAAGAGAGGAAAGAAAAGCCGAGGGAGGGAAGCCACATAAACAAAATCAATTGATTAACAGCTGCAATTCCTGTTTTGCAAGAGCAAAGGAAACAATGGCATGAATTTGGGTGCATAAGAGATGCAACATTCTTCTCATCCACATCCTCAGACTTTGGAGTTCAGGACAGACATATTCTTAGCATAATTGCTGATTTTTATTTTTGCTGATGAAATACTACTGTCCCAAAATGACTTGATCCTCTTTCTGGTGGCAGGATTGGAAATAACCAGTGGTGGTTGGGAGTGGGAGTGGTAGAGTGGAAGGCAGAGATACCCATAATAGATGAAGCCACAGCCAATGAGAGACTGAGCCAAGGAATCTTAGTTTTGTCCCCATCCTCTTCCCTCACTACAAATGGCAAGACTAAGGAGGTGGAATCTGACAGCCAGGGTGCTGTCACCTAGACTGGCTGTAAGTGAGCAAGTAGGGCAGGATGAGGCTGGGTGGAGGCAACTTGAGGTTGCTGGGGCAATAGACTAGCCCCCACTGAAATAGCTTAGCATTTCCGGTTCACAATGGAAGGTGGGTGGGGTAAGGTGTGACACTTGGTACTATCAGAAAAGAACAGTCATAACTTTGCAGGGGATGTGACAAGAACAGACACCCTTGTGGAATTTTAGTGGCCTCCTATCTGCTGACCATGAGGGATGACTCAGCACATCACTAATTCTCATCTCTCATTTTGGAATGATCCATTTCATGCTGTAATTGCTAGCCTCTGAAAACTGATACCGTTTTATGACTGTGAACCACCAGTGAGATCATGATTAACAGACCAGTCAAAGTAGAAGAAATACATGGAGCCCACTATCGTTGTACTATGCAGATACTTACACTATGCCATTCTTCAGAAATAACACAAGGACACCTTTGGTTTCTACAGATTATTGCACTGAATGCCTCAGAGGATGTGCAGAGTTCCTTTTCCATAAAGGAAATGGGATTTCCACCACAGGAAGTGTGGGCAAAGCACCTCTGAGCATGTGCAGAGCCTTTTCCTTTTGCGAAAAGAATATTTTGCCCTCACACAACACAATGAAGACTCATGAGACCAAAACACTGGGATAATGGTTATACTTATTAATAGAATGACTCGAGGAACTGCAAACCAAATTAACTGAATTCAGAAAGTACTGGCAAGTGAGGATTTTATCTCTGGTAGGGACATTTCCCTCCAGACCTTTCCACATGTGATACAGCCTGTAGACCCTCCACAAAGGACTGAGAGGGATCCCTCTCTCCTTGCTAGCTGAGCTTTGGGTATAAAACCCAGCACATGCCCCCAAGCCCCACTGTCCAGTTTTAAAGTTTATGTCAGACCTAAAGCCTGTCCCCACATGTGCTACCAGGGATCTGACATGGGTAGGTCCTTAACAGGTGCATTTTGACCAGAAGTGGCTTGTTGTTCAGTCGTGTCTGACTCTTTGTGACCCCATGGACCAGAGCATGCCAGGCACCCCTATCCTCCACTGCCTCCCGCAGTTTGGCCAAACTCATGCCAGTAGCTTCGAGAACACTGTCCAACCATCTCATCCTCTGTCGTCCCCTTCTCCTTGTGCCCTCCATCTTTCCCAACATCAGGGTCTTTTCCAGGGAGTCTTCTCTTCTCATGAGGTGGCCAAAGTATTGGAGCCTCAACTTAAGGATCTGCCCTTCCAGTGAGCACTCAGGGCTGATTTCTTTAAGGATGGATATGTTTGATCTTTTTGCAGTCCATGGGACTCTCAAGAGTCTCTTCCAGCACCATAATTCAAAAGCATCAATTCTTTGGTGATCAGCCTTCTTTATGGTCCAGCGTTGTATACCTTAAGAGTTTTTCTCCCCAACTTCCTCACCTGTCTGGACACAATGCTCCAGGTGCAACAAATCCACACCACTCCCCAGAATGCCAGTTGAATTATTTGCAGCACTGTAGAGTAGGTGGGAAAAGAAGGGACCCCAAATGCCAGTCATGGATGCCTGCCCCCAGACAATCCTACTCAGCCAAGTCTAATTGGCAATCAGATCAAGCCCACATTGCATATAGGGTGAGAGAATTTGTTGTTGTTGTTCAGTCGTTCAGTCGTGTCTGACTTCGTGACCCCATGGACCAGAGCACGCCAGGCACACCTATCCTCCACTGCCTCCCGCAGTTTGGCCAAACTCATGTTAGTAGCTTCGAGAACACTGTCCAACCATCTCATCCTCTGTCGTTCCCTTCTCCTTCTGCCCTCCATCTTTCCCAACATCAGGGTCTTTTCCAGGGAGTCTTCTCTTCTCATGAGGTGGCCAAAGTACTGGAGCCTCAACTTCAGGATCTGTCCTTCCAGTGAACACTCCGGGCTAATTTCTTTAAGAATGGATAGGTTTGATCTTCTTGCAGTCCATGGGACTCTCAAGAGTCTCCTCCAGCAGAATGGGAGCAGTAAAAACTGCAAAGAGGAAGAGCTATGGGAGGAGCAGGCTTAAAAAAACTAATAATAATAATAATAACAACAATTTTTTTATTTATAGACTCTCCCTGCTTCCTGATAAGCCCTCTGGCCAAACTTGTTCCACCCTCAGCCATTCCCTTTGGGAACTTGGTTCCTATGCCATCTTTGAAAAGAGTGGGGACAATATTTTCAGATGCCCAGGGGTTGGACATATGAGCCTCGAAGCATAGCTTGTGTGAGTGTGGAAACTCGATGGTTACATTTCAGCTTCATCTTTTCAAGGACAGTGAGATTCCCAGAAAGGGTTAAGGAGAAGAGTAATGCATGTTTTATAACCTAGAAGCTGCTCCTTTGAGATCAGAGCCTAGGTTTCTTGCAAAGCACTTATTTTTAGCTATTCCCCAGCCAAGTTTTTGCTCAGGTTAAAGGTTACAGCAACTGTGTCTTTACAGCGATTTTTTTATTATATATTTGCTCTCGTTTGCATCTTATTTCACAGATGCTATTTTTATTTCATCCTTCATTCTGGGGGGGGGGGGAATAACCCCAGAGGTTAAATTCAGCTTAAATCATGTATTCCCTTTAGAAATCAGATGAGCTGCCTTCCCTCATATGTATCTGTCTTAATGATTTTCTACTCAAATTCTAAAACTTTGCAGGGATTTTTTTTCAGCACGGTCAAATTATCAGACTACCTAACAATTGACAAAATAAATGGGAACATTTTCCTCATCTCAGCTGAAAAAAAAATGGTTTATAGAATTAAACCTCTCTTTCTACCCAAGTACTGTGTCTACTTTAATCCAGAAAAGAAAAGAAAAGAAAAAACATTTTGCTTCCACTGGGGAAAAATAAAAAAAATCATTGGAGTCAGATCATGCCTAAAATAAATAGTTATATCCCTGATTTATAAAATTGGGAAGATGTGTAATTCCCATGAAAAATGTAATTAATCTTTTCAGAATTATTTTCATTCATTTTAACACTCTCCAATATTTACCCAAACAAGCTCCAGGTTTTTTTGTTTGTTTTTTAAGATGAATTCAGCATAGAGAAAGTCCCAGGTTCAAACCATGGCATCTCCAGCTAGGGCTAGGAGAAACCCCTGCCTGAAACCCTGCAGAGGTCCTGCCAGTCAGTGTTGACAATAGCGTGTCAGTGGTCTGGACTCAGTATAAGGCAACTTCCTATGTTCCTTCTTATCTTCCATAGCTTGGTTGTAGAGCAGCTTTATGGAAGGGAATCATGGGCAACTTACACCCGCCAGGAGCAACGCCTCAATACCTTCTGTATATGCAGACCCTCCAAGTGTCCCTATTTTCCAGGGACAGTCCCAAATTTACAGAAGCCATCCCAGTTTATGTTTTAATCCTGGACTGTCCCGCTTTTCCTTAGGATGTCCCTGTTTTAATTGGAGAATTGTTGGAGGGTATAGTAAAATGTCCCTATTTTAATCAGAGAAATGTTGATGGGTATGGAATAGGTCACCCTTATTTTCATCAGAGGACATTGTTGAAGAGGACAGCTCTATTTTCACCAGAGAATTGTTGGAGGGTATGGAATAGGATGTCCCAATTTACATTGGTGAAATGTTGGGAGGTATGTATGTGCTATGTGAGGGACATTTTGGGCATCACGTGGCAGGACCATTTCAAACAAAGATGTGCTCTCCCAAGCTCACATTCCCAGCATTTTCACACTCAGTGAAGTTTATGCTGACTTGGCCATGAACACACAATGGCAGGATCCCCAAGGATGTACTTCATGGGGAGCTGGCTTCAGGCACCAGGCCTGTTGACAGATGCCAACAACAACATTTCATGGGGGGCAGGGGAGAGGTACTTGTCCCCCCTTTCATTTTGCTGTGTTCTTAAGCCTTTGAAAGAAAAATAAAGAAGCCATTTCCCCATTTGGGGGATACATATAGGAAGATCACTGCTCTTCAGTAGCATTTACCATTCCATAAACATCACAAACATTCTCACTATTTCAGATTCACCCCTAGCTCTACATTTTGTTAGCCCATAGATGAATTCTAATCCCCTCTGCAGAGTTGTGATTTGCACCCAAAGCATCAAAGAGACCTGATAGCCTTGGGCCCTTAGCAACAAAATGGAACAGGGGATCAGTTATCTGCAAAGTGTTTGCAGGAAAAAGTCAGCTGGTTTGAAAACGCCTGGAGCTCAGTTTACACAAAACAGCATGTTTTGGGGTGACTTTTTTAAAGGCATGTTTAGTTCTTGACACAGTGGTATCTCAGATCACCTGGTGTCCCACGGGTTTCAGATGCATTTGTATGCACATTCATTTTTATTTTTTGCCACATTCACATGGAAGTAGACAAAAAGAGAACCCAGGAAATCTAAATCTTGACAAAAATGTATGGACATTTCCCTTCTGTTATTAGAAAAGTTACCCCCCAAAATACCATGAAAGTGAAATTTAACAAAACCCTTCATTTAATTAATATTAGGAAAAATTCTTTTAAAAAATAGCAATAATTGAACTTTGTATCCTTTTACTAATATATTTGCCAGAAAATTGCAGTAAGGTTTGATAAGAATTTGAAACTGTATATTTCAAAATAAAAATAAAAATATGTTTGTCAAAAATGATACAAAGTGTTTTAGAATAGTTCTAAACTCTATTTTTTATTTATCCATTTTGTTTCATAAAAATTATATATCATTTGATTATAAAGAAGATCCCTCAAAAGGGTTTACGAAAAGAATAAATCTTGCAAAAAACAGTTAGAATCAAGGATAAAATAAAAACCAGAATAAAACACATGCCAATATTCTACATGTCTGGATAGGCTTGCCTAAACAGAAATGCTTTCAGCAAGCCTGAAAAGGTTAGAATCATAGAATTGTAGAGCTGGAAGCGATCTTGAGGGCAATCTAGTCCAACCTCTGGAATGCAGGAATCTTAATTAAAGCATCCATGAAGAATGACTATCCAACCTCTGCTTCAAAACCTCCACGGAAGAAGAGTCCACCACCTCCCAAGGGAGTCTCCTCCACTGTCAAAAAACTCTTATTCTCAGAAAGTATTTAATAACCCTCCTTTCTTGAAACCTAAACCCATTAGTTCGAGTCCTACCCTCCAGAGCAGTAGAAAGCAAGCTTGCTCCCTCTTCCATGTGACAGCCCTTGAGATATTTGAAGGTGATTATCATGTCTCCTCTCAGACAGTGGCAGAGGAAGGGGTGTGTGGGCCGCCCCGGGTGTCATCACTGAAGGGGGTGACAAAAATATGAGGGGGTTTTTTTAATGGGCACACGAAACTTTTTAGTTCAGTCACGAAACGTAGTGAAATGCGGCTGGCACTGGGCGCCACACCACGGAGAGTACTTACTGAGGGGTCTGCAGCGTGCCTGAGCCACGCGTCTCTCCTGGGAGTGACATGGTGGCTTGGGCGCCTGCAGGCTCCACGCTGCCTGAAACGGCAGCGTGGGGCTTGCGTCTGCCCACTGCCTCTCCCTCAGACACCCTACAGCTGAGGGGGAGGTGGAGGAGAGGTTCTACGCAGCTCGCCCCACCCCCATGGGCGTCTCGCCCCACCACCGGCTGCAGGATGCACATGCCACACTGGGCACTCAAGTGGCTAGTTACACCGCTGCTCTCAGTCTCCTCTTTTCCAGGCTAAACATCCTCAGCTCCTTCAAGCACTCCTCATAAGGCTTAGTTTCCAGAACCTTGGTCATCTTGGTTGCCCTCCTCTGCACACACTCCAGCTTGTCTACATCCTTCTTAAACTGTGGCACCCAGAACTGGACACAGTATTCCAGGTGTGGTCTGACCAAGGCAGTCCAGAAGTCTTCAGACTTTTCCACTGAATGCAGAAAGGTCAGGGGCAGGAATGCAGGGGTGGAGTCAGCACACATGCACCTGCAAGTTACGTCCATATGCATTCAAAGAACACATGAATAGAGCTCTAGAACTTTACACAGAGGAACAGAGGAAGATGGAGCCACATCATTGGTCCATCTATCACCGTATCATCTACATTGACTGACAGTAGCACTCCAAGGTTTCATACACTGGACCTTCCCAGCCTTACCTGGACTGAACATGGGACCTTCTGCATGCAAAACATGGCCTTTCCCACTGAGCTGTGAAAGGAACATAGGAAACTACCTTGCACTGAGTCAGATCATTGGTACATGTAGTTCAGTATTTTCTACATTCACTGGTAACAACTCTCCAATATTTGAAATTCCAGGATTCCTGGCCCTTCCTGCAGATTGAACTTTGGAGCATCAGGATACAAAGCAGGTGCTCTACCCTGAGCTAGAGCCCTTCCCTGATATGTGCTCTTACAAATTCTATAGCTTATTCCAGGCCTATTTATTGCCAGAAGATCCTTTGTTTCCTGTAAACATCACCTCTCAGCCTGCAAGGCAAGGACGTTTCGGGCTTGACAAACTACCACAGGGCAGAGCAACCTGCTCGGAGACAGCCATTAGCATCCAGAATAATGGAGTCTGTTTATTTCTTTTGCTTCTCCCATCAAATATGTAAGCACCTGTAATTGCTCTGCCACCTGTTGAGGGCTGCAAGCACCTGCTTGTTCCACTGTTCCATGATAGTAATTTAGACTGAAGCAGCATTTTAAATTTGCTAATCTCACTCATCATAATTACTGTGTAATACTTAATTGGAATTCGTGTAATTATTATTTTAAAACACTTTGCTCATTGCAGTCAGAATTTTTAATTTGCAAAACACACAGTCAGATTCTAGATTTGTCTCCCTTTTGACCACTGAGGGTGACACATACATTTTTTTTATGTTCCCAGTGACTTATGCATGACAGAATTTCTGCCATTCAGGGCTGCCCAAAGATGCCTTATCTTCACAGGAAGAATGAGTACATCTTTCCATTTTGGTTTTTCTCCACTTACTTTTCCAATCTTAAATTCTCCAAAGTTTTTTTTAAGGCCTCATGAAAATTCACCATCTAATTAGTGCTTATTTCTCCTATTTTGCATGTTTGTATGCAATCTTCCTTAATATACAATTTTTTGCAAAGTAATTTTCTCTGATTTAATGCCTTTTATATGTTATTTTAACTAACATATGCATTTTGTGCACACTTAATTTATGAATATGTATTTTTGTACCCATAACTTGGCTGGAGAACTGCTTTGAAAAATTAGGAGAAGTGAAAATTTCAAACAAAGGCTGTGTTTTGGTTCACACATTGTTCTGGAAAGTGTTAATTAGGAAGGTTTGGCTTTAAATGTGAACTGGATTAAATGTCTCCCCTGAAGTGTAGGTAGGTTCAAGGCTGAGATTCAGCTCAGAAAGGATTTATTGGAACATCAGGAACAAGAAGAACAAGAATGGCAAACAGGGGTGCTCAGCCCAGCATATAAACACTTTAAGCCAGCACAGGCAACACACCTCCCTGCCTGTGATAGGTTGTCTTATGTTGTGAATAGCGAATCATAACACTAGCTAAATCACAGCAGGGATTGGTTGCCTGCCAGCTACTAGCAAATGTCATTGTAGAGTATTAGAATCCACTCTTCCTTTCTTTATGCAGATGAAGCACCTGAGCTCCAGGAGGCATTAAGGCCTAGGCAATGCCATGCATACAGTCTGGTTTCTGCCTTCAATGCCTGCATACATAACATCCCCTATCACTGGTTCAGAGCTGGTATGAGGCTATGCCTGAAACTTTGAGGACCATATTGGAGATGGATTATCAGATTCAGGCTGTCTGATGAGAAGTGATAAATAAAATAAAATAAAAATAATCCAAATATTAAAACACAAATGGTGGCCTTCCTGTCAAGAGATGTACAGAGATTTAGAGATCCATCTGCCAGCTTTGAATGACAGAAGATAATTACAGACGTACCTTGGAAGTCAAACGGAATCCGTTCCAGAACTCTGTTCGACTTCCAAAACATTCACGAACCAAGGCACGGCTTCCAATTGGCTGCAGGAAGCTCCTGCAGCCAATCAGAAGCCGCGGAAGTTGCGTTGGATGTTTGGGTTCCAAAGAACATTCAAAAACCAGAACAATAATTTCCTGTTGTCAATCATTCAGGAGCCAAACGTTTGGTAACTAAGCCGTTTGAATTCCAAGGTATGACTGCACATGGTTATTGATAACATGCAGACAGATAGACTGGTTTTGTTAATCACTCTGGATATAGAGGGATCTGGGACTTATCCTCAATATGCTTGGATCAAAGCTGTTTTTCTGTTGTCTAAGCCTTGGACAGAAGACAAGCTGGCAAGCTGAGCAGCAACATTATCACACCCCAGTGCCATGTGACGTGATTGCCTTATAGTTAATTCAAATCACATCCTTTCTTTTAAAAACATCTTTGGGACAAGGAAACTGTACTGAGCAACTCCCCCCACCATCTGCTGGGTGAAACCCACAATTTGAAAATCTGTGAGTACCCACCTTCTGTTGCTGAGAAAACAGAAAGGAAACTAATTGTTAAAGTTGCCAAAGCAAAGTGAAGAGCTTGATTTATAGTGGACAAGAAAGATTAAAATGGACAATAGGAAATCCTCAATCCTTCTGTTTTGTTTCCTGTCACTAAAGAACATGGGGAACCAAAAGTGACACCACCATAATTAGCTGTGAGAAAGGAAGCTGAAATGAATCTGCTTTTGAGATACCACAGTTGCAGCTGTGGAAGTCCAGGACTTTCAAGGGTGAATATTAAGGTGGATTGAATGACTAATAAGATCTAGAACATTAAAAGCATCCAATACGCTACAGGTTCCTTTGGACCATCCATTGACTGTTGGTATCATTCAACAGTTGATGACTGAACAATTAAAAATGATCAGATCAATATTTGATGAAGATGAAGAAAATGATGGGGGGGAAGAGCCAGAGGAATATGAGGTTGAAACATTCCAGCTTGTCAATATCCTTCTTGGGAACATCATTCACTTAGGGTCAAGAACAATAGTGAGATTTTTACTCCCACAATGCAGCAGCCCCTCTCCCAATGGAACAATGTAATCAAGAGAGACAACGAGGAAGCTTCTTTGCAGAGACCTCTTTGCACTGGAAAAGCATTGTATCCCTCTTGTACTGCATTGCACTGCATAGTATGCTAAAGACAATAGCTTGAAGATTGT
Source organism: Lacerta agilis (assembly GCF_009819535.1). Taxonomy (NCBI): domain Eukaryota; kingdom Metazoa; phylum Chordata; class Lepidosauria; order Squamata; family Lacertidae; genus Lacerta; species Lacerta agilis. The sequence goes on along the minus strand of NC_046324.1, from coordinate 32,597,639 downwards.
GTGTGTGGATTCAGTTTATTAATCTTAATTTAGGAGGAAATTGTCTCCACCATACCCATCTGATATCTCAGAACAGCAAGCAGCCTGTTAACATCATCTGCTAACTCTGCATCTCTGCTTTCTGACAATATTTTAACACCACAGAAAAGGCATTCCTGCTGTGTGGAACTAGGAAGCCGTTATTTTTACCCAGACACATTCCTAGATGTAGATTTATTTATAATTTGGAGCGCCAGGTGAATGCCTGTGGATACTGTGGCAGCCAATGATGTATTAACCCAAGTAACCATATATATTAAAGCCATATAGTCATGCAAATGATTTCACTTTTCCAGAACTTGAAATGCCGAGTTGGCTGCTTGTGCTATCCTTTAAAAATAAATCTTTCCAGAATTATGTTGCACTGTCTTCCAGCCTTGTATACGACATGCATAATCTGAAACTATTACTCTGGAAAAAGGTGCATATATGGATGAAACTGTCATGAAAACATTTCTTTCTTTCCTTCAGGTGAGCATTGAAATGTAACATTACCTGCCCACCATGCTTTGCTAGTAAGAATGAGTAAAGAATTTACAAAGCCAGTGTGGTGTAGTGATTAAGAGCGGTAGACTCATAATCTGGTGAAACAGGTTCACTTCCCCGCTCCTCCACATGCAGCTGCTGGGTGACCTTGGGCTAGTCACACTTTTCTGAAGTCTCTCAGCCTCACTCACCTCACAGAGTGTTTGTTGTGGGGGAGGAAGGGAAAGGAGAATGTTAGCCACAGAGCCTAGGGGCTTGCTGATCAGAAGCTTGGCGGTTCGAATCCCCGCGACAGGGTGAGCTCCCGTTGCTCAGTCCCAGCTCCTGCCCACCTAGCAGTTCGAAAGCATGTCAAAGTGCAAGTAGATAAATAGGTACCGCTTCAGCCGGAAGGTAAACAGCGTTTCTGTGTGCTGATCTGGTTCGCCAGAAGCGGCTTTGTCATGCTGGCCACATGACGCGGAAGCTATACACTGGCTCCCTCGGCCAGTAATGCGAGATGAGCACTGCAACCCCAGAGTCGGACATGACTGGACCTAATGGTCAGGGGTCACTTTACCTTTAGGGTAGTGATAAAGTGGGATATCAAATCCAAACTCTTCAAAGCAGTGGGGCAGGGACAAAGCAACCTTTTGAAGTATCATAGGTAGTTAGGAAAGAACACCGCCAAAACAAAGAATCATCCAAGCTACAGTGAATACAGTTGAACCTCTGGCCTGAAGATGGGTATTTCTCCTGCAGCCCATGTACTTCCATTTGATATGATTCACATGCCTTTGCCCTGGGAGACCAGGGTTCAAATCCCTACTCAGCAATGGGTGACTTTAGTCCAGCCACTCACTCAAAACCTGAACTACCTCACAGGATTGTTGTGAAGATAATATGAGGAAAACTATTGTCAGCACTTTAAATTCCTTGGAGGAAAGCTGGGACAAAAATGCAATAAAACAAACAGACAGACAGACAGACAGACAGATGAATGGTTTAGATCTAGGCTATTTGAAAGACTGTATTCCCTCATTTGAACCTGCTCAGATTCTGAGCTCTTCAGAGGAGGCCCTTCTTTTTGTCATGCTTAGTAGGGATTTGATACAGGGCCTTCTCAGTAGCTGCTCCCAGACTTTGAAACCCCCTCCCTAGAGAATTTAGACTGGTTCCCTCCTTGTTCTTTTTCTGGCGACAGGTGAAGACTTTCTTATTCCAACAGGCTTTTGGGAATGGACTGCTTTTAATGAATGGGCTCGTGTTGTACTGTTTTCATTGTAATTATCTGTATGTTTTTAATAGATCACATATAGATAGATAGATAGGTAATTGGTTTTTTAATGGCTATTTTTTGTTTTTAGATGTTCCTATGTTATCTGTAAGCTCTCTTGAGTCCCTGTTGGGGGGAAAGGCAGAAGACATGATAGATAGATGATAGATAGATAGATAGATAAACAGATAGATAGATAGATAAACAGATAGATATAAATTGAGAGAGGATAGATAGATGATAGATAGATAGATAGATAGATAGATAGATAGATAGATAGAATATAAATTAATTAATTAACCTCCAGCATGTGTTCTCGTCACTTCTGGACTCTAGGGTCATGAAACGATTGACACTTGTCAGTGCTTAGAAGCTTCTCTAAGCTTAAGAGCTTAAGAGCTTTGCTTTATCAGAACATTCAATTGAATGTTTGTACGTGTTCCCTAAAGGAGCACAGAATCAGAATTGTAGAGCTGGAAGTGTTCCCAAGAGTCATCTAGTCCAGCTCCCTGCAATGCAGGAATCACAGCTAAAGAATCCTTGACAGATGGCCATTCAACCTTTACTTAAAAACCTGAAAGGAAGAAGAATCCACCACCTTCTGATATAGTCCATTCCACTGTCAGAAAGTTCTTCCTAATGTTTAATCACCACCCCCTTTCTTATTATTTGAATCAATTGGCCCTCTGGAGCAGCAGGTGATGATACTCCAAGGTGATCGCTGAAATTAGACAAGATCAGGGCTTCCCCCCCAGCCAGAACTCAGTTCTGGCACCTCTCAGGTGGGCGCCATTACCATTATAAGAGAACAAGGGAGGTGTTCATGGTGAGTTCTGGCACTTCTTTTTCAAGAAAAATAGCACTGGGCAAGATTGCATATAAAAGTGTGTATAGTAGGAGACATTCACATGAAAGAGCTGAGCAATTTTCATGGGGTTGTCTTTAAGAAAATGCAGACTGGTATAGAAATGCAGTGTGCTCAACTTAAGCTCTGAAAAATGAGAAACTGAGAGAAAGCAAAATGGACAGATTTCCCCTTCCCTATTGCCAACTAAAGGAGACTTTGTGTCTCCCAAGGAGTGGTGAAGCACTCCATTCTTTTCAGCTGAGATGGCTCAAAAAGCGCTTGGTGTTTTCTTTTATATTTCCCTTACACCACTCCTTTGCTGAAGCATTCATCAGCTGTTCTTACCCAACCACGAAGTTGATAAGCTCCCTCTATGAACCAGCCCCACTATGAGAACGCTACAAGCAATTATTTAATCTTTGTAACCCAAAGCTACTTCAGAACCACAGTAGTCTAATTAAAATGTCTTTTAATATATCATTGATTTCTCAATATGACTGCAAAGGTCCACTCCACTCTCAGTATTAGTTTGATGCTGCCTCTGCCTCCAGCCAAGCTTTATATATAATCATTAAAAACAGAAGAAATAATAATTGGAAGGAGATTGGAAAAAAAGGAGCTACATAAACACCTATCTAGTTTGGGGGGGGGGGAGAAACTTGATCAGGAGATATTTCTCCTGGAACTGCTCACTGCTGTGTGTGTAGGTGTTCTAGTTTAATTGGTGCATGCAAATGATTTGGAGAATTATGTTTGGAAGGGTGTATAAGAAGGGCTGTCATGTGCTGGCTGGTGATGATGAACCACAGCCCACTCATGTTGGTTTTACATGGAAATAAGCAAAGCTACTGCTCCCAAAAGTTGGGAAGGTGCCGCAGTGAAACATCCACTTTGAACATAAGAAGATCTTGTTGGATCAGGTCAGTGGCTCATCTACTTCAGCATCCTGTTCTCACAGTGTCCAGGCAGATGCTCCAATGAGAAGCCCATAAGCAGGATCTCAGAGTGGCAGCACCCCATAGTTTACAGGAAATGGTATTCAGAAGCATCACTGCCTCTGACCATGCCAGCAGAGCAGAGCCATTGTGGTTAATAGCCAATGATAGATGTGTCCTCCATGAATTTAGTCATTCATGCAGGTGGCCATAACTGCCTCTTGTGGGAGAAAGTTCCCTAACTTAACTATGTCTTTTCCAAATCTTCCAAAATTCAGTTTCATTGAATGTCCATGAGTTATAGTGTTATGAGAGAGGGAGAAGAACATCATACACCACTTCATACACCTCTCTCATGTCACCTCTTACTTGTCTTTTCTCTAAAGTTAAAAGGCCCAAATGTTGTACCTTTTATTTACTGGGGAGTTACCTTCTCCTTTTTAGCTGAGGTGACCAGAATTGTTCACAGGATTCCAAATCCCTAGTTAAGTCCTCTGCCTGAAACCCTGGAGATCCAGTGCTGGTCAGTGTAGGCAGTACTGATGGACCAATGGTCTGATTCAGTGTGAGGTAGCTTCCTATGTTCTTTATTTCTGAGCCAAATCCTCTTCACCCTTGCAAAACCCACAAAGCTTCTGATTCTGCTGAAGTCCTTGGAAATATACACTTTCCCAAGTGCCTCTGGTCATTTAACATTATTTATGGCATTTCCACCCCATCTTTCCTTTGCAGAGCTCAGGGCAAAATACAACAAAGATATCACAATATAAATTAACACTTTTTTAAAAATGCTTTTAAATAACTTAGCGTGCCAGGCACCTCTTTCCTTCCCACTGCCTGTGTCTGAAGCACCAGAAGCCCAACTACTAAGTTGGTTAATGGCTTTTAAGGAAAAGGGAGAGGGGTTTGGGAATCCAGAGTCTGAGTGAGTGGGGCCAGTCTGAGAATTCTCAGTGTGAATTAAAATCTGAACCAGATAATAATTCAGAACCTGCAGTGAACATGATGAACCCTCATCATGTCTCTGTTGCTGACCATAAATATATTTTATGTTGTGCTGTGGTGAAATCTGCCTTCCACTTTCTCAAAGGTTTTCTCCTCCTCCAACCCCCCCCCCCGCTTCCATTTTTAACACTTTTAAAATTGGGTTTTATGTATATACACAAGCATAAACAAGTAATTTATATATACCACCTTCCACTTAACTTGCAGGTCCTGGGCTTAATACAATATACAATAATATATTATTCAAATTTAATCATTTTATTTACAAAGTTTATAACTAAAAACATCTCTCTACTACTTAATTTACAATGTATCGGGGGTGGGGGAGGGGAAACCATATGTATAACAAAGATCAGCAATTTAGCTATAGGGATAGATCAGAGAAAGCAACTATTTTCAGAAACTTTCTTTGTTATCTTTGTTCATTTTCTCCTTTTTGTGAGTATTATCTGAATCATTTCAGATGCACAGCATAAATCTCATGTGCGTAATTCTGTGATAGAGGGGAATGCTTCCGGAGAATAATTAACATGACCGTAATAAAAAGTTATGAACCAGTTCAAGTGAAATGACTTGGAATGCTTTTATTTATTTATTTTTCAAGAAAGAAAGTTGAGGGCCTAAAATACTGATTTATGGGATGAATGGGAAAGGTTCTGATGCCTTCTCTGCTAGGTACATATTTAATGATTTTAAATCCATAATTAAATGCATATCACGGCTTCTTATATCAATAATGTATGCTGATGCATCGTGAAAGCTTCCTGCTTTGTTTGTGCCAAATGACAAGTGCAGCTCAGAGGGGCAGGACCTCCATCTTTGCAGTCTTAATACTCCACAGCAATCACTGGGAATTTGGCCTCCCGCCTTGGTAGAGGCAGGGATTGAATTCTAACACCCAGGGAGCAACTCTGAGAGGAGTGGGGACCTTCCAGATAATGTTGGACTCCAGCTCCCATCTAGCCCAAGCTAGCATGACCTATTATCAGGGATGATGGGAGTTGTAGTCCAGAAAGCACAGGAGGGCCAAAGGTTAACTACCCCTGCATCATGTCCACTGTCCCCCTAGAAGGCCGCAAACCATTTTGGGATTCAGGAAGGGTCACCTCGGATATTGTTAAGAGACAGTTTGCTAAGATCCTTACAAGAATTTTGCCGGCCGCAGCTAATAGAGAGATGCCTCGATAGTTTCCACAATCAGTCCTGTCAACTTTTTAAAAGAGATTGATCCCACCGGAGTAGAAATCATATATCGAACAGATGGAAAGCTGTTCAATCTGAACAGGCTGAAAGCAAAGAGTAAGGTTACCATAACTTCCATAATAGAGCTACAGTATGCTGATGACAACGTAGTGTGAGCACGCTCAGAGGATGACCTCCAAACCATCCTAAATATCTTTGCAGAAGGTTACAAAAAGCTTGGCCTATCACTCAACATCCAAAAATCCAAAGTGCTGCACCAACAAGTACAAAATAACCCCTCTGCAGCACCACAAATCCAACTGAATGGTGTAACGTTGGAAAATGTCAATCACTTCTCCTACGTAAGCAGTTATCTTTCCACAAGGGCCAACATTGCTGCCGAAATCCATCATTGCCTGAGCTCTGCGAGTGCAGCTTTCTCCCGATTGTAGTTTAGAGTGTTTGTGGACCGGGACATTTGCAGGGAAACAAAAATGCTTGTTTACAAAGCTATTGTACTACCAACCTTACTATGTGCTTGTGAAACATGGACTACTTATAAACGCCATCTCCAACTCCTCGAAAGATTCCATCAACAGTGTCTCTGAAAAAATTTACACATTACTTGGGAAGATAGGCGAACTAATATCAGTGGACTGGAAGAAGCAAAGATCACCAGTGTTGAAGCAATGATTCTTCAACATCAACTTTGTTGGACTGGTCATGTTGTGCCTAATGATCATCTTCCAAAGCAACTATTCTATTCCGAACTTAAAAATGGAATGCGTAATGCTGATGGTCAACAAAAGAGATTTAAAGACTGTCTCAAGGCAAATCTTTAAAAATGTAGTATATACACTGACAACTGGGAAACACTGGTCTGCAAGCGCTCCAGTTGGAGAACAGCCTTTACCAAAGGTGTCATGGGCTTTGAAGACACTCGAACTCAGGACACAAGGGAGAAACGTGCTAAGAGGAAGGCACGCTTGGCAAATCCACACCGTAATCAACTCCCACCCAAAAACCAATGTCCCCACTGTGGAAGGACGCATAGATCCAGAATTGGCCTCCACAGTCACTTACAGACTCATTGTTAAAACCGTGTGTGTGGAAGACAATCTTACTCAGCTACGAGTGATCACCAAAGAAGAAGAAGACCCCTGCATCAGAGGCTACAGAGTCGAATAAGACATAGCACCTTCTCCTGGGTTCAAAGCTTAGAAAGTTTATTTTGAAAGGGAACTAGTGTTCGCTTATGCTCAGCGTGTCCAGAAAAGGGTCTAATTTCAGCACACAGCCATCCCTTTGCAAAACAAACTAATTTGGTTCATGTTCATGTCATGGTTCAATTCACGTTGATCTAAATGATCCTTGATAAAAAAAAAAAAAAATTCCACCATCCACAATACTACAAGCTGCTATGCTGAGGGATACAATATGCTTCAGAACACCAAGAAAATATGAAAAAAAACATACCGTGAAATGTGAACGGTTTAATTTATTTCCCCAGCAATTATGATCTTTTAGTAGCTACAGTCCTGGGGTGCCTTTTTATTCAGGCTGCTGTGACTTTCTTCTCTGGGTATGAAACCACAGATCTGCTGTTATAGATAAGTTTCCCAAACAGGGAACAGATTTGAAAAATAATATTTTCCTACTCATGGGGTGCGGGGACTTCCTGTAGGAAATGATGAGCACTGGAGTTGATTTTGCACAGAAGGTAAAACTAATGGCCCAGTCTATTATGGCACGATTACTGAGTTGTATTCAACTAAGATAGTGGTTCTCAAAGGGTGTGGCAGGAGAGGATGACAAACATGGTGGGAAGAGTCAATGACAGTCAAGGAAACATTTAAACTTTTCAGTTTAGTGCAGTGTAGTATCAAAAAAACTTTGGATATACAACCAGAATCAGTATTTGTGCCTCTGTTCAAGAGCATTGGCTATTCTACAGTTCTCCATGACGTACTGTTATGAATAGGTATTTTCAGCTCTGATAAATATGAAAGATCAGAAGAGAGAAAGGCTTCCTTGTGTTGGTGCAGAGAGGACAGTTTGTCTCAAATTTGACATAATATAAATGAGATTGTGTGCCCAGCCACAGAGTCCCCCCTCCTGGTGCACCTAACTGCTGAGTGGTAAAATGAATGGACACAAGAACTGTCTGGGATTTAAATGGCCACTACTTTATTGATTTCCAATGTAGGAAGCTTTGTCATAGACATTGGGCATATATCCTTCTCAGACCCCCTGCTGGAGGACTGAGGAATGACAGGATGTATTTGGGGTGGATTCATCACAAAACACAGGTTTATGCAGATGACCCCCAAACCCTGAGGGAAGCTCTTTGGCCCACTAGCCCTATGCACTTGGCTCTTTGGACAGAGACTTCCCTCCAGACCCCTCTAATGGGGGTACCCTGTTAATACCGCCTCAGGGAACAGGGAATGGGCGAATCACCATTTCACCACACCCTGAATGGATGAAAGACTATAGGATTCCGCCCAAGGCCTAAACCGACAAAGTTGTGACTAGTGCTATGGGGAAGGCAAAAACTGCAGAGCAGGGGGAATTCCTTCCCGGCTCTGCATATGGCAACCATCAAAAGAACATGGCAAAGCCCAGCTAGCTGAAAAGAAACAGTTAGAGCAGTAATCAGCTATTAATGAAGGGATGGGAAGAGTGGGTGACACTCCCAGGCCAACTGGATGCTCTGCAAAGTGGTTCCACCCTCCACCCCCAGGGCTGCCATGGATTGGCTCGTTTAAAGGATGGGTTTGGCAGGAACCTGTGAGCCTCCATGGTGACTGGAGGGGATGGCAAAACAGCCTAAAATGGTGTCACACATCTGGGCGAAAGAGGAGGCACCATGTTGGGCTGCAACCACCTCTCACCAGCAAGACGATAAGCAGCCATTACCCAGCAAAACCAATCTCACACCTCTCACACCTCTCATTGAGTTTATATACACACTTATGGTACCTACAGTATGTAAAGGGCTCATTTATATTTCTAATTTGAGAATCATTTAAGTTATGTACAGTAGCTACATTGTTTTATACTTTCTGGATGCCCCATAATCATATTATAAAGTTATTGTGTTCTGTGTTATAAATCAAGCACTGCTAGGAGCTGTTGTTCTTGTTGTTGGCCACTCTATTACTTTTCAATAAAAAAAAGTTGCTACAGCATGAGCAAAGTTTTTATTCTGAAAGTGTGGCCCAGAGAAAAATGTCTGAGAACCACTGAATAAGGCCACATTCACACCATACCTTTAAAATGCTATGATGTCACTTTAAATCGTCACAGCTTTACCCAAAGAATCATGGGAACCATCGTTTGTTAAGAGTGCTGAGAGTTGTTAGGAGGCCCCTATTCCCTCCCCGTAGCTAAAATTTTCAGAGTCAATAGCTCAATAGATTAAAGTAAAGGGAAGCTGGGGGTCTCTCATTCTATCTGTCTTAACCCCTCTTCTGCAAGCTGAGTTGCTGCAGCTTTTTATCTACTTTATCTATTTTTTATCTATTTAAGTCCTTAGGGTATGGCTGCCATAAGTCTGGACATTACCGTGATTTCAAAGGCAGAATTGACGTCCCGGGGGGGGGGGGGTCCTGAAAGGTGAAATTTGTCCTGGATCTTAGGCAAGTCAATTTTTGGGGTTCCCTTTTAAAAGCTTGACAACTGTTGGGGCGTCCTGGTTTTTACTTTTTGAAATATGGCAACCCTAATCTCTCTTTACAGGAAAGCACGAATATCCATGGAAATAAAAAGGACAGAGACACAGAGCACACTTGTGACTATGCCTCTATGACCTATGAGCCCATAAGAGATGCTGTAACAACATGTAACAGACCAGGCTATTTTCTTCATTTATATAATTCTCATTTCAAAAGTGGCAAGAGAAATATTGTTCCCTCAATTGTCTCCATCAGGAGAAAAATACTGGTTTCAGCATTAAGATTCATGTAATTTACTGTCATCATTGATTTTAAGCTCCTGCTCGCCAGCACTCTCTGTGTTATAAAGGCATTTCCCTCCCTTTTGGAGCACATTTGCCTTGAGTACAGGAGGACTGCTGCTTTAATGTTGTGTTGCATTTATAGGCTGACATTTGATGAACAATGCCTTTCATCTTGCAGTTCTTGAATGCTGCTTAGCAAACATTTACTTGATTTTTTTTAATTTGTTTTTTTTACTCTGCTCTCCAAAACACTTCTCCTCCCCGCTTCCCAATTGGTGTGAATATTTTTTACTTAAATTAACAGGCTGGATAGGTGCCATCGAGGAGAGGAATTTATGAAGAATTGCATGCTGATCCTATAACCTTTATGAATGCTCCACTAATTTCAGTTTGCTTGCTCATTCATTCATTCACTCATTCACTCATTCACTCATTCATTCATATTTTTGGCTTGTCGAGGTCACTTGAGCTCAGGGTCAATAGAATAAAGGATTAAAACAAAACTAGGGATGAAGCACCACTGGAATCCATGGTGGAACCACAGCTTCTGGGAGGTGTGGTGCAGCCCTGCTACCCATTACTGAAAATGAAGGGAGACCTTCCATTAGGATTAGCACCACAAATGAGGGCACAGGCCCACCACTAATATTGGACTCAGTCCATAATTTTTCAGCTGTTTTGTCTCCAAAGAGAATCAATGCTTTCTGGGGGGAAATAGAAAAAATAATAATAGAAGTGTATTGTCATAGGCAGTGTGTGCCCAATCCATTTTGCTTAGCTGCCTTCTTTGGAAGGTGTGTGTGAAATTTTGCAGACTCTTATTCCACTGCCTTATAGCTGCTGTCCAAACTGCTATAAGGCAATCAAAGGTAGATTGTACTATAAATTACTGTTTGAGACTTAGTGAAGCAGGAATTTCCAAATTCATTTAAAAAAAGGTTTCATTTTAGGCAAAATCTGGTGGCAATCCTAGTTGATGGCCATATTTAAATTGTTGGGAAGGAAAGGATCTCAATTAAGGTAGCAGTTTCTGAGAGAGAGAGAGAGAGAGAGAGAGAGAGAGAGAGAGAAATTGCCTCCAAAGCTTTAATACCGATTGTAACATAAAAGAAGGACAATGGCTCTGCAAATTTCAGTAAAATGAAATAGTGTGTTGGCAATTCACTGCAAGGATATGTTACCTGTCATTGCTCATGCTGGGTCTGTTCAGTTGACCAACTGAGAAGTTCAGATCCCACTGCTGTGAATGTGCTGAATTAATAATGGCATTTGTCATAATGTTTTGGAGATAACAGGGAAACACACCGAGGCGAGTTTCTCAGCTCCCAGTGGATCCGTCTATTTCATGCTTGTCACTGTTCATAAGCTTTAACGTGAATTAATATTGCTTTATCAATCACTTTTATGCAAAACAATAGCCAGGCCTACCCACAGTGGCAAAAACTTTCCCTTGAATCAATGAACTCTGCATGCTGCTTTACGAACTGTTGAATGTAAGACAAATGCACGGAAATGCCAACAAGGCAATCACAATTACAGAGCCTTTCCCACCATCATGAACAAACTTGCAGGGTTACATTGTTCTATTGCAGCCTTCTGTCATGTGGAAGGGTTGAGCGATGGCGTGCAGTGTAACTGCTCCACCTGATGAGGAATGAATAAGGCAATCTGTTCAAATAGACTGCCTAACCTGTTTACCATGTGCACATTGCCTAAGTCAGGGGAAGGAAATCTGTTAACACTGGGGTGCCTTGGTCAGTGGTAGAGCATCCATCTGCCCTGTATGCAGAAGCTCTCCCATTTTAAATCCTGGAGAGCTACTGGCCATCAGTGTGGACAAAACTGGGCTAAATGGGTCAATGATCTGGAAGAACCACAGCTTAGTGGTGAAGCATTTGCTTTTTATGCAGAAATTATCAGTTTCAATCCCTGGTATCACCACCCCACTTTCCACTAGTGTTTCCACATTGAGGGGGTCTGAAACCTTTACAACAGGTAGCAGTAGGGGATTGCTTATGTAGGATCACCTATCCCTAGCTTAAAGGAACCAGGACACGCCCCACCCCCGGCCGGCCGGATTGGTCAGCCTGCGAAAGACGTGGGGATATTCTGCCAATCGCGCAGGGGCGGGGCTCAGCCCCTACACGCGTGATCGGGTCATGACGCCCGCACATCCACCTCCTGCTCAGGGCAGAAGTGGCCCTATCTCACAAGACTAGCAGAATTCTAAGATCTGGTCCTAGTGCCCAGCTTGAACTGCCTCCTCTGAGCCACCGCTAGGGATGGGGGGAAAATCAATTCAGTTCGCTTTTAATGGTGAACTTGCTTAATTTTCATTTTATAGCAGAAGCAAAGCAATAACCAAAACACAGCCACTCTTCAAAACTGGCAACATGCAATTCTTCTGCCAAGTAATCCATATAAAAACACACGTGCTAAAGTGTGCATATCATTGCAGATGCTGCTGTTATTCACCTATGCATAAATCACATCATTTTAGAGGAAATTGTTCTGCAAAAATGTGCAGTTTAGAGAGCATTGCTTTGAAAAATATGCACAGCAAAAGAAATTTGCCCTAAAAAGTTGGTGATTTTCATGAGGACTTTAAATATAAAATTCATGAATTGATATGGAAATGTGGAGATTTGATCTTAAGACTGAAGAAATGAGAGAGAGAAATCAAAATGTTCAGGTTTACCCGTCCCTACTCACAGTCCCAGTAATGCCATGAACAAGCAACCAGTGTCTGAATTGCAACTTTTGAAATATCCAGTGCCTTGCTGCTGAAGTGCAGAGCTCTGGTGATCCTATGGGTATTTGTTTTTTTTAAGGTAAAAGCAACAAACTCGGTGGCTTCATCTCCAGCTTATCAAGTCATGTAGCATTATTTTCATGGAGGGCAAGGCTACTAGCTATGTCGGCTATGCTCTGGCTCCATGTAAGAGTCAGTGATGCTTCTGAATACCATTTGCTGGGAATCACAAGTGGTGAGAGTGCTGTAGCACTCATTTCCTTATTGCAGACTTCTCACAGGCATCTAGCTGGCCACTGATACTAGGATGGTGAATGAGATGGGCCATTGGCCTGATCCAGCAGGCTCTCCTTGTGTTCTTATGCCTTCAGATAAGGCACTTTTGAAGTGATACCATGTATAGTTCCATAGATGTCAATATATAAATGCTTCTGTATGCCAGATGCTGGAAACCACAGGAGAGGGGAATAGTCTTGTGCTCAGGTCCCATCTATTGGTTTCCCATTGGGGCATCTGGTTGGCCACTGGGAGAACAGGATGCTAGATGGGTCATTGGCCTGATCCGGGGGGCTCTTCTTATGTTCCCAATAAATGCCCCTCCTGCTGGACTGTTGCACAGGTGGAGTGTGATGGATGAACAGTGTGTGTCACAGATATTGTTGTAGTGCATTAGCTCTGATTTCCTATTCAGAATGATTGATTGAGTCTCACTCAAGAGTCTGTCCAGAGAAAACACACCCAGACACAATCAATCACTTTTATCGGGAAATTGCCACATTAGACACCAAAGGGGAGGGGACCTTTCTGTGTAGAAGGTCTTTCCTTTGTTTCATCCAGCTTTAACTAAACGCCTGAGTTGCTGCTGCTGCTGTTCTTCAGAAATTATATTTCCTCCCATAATTAAAGCAGAATGGTATTGTAATAAGAAAAAAGGAAACATAGTCATGGGTGGTGAAATAAACTTAGGGAACACCACAAGCCTCCATGAAAGATAAAACTTAACCCTTCCCAGCCAAGTAAAAAAAAAAAAAAAAAAACCCTCATTCCAAAGACAATGTTAGATTTCCATAAGAATGCAAGAGCCTGAGGGATCAGGTCAACAGTTCATCTCATCCAGCATAGTGTTCATCCAGAGCCAATGTGGTGTGGGAGAGCCAGTGTGGTGTAGTGGTTAAGAGCGGTGGACTCGTAATCTGGTGAAACAGGTTTGCTTCCCCGCTCCTCCACATGCAACTGCTGGGTGACCTTGGACTAGTCACACTTCTCTGAAGTCTCTCAGCTTCACTCACCTCACAGAGTGTTTGTTGTGGGGGAGGAAGGGAAAAGGAGATTGTTAGCCGCTTTGAGACTCCTTAGGGTAGTGATAAAGCGGGATATCAAATCCAAACTCCTCCTCCTCTTCTTCTTCTTCTTCTTCCTTTTTTTGACCCAGCTGTGCAGCCAAGATTTTTGCCAGAGCAGCTTATGTAAGGAAGGAAATCTCCATAGCACACTGTACTTTCAGCACAAGACTTTCAGCACAAGATTTTTAGCCGCTTTGAGACTCCTTAAGGGGAGTGAAAGGTGGGATATCAAGTCCAAACTCCTCCTCCTCCTCCTCCTCCTCCTCCTCCTCCTCCTCCTCCTCCTCCTCTTCCCATCCAGCATCATATTCTCACAGTGATCACCCAGATGCCTGGGAAAACCTCACAAACTGCCAGTATTTTCATTCTCCAATTGCTGGTGTAGCATGACATCCATTGTTACATTTCTGTACTGCTATGAAGTGAGAGCTGGACCATAAAGAAGGCTGATCATGGAAGAATTGATGCTTTTGAATTATGGTGCTGGAGGAGACTCTTGAGAGTCCCATGGACTGCAAGAAGACCAAACCTATCCATTCTGAAGGAAATCAGGCCTGAGTGCTCACTGGAAGGACAGATCCTGAAGCTGAGGTTCCAATACTTTGGCCACCACATGAGAAGAGAAGACTCCCTGGAAAAGACCCTGATGTTGGGAAAGATTGAGGGCACAAGGAAAGGGGGGCAACAGAGGACGAGGTGGTTGGACAGTGTTCTTGAAGCTACCAACATGAGTCTGACCAATCCGCGGGAGGCAGTGGAAGACAGGAGGGCCTTGCGTGCCCTGGTCCATGGGGTCACAGAGAGTCGGACACGACTAAATGACTAAAACAAAAAACAAAAAACAACAACAACAACAACAACAACAACTGTTATGTCTGGGATCGGAAGTGAACTTCTGTAACTTCTGCTCTTTGTTCTCTTTGTCTCTGCTCTCGGACAGAGAAGACATGTGTGAGACACTCTGCTCACACTAGCCATATTTTGTTGTTTTAAGGGTAAAGGGACCCCTAACCATTATGTCCAGTCATGGATGACTCTGGGGTTCTGGCGCTCATCTCGCTTTATTGTTGTTTTAATTTGCTGTAAATAAAGAAATTCGGAATGCCACATATCTGAACAGTCTGCTTCCTGCTGCTACTCTGCTGTAATCCTGGAGTGCGGAGGGTTTTTCATACCCTTGCCTCCCCCTGCCGTGCTACGTGTCGGCCAACACAAACAGGACCCAATCACAGAGGCACTCTCACCTTCTGTGGGTTCAAGCAACTGGTATTCTGGTATTCTGCATTGTTGCCTCCAACTGTGGAGGCAGAGACTGATCCCCACCTAATAACTACAATAAAATTGAAAATCTGAACACGTGAAGGGCAGTATTTGTTTGTTTGTTTGTTTGTTTGTTTTCCTACCCCTAGCATTTGTTCATCAGGAAAACTCTTGACACCTCTTCAAGAGAAGTGCTTGATGATATTTACTGCTTTAATTATAACTAGAGGCAGAACAAGTACCGATCCCATCCCCTTCAATTTGGAGCTGAGCTCAGCAGAGTTCCTTCCCAATAAATTAATGAATACACTGGGCCCATTTCACATCCTGTTTGAGCCTTTTCCATCAATGCGAGCATTTAAAGTGTCAGAATAAGACCTGGGAGACTAGGGTTCAAATCCCCACCCAGCCATGAAGCATACTGGGTGACCATAGCTACTGCTTCTCAGACTAGCCTAACCTAATTTACAGGGTTGTTGTGGGGATTAAATGGTCTCGGGGACAACCTTGAATGCCACCTTGAGCGCCGTTGAAAAAAAGTGCCCTGTGAATTCCTGAGTTTCTGCAACAATAGCAGAGAAGAAGAAGAAGAAGAAGAAGAAGAAGAAGAAGAAGAAGAAGAAGAAGAAGAAGAAGAAAAGCCCTTCCCCCACCTTTTCTGATCTGGTTGGGGCTGGGGCTGATGGGATTTGTAGTACAGAAACCTCATCTCCCCGTTGGTCTTCTTCTCCATTTGCAGGTCTTCTCCCCAATGTAGGGGGGAAATAGTTCATGTGGCCAGCACAGCTTTCAGGAATGAACCTCCCAGATACCATCCTGCCTGTCAATCAAGTTCCCTCCAGTGTTCTAAACAGCTGTTCCACTAACCAGATGTATGCATTTGTTTGATTTTTTTTAATTCCTCATTAATGCATTTTAGTGTGCATTTTTCCTAATAGACCCTTTTATTGTCTGCATTTTTGTTTAACATAATGCATTTTTGTATGTTATTTTCACCAATACAGTCATACATTGGAAGTTGAACAGAATCCGTTCAGGAACACTGTTTGACTTCTGAAATGTTTGACTTCCAAAGTGTGCCTTCTGATTGGCTGCAGGAGCCTCCTGCAGCCAATCAGAAGCACAGAAGCCTCGTCAGACATTCGGCTTCCAAAAGAACGTTCAGAAACTGGAACAATCACTTCTGGTTTTCGAACGTCCAGGAGCTGAAACGTTTGGCTCCCAAGGCGTTCAGGAGCCGAGGTACGACTGTAATTACATTTTTATGTCGGCTTCCCCATAATGTATGTACTTTGTCTTTGTTTTTTTGGACTGGAGAACCACATCACAAAATTCACAGAAGCGCAAATTTCAAAGGATAACTGTTTTCATTCACATATTGTTTCAGGAATCAACATGCGAACCAAATTTATTCTGCATCCTCTTTCAGGGTTAGCCAATTAGTGGGTATAAAATCAGAGCTGTAGAATGAGAACTGTTTTCCTGCTTTATTATCCTACAACCAAGCAGACATGATATTTAGGGCAAAGAAATGTTCTAACCCAAATAGCATTTGCAGCAGTATTTAATTTCCTTGGTGCATATAGAGGGAATCCTTCTAGATTAGTCAATGCAGAATGTTGTTTTAATTGCTTTTCAGCAAACGTGGTTGGAGTGTATCATTCCAGTTGTTTGAATGCATTAGTGATGCATGGAATTATATTTGCAGCAGAACAACACAAAACAAAATACTGGTATCTGACACCAATGTTTCTTTTAAAAGAAAAGAGAAAGCAACTACCACAACACAGAAAGCAATTAACTGCAAAGTTATGTTTTTATCCCTCAAGATTCACCTCTGTTCCATTTCAGGAAACTGTCTGATGGAAGCTTAAAATTGAAGACTTCGTTAAAATGGGAAACAGGCCTGCCGAGTGGGGAATGTGGTATATGGGTCAGAGCAGTCCAATGCCCCCAAACACACTTCCTTCTACATACTTTATTTATCACTGTAATTATTCCCAGTTATAGTTTGGTCCATTTCTGGACTAAGCAAGGAGGAGGAAGAATGTTAAAAAGAATGCTTAAAAAAAATCACACACACACAAACACGGAAAAGCATACACAATTTTTTTGGAAAGCTAGACTTCTGTGCTGTTGTAAAGCCCATTCATTGAGCAGAACACACAGTTCTGAGTATGTTATTGCATCATAAAAGCCAGTGGTTTCAACTTGCACCATTAATATCCATTTGTGATCATAGAGAAGCGATTGAAGGACTGCTAAGTGGTCGTCCCACCCATCCAAACCAGGTCCTGCAGTACTGAGAGAATGTGGCCAAATATAAAGGTGATGTTTCGAGTGAGTGGAATGGGAAGATATGGCAGAGGATGGAAGATACAGAACACCATAGAATGTCAGTTAACAACCAGTTTACCTGCAAGATTTGTTACATTTATTGCATTTTTCCAATGTGTTCAGAGTGAGTCACATGGTTCTTCCCTTCCCCCATTTTATCATCACAACAACCCTGTGATAGATGTTAGGCTGAGAGGGGGTGTCTAGCCAATGTTGGTCCTACTCAGAGTATACCCGCTTTCTCCACAGCATGCATAATTGTATGCACTTTTATCATGCCCCACCTGCCTTACTCATATTTCCTCTAAACTAAAAAGGCTCTCCACATAGGGAGAATTTCTGCAGACCCTTGACCATTTTGGTTGCCATTCTCTGAAACTTGTACAACTCTACAATATTCTTTTTTGGAGTGAGGTGGCCAGAACTATACATGTTATTCCAGGTGTGGCTGCACCATAGATTTGTAGAGCAGCATTATGGCATTGGCGATGGGAATTTCACCCTTTTCCTAATGATCCGTAGAAGGGAATCAGCCTTTTTCACAGCTGCTGCACACCAGCAGGAGCCATTCCTGGAGCTGTCCAAGGTGCTGTCGAAGCCTTGCCTTACTTCTGTATCCCTGAGGCTGTTGCTTGAAACAGAACAGAAATCTTAAAGCCGATTTAGGCAGTCATTTTGCTCTTGTATGCAGCAGAGGGCAAGCAGCTGGAGACTGTTTGCCAGTAGATTTGACCGAAACAGGCATGGGGAGTGGGTAGCCAGAGCAGGGTTGTGTGATATAGGGTTGTAGGAGCAGTGCTCATGCACTGAGTGCTGAGCCAATGGGGCACCATCTCAAAGTCCAGTAAGTAGGGCATTTAGGAAGGAGGCATAAGGTTCTGACAGGGTCCTAGAGTCCTTCTTCCTCCTTCCCAAAGCCTAGTTAGAGCTTTCCCAGCATTGGGAAGGAGGTGGGAGGCTCTAGGACACTTCCAGAGGTCCCGCTTGTGGCTTTTACTCAGGAATCTTGTTGGACACTATGAGAATAGGATGCTGGACTAGATGGACTTTTAGTGTGCTATGACAGAGCTCTTCCTATGTTCCTATGACAGTTGACTGAGGGTGTCAGATATTGACACCAGTCCTGGGACCTCTTATTGACCACTGTTGCTTTCAGGCATCATCCAGGACATCTGTAAGAAAAATCTCACTTCTGGGGAATGGGAGGCATTCTCATAATAAAGATTTGCATTTGTATATTAATTCTGAAGTTGCTTGTCTCATGTTTTGGGAGTTTTAATGAATAATATCTTTTTTTTTAAAACCTGAAAGAGAAAGATCTTAAGACACATGCTGAGCGCTGCTCATGGTAGCAGAGGAACATCAATGACCACTCCCCAGGCTTATATAACAAAATCTGTTTTGCATGTTATCATCATCCACCACAACTTTGTTGACACAAATGGGAAAAGGAGAGGGAGTACTAAATACCACACATGATTTATAAAGTTGATGCACAGTAAATTGCCAAGAGCAAATATGATCGTAATGCTAACACAAACAAAATTAGTTTGGCTATTAAGAAATTGTCAATACCCAAATGACGGGAAATGGAAGTCGACTTGAGTGCCATTGCCAACCAATTTCAAACTAGCAGATGTGGCTTATATTGTTGAATAATATGCAAAGTATGTTTTTGATAAACAAGAGACCTACTTACTGGCTAACATAGTGAGCCACAAAGCTTAAAATCTTAGTTCAAGTCCCACCTCTGCCATGTGGGAATGTTGAGGGTGGCAGGAGAGGATATATTGATTATTAGTATCCTTCCTAACTTGCACTAGCAAGTTTCTTCACTTAGCAGAGTGCATTCCCCCTTTACTCAGCAGAAAACTGGTTGCAGACTTGTGTGGGCCTCTTAAGACAATAAACAGTTCAATCTGGCTTGCCCCTTTGATCCCTCCTAAAAGAATAAAGACACAACAGTCTTATTCATAAGTAACAAAAAGTAGTTTTACTAACAATCAGGCAAAGCACAGTGTGATCCCTGAAGGCAGGCTTTAGGCTTAAAGTTATAAACATGTGCAAACTGGTTTGCCCCATATGGGAGATAACCTGGGGGACTGCTGGTTGGCAGTCAGCAGTCCAGTCCAGGTGATGCAGGAAGTTCGCAGGACGAAAAAAAGAAGATCGGAGAGAGAGGGGGAGGTGGCTGTGTGACTTGGCCTTTTATCAGGTCTGGAAAGGTTATGCCCACCTACTAGTCACATGCAATTGGAAGAATGCTCCAGGCCAGGAGGAACAGGAAGTTTCAACTGGCTGGACCAAACATTCCCTTGCATGTCCACTCTAGCAAAACAAGGACTGTTGTATTTGACTGCTCCCAGTGGATTACATCCCACATGCCATACAGTGAGGCCACCATAGGCAAGCCACTCTTTTTCCAGACTCAATGCCTTCCCCCATTTTACTATGTTAGGAGAATAATACAGACAGCAGGGGTAGCGATCCTCAGGCACAGAGGCTGAATTCAGCCACCCAGTCCTCTCTTTCAGGCCTTGGGACTTTTCCCAAACCACACCCCTCACTGTCCTTGCCCCACACCTTAACATCTTTTCTCTAAGTGGAATGTATTCTTGAACTGTGGTAATACCTCTTGTTTCCCCTGATGGTGAAAGAAGAGACATAGGCTGGAACGTAGTCCACTGTGCACAGGTAAGAGTTGCAAATATTCCTCCAGGTACTTTTTTGCCTCTGGCCCTGCCCATCACTGGTATGAGACCCATAGAATGTTGCCCACAAGGTGATGTGGTCTTTGGCTTTAAAAATAAAAACTTACTTTAAAAAGGTTGTCTTAAGGATTAGAGTTGAGTATGGTGTATGTGTTAATTATTTTTCAAGATTTTGGATTGGACTGTTTTACTCAGTGGTACAGCAAGCACCGACTTTGCATTCAGAACGTCCTAGGTTCAATTCCCAGTATATCCAGGGGGAGCTGTTAAAGACCCTTGTCTGAAATCCTGGAAAGCTGCTACCAATCAGGGTGGAGACAATACTGAGTGAGGTGGAACTGTGGTTTTACTTAGGGCAGGCAGCTATTTCTGTTTCTAAACATTGCTATATTTTTTTAATGGGTATGCAATTTCTCATCCCTATGAAACCAAAACTAGTTTTCTTTCATATTTGAATAGGTCATCAAAAGGTAAGGTGGTGATATTTTCTGTTTGCTTCTTGTAAAGTTTATAGCTGCAATTCTCCAGCATGCCGGCTGCTTAAATGTCATTGGAGTCACCAACAGCAGCAGCAGCACTGCCTCTTATGTAGAACACAAGTGTGTGCCTAAAAGACTCAGCGATTAAGCAGAAACATCAGGTAAGAGAAGTTTCCCCAGCCTGGTGCTCTCCAAATGTTTTGGACTCCATCTCCCACCATCCCCAGACAGCATCGCCAGGGATGATGGGCATTGTAGTCCAAAACATCTTGAGGCAGGGTTAGCCCACCTATGAGGCAAGGTGAAGTCACCGCCTTAGATGGCAGGATCCATAAGTGCAGCAGATCTGGCCTCCAAGGAAGGCATCTCCCACTGCTGCTGCTGCTGCTGCTGCTGCCGCCGCTGCTGCTGCTGCTGCTGTACTGATAGCAATGATGGTACCACATTCCTTGGAGGCCAAATCTGCCACCTCCTCAACAACACCCCCATCCATCCGGTGTAGACCTCTACAGTGGCCTCATAGTGAAAAGGAGGTGCTGCTGGTCTCCTCCCACCCTTGTTCCCAATGTAGATCTTTATTTCCCACTTGTTCCTCGTGTAGATCTTTGCTCCCACCTTCTTCCATGGTGGGTGGGTGCCATTTTGTGGTTCTCCACAGGTGCCAACATGTCTTGGGCTTTCCTGACTGGAGGGCACCAGGTTGGGGAAGGCTGATATAAAATGGTAATAATTGATATCCTGAGTTAGAGTTACCTCTGGGGTTAGAGTTAGAGTTACCTCTTTTCACCAGTGTTTTTCTACCTGAGGCATTGCCTGGGGGGGGGGGGAGAGATGGCTGCCCTCATAGCCACATGGGGATATCTATCTCCTCCTCCTCCATGCATTTGTCCAGAAAGGGTTGGCACCTCATAATGTCCCACTGCTTCCAGGGGCTTTTGAACCAAATGTTTTGAACAAGGACAACAAGTACTGTATTTTCTAGCTGCTGCCAAGTGGAAATAGTTTTAAAATGAGGAAGAACCAGGGAAGTCTTCAAACTAGACCATAAGTACTTCTGCTTTGATTTATATGGAAGCATAAGGAGCTGTCTTATACTCTTGCTCCATCTAGCCCAGTCTTGTTTACACCAACTGGCAACATCTCTCCAGATTTCAGACAGAGGTTTATCCAACCTCTGCCTGGAGATGCCAGGGACTGAAACTGGGACCTTCTGAATGCAAAGTCAAGCAACATCTGGAATGAAGGACAAATATTAAGCACAGTAGGCCAGTAAAATGCAGGGGAGTATTATCCCCTCACTGGCCAACCAGATGCCCCCAGAAAGCCCATTAGAGGGATATAGGGGCAATGGCTTTTTCTCACTTGACTGGAACATAAGAAGCTGCCTTATTCCATCAGATCATTGGTGTATCTAGCTTAGCATTGTCTACACCAGGCATAGGCAAACTCGACCCTCAAGATGTTTTGGGACTACAATTCCCACCATCCCTGACCGCTGGTCCTGTTAGCTAGGGATCATGGGAGTTGTAGTCTCAAAACATCTGGAGGGCCAAGTTTGCCTATGCCTGGTCTACACTGATTAGCAGCACCTCTGCAGGAGTTCAGACAGGGGAATGTCTCCCAGCCCTACCAGCAGATGCTGGGGATCAAAACTCTACCACTGAGCTATGGCCTTTAAAAGTTTGGAAAGCACACAGATTTTAAAAGGTTCCCCCCCCTTTCAAAAATTCACATGGATGTGAAACAAAATGGCCGGTCTACTTGTGCACAAACAACCTGGACCAGGTGAAGACTTTTTATCCCACCCCTACAGATCTATTTCCATTAGTGGTCCTGGCATGCAGATTACCTAAAAAGGTTGGTGGGCATTCCTTTGCTGGAACTGTTGAAAGAAAACCTTGACAGCCAAGGGTTAGGAGTGTTGTATATCTCTCAGATTCATGCACTGAGGAGGAGATTCGGCTATCTCAGTGATGTGGAACCTCAGGCCTGGGGGCTGAATGCAGATTTCCAGTCCTCTCTATCTGGTCCTCAGAAATCTCCTCAGGTCATGCCCCTCACTGACTCTGTTTTACACCCCTAGTGTTTGTTTGTTTTTTGTCTGCCTGGAATGTGTCCTTGAACTCTTGCTTGAGAGTAGTATAAAAACAAGTCTAGTGTATAAAGGTAAGATTTACATGCATTGTCCTCCCTGCCTTTGTCCCTCACACCACTGACATGTGGTCCCCAAGAGGTTGTCCAGAAATGAAAGTTGCAAAAAAAAAAAAAATGGTTCCCAACCCTTACAAGCCCCCTCTAAATATCTATAATTCTTTTACAATATTCTTGGGACTTGATTCTGTTTGCTTGGTCGAAAGATTTCTGTCCTATTTCAATCTCATTCTTTGAAAATAAATAAATAAATAAATAAATAAATAAATAAATAAATAAATAAATAAATAAATGCCTGCTTTGAATTTATTCTTCAATTTGCCAAGAATTTGGAAACTGATTGCTTACAGGATGTGCTTAGAAGAACTAAGTTTTATCTTGTGGCCAAGCAATTGAGCTCAAAGAAGGAAATGATTGGAGGCATTTCTACTTTTGCCGGCTTCAGCTGCAGGAACAGATTAAGTCATCAAAGGCAGGCACCTTTGCAGATGCTAAGCAAGCTCCACGTTAGGTATTTAATTACAGTGCACAGCACATTTGGCAAGTGGTGTGGGGTATTTAATGTCAACTGAGTCCGAGATATAGCTGCTGAGTAATGCCAAATCCTCCATGTTGTACTGAATGGCACCATTCCAGTTTCAAGGTCCTATGACAAAAAAACATGGTGTGGTTGGTGAAAATTGTGAGATTAAATACCCAGCTCGAAACTCTCACCCCAAAACGTATAAAATTGCCAACGCACTAAGAAGGGTCAATGCACTTTTTTCAGCAGGCCTGCAAATGCTGTGACCTATGGAGATAATTGCAGTCAGCACCTTTTAAGTACAGTAATCCTGCAATTTCAATGGTGGGTGGGAATGTCAAAGTGTGGTTTTTTTTTCTTGGACACACTCCCTTTTTAATTTTTTTGTCAAACACATAAATCTGTATGTGCACAAGGTAAAGTAAGTTGCAGACTTACTGTATCAGTCTGCCAGGCAGTTCCATCCCTCCTGGAGACAGCAACAACAATGCAAGAGATTTACTGAGTTGCCATACATTTGGATTGGTGGCCCACATGTTGTACAGGGACTGATTTTAAGGTATCTCAGCCCAACTATCCAAGTCCCAACATTTCCCTGTAGGAAGGGGAAATATCTGGAGACCATCTAGTGGTGTCATGGTTAGAGTGCCAAACTAGTATACAGTGGACCAGGGTTCAAATCCCCACTCAGCCATGAAGCTTACTGAGTGATCTTGGACCAGAAACT